>NC_079134.1:104779503-105379503 GCF_945859705.1 Episyrphus balteatus | reverse complement strand
GGTCATCACCACTTGTACTACTACTACCGTCTATACCACTACGTCCGTTTGCTGCTTGTGCAGCTTGCATTGCTTGTGTGGCTTGTATGTGAGACTGAACGGATGGTGGTATCGTATTGACGTCCCAGATTTCTTCAAGGAATTTGGGAAGCTTCCGATTTTTCAGCTTCAAAGAGAAACACATTTCAGCATTCTGATTGCCGAGTGTTCGCAGTTCAGTGAGAATGGATAAAAGTTTGGCAAAAAATACCAAACACTTCGGATCGCCTCTATGCCGATTGAGGATATAGATTCGTAACGTATCGATGTAGTAACTTTGTATCTGTTCGACTAGTTCGGCTTCTTCGAGACCAGGACGATCGGAAAAGATCACAATGGCAGTGAGCAATGCATACTCGACATTATCGACCGTCATCGAGTACATTTGCCGACAGAAATGCAATAAATCTTCAATATTATCGGCCATACCGGCCATCTTATATGAATCACGGGTGTATGAACGATTATTCGCGAAGAAAATGGAATTTGACGCAGCATCATAGCGCCGTGCCATTCGCAACATCATAACTTCACTTGAACAGGCCTGAAAACATAGAACATTTAGTAATTATTTTATGTCAAGAAAAGAACATACAAAAAAAAATAATAATAAAATATTTTGTATTAGCAGAACTATTAATAATTGCTTTACAGTTTTAAGTTTTTTTAATGCTAAAAAACAAAAAAAAGGGACTCTGTCGAAAATGTATTACTTCATACGTTTAACTGAAATAAGATAAAAAGCATTAAATGCTGCCTTGGTGGTAATACACACAAGTTGTTGTTTCATTTAAATCCTAAGCTACTTAACACCAACATTTAAATAGTTTCTATGTTGAAAATGAATTAAATCTTGAGTTGGCAAAATTTTAAACGATTTAGTAAGATACAAAAGTCATTTTAGTAAGCTACTTAACCAAAAAGCAGACTGATTTTTAAATTAATTTAATTATATTGCGTTTCGTCTCATTAGGTACATTTTAAGATGTCGATGGTGTACACAACGGGTTAATTTATGGCCCAATCAACATCCCAAATTTTCGATTGTCGAACGATTGTCAAAAATGCATAAAATATTGTTGATAAGAACTACGTACACCACAGCCTTTAAGTTAGTTAAATTTTCTATAATTTGAGTCAATAACCGTCTCTATATGGTTCCAAAAATATCGTTTTCAATTATCAAAAAAAAATTGCCGAAATCAAATAATTATTTAAATATTGTTTTTTTACTTGTTCTAAACAGGGCAAGTATTGGTTTCGTGTCAAAAACCAACAATAGAGAAATCCGAAAAAGTAGGCCTCGGTCCGTCGCACAGAGGGAATTTGCTCATCTACATAGCAGAATTAAATTATGTAATAGCGCTTACAAGTTTAACTTTTTGATAATTCTTTTTTTTTTTTGCTCTCAAAGTACAAGTTTTTTGCCATTCGGTGGACTCATTTTAAAATGAATTGTACAATCACAAAAAAAGCTTTTATTGTTTTTTAATTTATAATATTAAAAATAAATAAGTTCAATTATGAATAGATGTAGGTACGATCGATTAACAACATATTTACACACATTTTTAATTTACAGAGCTCTGAAAGTACATGTTTTTGGAACTTTGGTTTTGGAACTTTTTAAGAAATTAATTTCAATCAGAAAAAAATCATTTTTGTTTGTGATATGTATTTATAACTATAATTATATTTTTATCTAATTTTTTGATGAACGGAGTTCTAAACTACATAAAAGTAAACTCGAAAATTTGGACTTTAAATCTTTTTTGTCAAATTCTTTTTTGTTTTATCTTTATAATGGTCTGTTATCATAATTATGAAAAAGTTATTTCATCTTAGACTATTTACAGGATGGGTGTTTTCATAAACGTCTGCCTAAATTAGGCCTGCCTTTCGTGTTCATAAAGTCAGATCTGCGATCGGACTAACTGCAAGTTCTGCTGTTCATAAACGTCATTATGTCGTCAACATCGGGTAGATTGCGCAGCCAAAATTTTTTTGCTGCAAAACTCAACAAGAAATTAATTTGACTCTCGATTCGATTTTTTTTTAATAAATGTGAATATTGGGTGTTTTCATTAACTTAGGCCTGCGTTAGTCGTGTTCATAAAGTCAGATCTGCGATCGGACTAACTTGGTCCAACTGCAGTACTGCTGTTCATAAACTTCGTCAACGTTGGGCAGATTGCACAGCCAAAATTTTATGACTGCAGGTCTCGCGAAGAAGTTTATTTGGCTTTTGATTCGAAGTTTTTATTTTTAATCATTGTAAATATTGTAAAAAATAAACTGAAAAGCAAACATATTAATTAGGGTGATGCAAAAAATGTTTTTTTTTTCATTTTTCGAAAAATTTATATTTTAATGATGCAGAAAATTTTAAAATCGTGTTTTTTGATACAACGAGTTTAAATTGATTTTTTTTTTGTACTAGGGTGGCTCTAAAAAATGTTAACTTCTACAGCTTCCTGTGGAACTCGAAAAAATTAAACGTGGATATTATTTTGGCCAAATTATCGAAGAAAAAAATTTACACTTTTTTTAATTATGAAAAAAAAAATAATTTTCAATACAGAGAAAGTTTGTAAGACATGGTTTATGAAATATAATGTAAAATTGAGCAGGCATTTTCGCATTAGGGGGCTCAGAAAAATGGTATATTTAACATTTACGCTGGGAATTTAACCAAATTCAATTTAATTAATTTGGCATGAATTTAATATAACTATAGCAAAAAACGCACTTAACAAACTTTCTGTGCACTAAAAATAATTTTTTTTTTCAAACGCAAAAAAAAAAATTTCTTGAACACCCAAATATTTTTTCCATAGATAATTTGTTTTAAATGTGAACTACTCGTTGTTTTTATTATTTTTTTTAGAATAAAGTAGTATTTTTTTTAGCCACCCTAATGTAACACGGTTTACAATTTTTTCGTGTTATTAAAAACAATATATTTGGGAACTGAAAAGAAAATATTTTTTTGCTTATTAAACAAAACTCATTCTGTGGTAATTTTTTTTCTGACGTTTATGAACAATCAGTGACTGCTGAGATTGTACCAACGCAGGCCTGCAAACATTCTGCAGAATTGGTGTGTTCATTAAGGGGGGGGTTTCCATAGCATTTTAATGGAAGATGGTTGACTAATTGTTGTATAACTTTTGCAGTTTATAAGATACTCTTATGAAACGTACTTTTTTGAAAAGTTAATTAACACACATTTTTTCATCACTTAAATTTTAGAAAATTTCTTTTGCGATTTTTATAAGAGTCGAAATTGATTTTTTTTCCTACAAATTTAGATTGAATCAGAATTTTGGTTGGGGCACCGTTGTTTATAAACTTTTTATTTTTTTTGTTTTTGTTTTATAATGATCAAATGTGTTTTCATGCAGTAGGTGTAACAGATTTTTTTTTTTATTAGAAAAAAAAGCTTCGTCAATTTGTTGTGATTTCATGTTTTTTTACTCACTCTTCTTAAAATAGCTTTACCATTTATTAGTGTTTTTAGATGAAACAATAAGAAAATAATAAAGTGGAATTAGGAGAATCCAAAACAATTACTAAAATTTAATTTGACGTTAGTTTGAATAGTTAATTTGAAGGAAAAGTGTCAGAATGCACTTTTTTAGCATTTTAGTCGTGGGGCAAAGCGTAATTATTTTTTAAAATATTTTTGAATTTTTTAATGGGAAGTTAATAAAGTTTTTGATGCAGCCAGTTTGCCAAAAAAAATAATTTTTTTTTATTTACACACTAAAAATTTGATTTTAATAAACCAATATTTTTTTTTTGAGGAAGGGGCAGTTAAAGCGTCCACAATTTATTTTTATTATTTTTTTTCATTATATTTCAAATCAGTTTCAAAAAAAATATATATATATTTGCTCACAGTATTTTTAATATAAATTGTTGAAAAAGTGTCTATTTTAGCTTTTTTTACTTTGAAAATTCCATTAATCACGCACACATACAAACCTAGTTCAAAAGAATGCCCCTGCGTAAGCTGGCGCTGATGAACTCTTTCTTTCTGTTCTTTTCTATTTATTGAAAAAAAAAACTTGCTCTCGTTTTCTCGTTATATTTTTTTTTTGTGTTTACATAATACTTTTTTTTTGTTTCCTATTTTCTCACTCAGGCAGGCAGAAATCATTCATGAAATTATGAAGATGCTGCAGAGAGTAGGTAGATAGTAGATATTTTTTGCAAGATCATTATCTTTGGTTTTCAAAAAGGGTTGTTTTGTTCTTGTTGGCTCTTGGGTTTTTCCTAAAAATTCATTTCGTGTTTATAATATCGCACTTGCGTGCGAGTTGACATTTTTGGGTTTTTTTTTGTGTCAGCGAAATTCTTGGCATTGTGTGATATTCACATCGCTCGTGCGGGGATATAGGTAAAGGATTAGATATGTGGGTACATTGGTAAATATGCACTTGTTTGTGTGACATTTGACATGTACACAATGATTGATTTGCATATTTACCCTTCAAGCAAGAAAACGGAGTTCAGAAAAGACACTCCGACCTCCGACCGCGAAAGACGGGGTTGCACTCACACACTTGCAACTTTTTGTATATGAACACAAAGTCGAAGGATAAATCGTGGTGAAAAAACCAAACATATAAAATCGGCTCCGCGGTGATTCTAATTTCCATACTAATTTGAGCCGCCTTCGGACCAGTTTCTGCCTCGAAGTCGGACTCAGCTCCGCCTGAGGCGGACCGGGTTGTATTGTTTATTATACTACACTCGCGCGTGCGTGCGGGGTTACATAATATAAATAGTCCTTTTGTTTTTCATTGTCTTTTGTCGTTTTCTATTGACTTTTGAGATTTTTGTGTAAAATTCTCAGATTTTCCACTGCAAATAGAATATGAAATCTAGTTTTGTAATTGTGTGCGAAATCTGTGCGTATAAAAAAAATAAAACAACAACAAATGTTCAGACAAATGTCAAACAGAGGAGTGTGTGTGAAAGTGCGTGTGTTTGTGTGCGTGAATCTTGATAAAAATCCAGAATCAGATTCTTGATTCTCAGTTTCATTTTTTTGTCATTTTTTTTAATCTCAGGACGCAAATAGATCATGAAATCTGAGATTTGTCCACTATTTCCCCTCTTCACCCCCCCTTTCAGCTGTCAAATTCACAAATCTCATTCTGAGATTCGTCAATAGAAAACGACATTTGTTTATATGTTGCGGATTCGGTTTTTTTTGTAGGTTACCACAGAGAATTTTTGCCATTTTAGGTATAATAGTTTTATTTTCGCGGGGGAATGGGTAAAGGGTTATATAACTGTATTTGTGCTTAGAATGCACTTGATGGTATTTATAGAAATAGTTTTGGAATGGATTTTCAATTCAGTGTCTTTGTTCTTTGTTTTTGAATGAAGAAGAAGCTTTTTATGTTTTGATCTAGTTTTCTGAAGTAAAAACTCCAATTGAAACGAAAAAAGGAGCATGTTGATGCCTATCTGAATTCATATAAAACAGATCATTTTTCCAAAGTTTTGAGCTCGAAAATTATTTTTGAAAACTTCCCTAAACTTTGATTACATAATTGAAAAATTAATTTCAAGGTTTAAAAAAAACTAACTTATAAGTTATAGATGCTGCCTTATTTTTGTTTCCTAATAATATAGGTACATATATAGGTAAATAAAAAACAAAATCGATTCAGTTACGAACTGAGTTTATTGCATTGGTTGCTCTAAAAAATCATTATTAAAAAGGTGTTGAAAGTAAATTGGATTGCTATACCTACATATTTGCATAAAAATAATTAGGTAGGTAATAATCTTGTTTTGTTTGGTCTATCCAAATTCACACAGTTATATTTATTCAAGGCCAAATTTTATACACAGTCATAACTATCAAAATTTTTTCTCGGCTAAATATTTAGTCTAATCCGCATGCGGCCTAAGTTTCAAAAAATAAGTTCAGGAGACACTTTTTGCGGCATTCTCCATGATCATAATAGTCGTTTTTTATTATCACTTGATCCATATAGATCATTACTTAAAATGTATTACAACAACTACATGAGATCTTGCTTTTCATCAGGATCACGAATCGTGATCTTGCTTTTCATCAGGATAACGAATCGAAATCTTGCAAGATCTCATGTAGTTGTTGTAATACATTTTAAGTAATGATCTATATGGATCTAGTTATAATAAGCCGTTTTTTATTATCACTTGATCCATATAGATCATTACTTAAAATGTATTACAACAACTACATGAGATCTTGCTTTTCATCAGGATCACGAATCGTGATCTTGCTTTTCATCAGGATCACGAATCGAAATCTTGCAAAATCTCATGTAGTTGTTGTAATACATTTTAAGTAATGATCTATATGGATCAAGTTATAATAAAAAACGGCTAATGTCATACAAGATTTATCTCTAGTCCGTCCTCAAACAACATACACATAAGAACCTAAATACATGTATGTAAATACATTTTCATGTCAGCCGTCACGCGCGAGTGCTAGACAAAAAATTTCTCAACGAAGAGCAGCTCAAAAGTGAGCAAGAACCTGAAAATCAATCTTTTTGCGCATCTACTCATATTTTAATACACACTACCCTTCAAGCAAACAAGTCCGACCTCGGTCCGAATCCGCTCCGCCTCAGGCGGAGCTGAGTCCGACTTCGGCTCAGAAACAGGTCCGAAGGCGGCTCAAATTAGTATGGAAATTATAATCACCGCGAAGTCGATTGCATATGTATTGGTGTGGTGAAAATCTCCATTCCGAGAAAACGGAGCCAAAGTCGGACCCGAGGCGGAGCAGCGAAAACCTACCAGAAAGAGGAATAAAAAAGGATGACGTTTCGCATTTGCGACAAAAAAAAAACAAGATTTATTTTTTTTTCACTGAAACTGTTTTATTTTTTATTTTATTTTGACAAACGAAATTTTCACAATAAATACAATATAAGATACACTACATTTTTTTCATTTTATTTTATTTGTTGCTGCTGCTGTTGTTGGTGTTTCTTTATGTTTCACCTTCTGCCTTTTCCTTCATCATTAGAGATTACATCTACAACACAAGCAGAAACACATCACTTTAATCCAAACATTTTGAGCGATATATACAACATACCTTTTTTTGTTTCCATATTGTTTATAATTTGATATAATTGTTTATAATTTGATATAATTGTTTATAATTATACTAATATGTATTATGCTAACAACGACACGAGACACGACGCGACTATACACTTCAACAAAAAATAACAAAATGACGCTTTTGCTCTTGTTGGCTATGTCTGTCTTTATTTTTTTTTTCTTTTCTCACTTTTCACCACGATTCTCGTTCGACTTTGTGTTCATACACAAAAAGTTGCTAGTGTGTGAGTGCAACCCCGATTTTCGCGTTCTGAGGTCGGAGTGTCTTTGTTGAACTCAGTTTTCTTGCTTGAAGGGCATACACAAAAAGTTGCAAGTGTGTGAGTGCAACCCCGATTTTCGCGGTCTGAGGTCGGAGTTTCTTTGTAGAACTCAGTTTTCTTGCTTGAAGGGTACACACAGGATACTGTCAAGTATATTATATCAAAGCACCCACATAACACATCCTCTACCTACTTCTCCGCTGAACAACTATAATTAAATTATTATTATAATGGAAAAAATTTTTCTGATACCTACACACAAAACTCAAATGCCATCCACAACAGCAACATGGAAACAAGTTTTTTTTTCATTTCAAAAATAAATACGTATACACTCCAGAAATTTTTCATGAAAATATTGAATTTCAAACCAGTTTTCGTCCACAAACACCATATCCATATAAAGATCTATGTATGTATACCTACGTCCATTTGCATGTCACCCCGCACGCGTGAGTGCGATGGTAATCTCACAAAGAGTAATGAATGAAAACCATAACCAACATCCTGAGAGTAAAAAACCAGAGAATTCGATGGCGAGAGACTGTTCACTAATACACACAAATGCTTTTACATGAGATCTGATTTCGCTGAAAAAGGGAACCCAGTGTTAATGCAGCAAAGCAGAAAGACGATTGGACTAACGCAGATTTCCGACGTTTATGAAAACACCCTATTTCTACTCTCTATGAGCCGGAAAAGTATGTCAATTTCAAGCTTTCACAGTTTCGACCGATTTTAGCATCTTTAACAAAGTGGTCTTATGGTTGTCATAAATAAATTTATTCTATCTTCAGAAAGCAACACATTGTCTAAGCCATGAATTAGAAATTCTTCCAAAGCATTTGAAATTCCATCAAAGCATTTGATTACTAAATTATATGTTATGCGAACATGAAAATCTTGTTTTTTTTTTTTAATATGGATAGACTTTATGAAAATAAAAATATAAAATTTTTTTTTATAACTGAAACACACGATTTCTGATATAATCATGCCTATTAGTGAATTCGCTCCCGGGGAATTGACTGGATCCGCGGTAGATTCGCATTCGTGATATTTTGTTATTAGTGAATTCGACGAATGAACTGTATAATCGACTCCTGTGTCTACGTTCTGTAACATAGTCGAGAGCTTCTCGCATCGAAAAATTGTGAAACAAAAATTCCAATCGTTTGTGTACTTATAATTTTACGTTTGAATTCAAATGCTCGGTGGTCTGAAGGAATAGTACTCGGACAGCGACCAAGAGGGTACCAAGTTAAAGTCATGGTTGGGGGGGCATTTTAATTTTTAATTTTGTTTTAAATTAAAAAAAAAATTTATAACTGTAGTGAAATAAAAATATATAAATACGGACACTTTTCATGCCGATTCGTAGCAAAATGCCGTGGATGTGAAGTAAAACAAATTGTATGGATTGCGAAGGATCTGCGAATTCAGTAATAGCAAATAAGCTGAACAGAATGTCGGTCGTGCAGGGTCTGTTATAGACATTCGTTCATCTTTCTATCGTCGAATTCACTTATAGCAAAATATTCAAAAATGATTGAAAGTGTCACTTTTTCCCATTCGTCGAATTCAATAATAGAGGTGAATAACAGTAATTTTTTCATATAAATGTCAATTTATGTTAAATTGAAAGTATGTTCTCATCTTCAATTTACCTTCAACAGTGTTATTTGGTCCTCTTGTGGAATTTTGGTAAAAGCCGGCAGTCCCTTGGCGAATTCGACTATTAATTGTACTGTTAGGATTGTAATTTCGGTGATGTGTCTAAAGCTTACATCATGTTGGCTTTCATTCTCATCAGGGGAACTCTGTTAAGCAACAAATTTTAAACTCTGTTACAATTGTTACAATTACAAAAACTTACAATCATTATCCGTTTGAGATCTTCTTCGGAAGGTTGTTCATAACCGTCCTGGTACCAAATTAGTTTGTATATGACTGCTAATTGATTTAATGTTAATTGAGGTATATTTTTTGCTTGATTCTCAGCCAATAAGCTGTCAGGCAGTAGCTATTTTAAATAAGTAAACAAATTGTTGCAATGATATAAAGTCAGATGAAAATTAATAAAAACGCTTACTGGACATGTCGCATGCGAAGGCGCTTCACATTGCATCAGCTCAAGTACTTCTTTTTTAATGATTTCCGTCGTACTGACTGCTGGCGATACTTGCTGTTTGTCCTTTTCTTTTTGTGCTTTTTTCTCGCGTCGCTTTAAAGCACATTGATTTTCCGGAACAACACATTCCGGCCGCATCCCTACAGCTAGGCATTTTTTCAGTCTACACTCTTGACACTTACGTCGCATATACATGTCCATTTCGCAGGCATGACCGAACTTACAACAATAAACGGCATTTTTGGTAACACTACGTCGAAAAAAACCTTTACATCCCTCGCAGGTAAGAGCGTTGTAATGATAGCCTGAAGCTCTATCGCCGCACACCAGACACAATTCTTCTTGCAGTCTTGGGGCGGGTCCTTTTTTACCTTTTTTTGCATCACAGCCGTCATTTGTAGAGTAGCCGTTAAGACTGCTTGATGGTGATAGATCTTCCCGACCTGCAAGCAAAAAAAAAAACAAGGGAGTGTATTTTCTTTTTTATTATCTTTAGTTATAAATAATACAAACATTTAAAAAAATAAAATAAAAAAAATAATTCATATTACTTATAAAAAAGTAGATAAAATGTTATGTCATAAGTAGGGTGACCATTCGTCCCGGTTTACCCGGGACTGTCCCGTAGTTTTATAGCACGTCACGTTTTTATTTAAGACACCCGGGAGGTATAAGTGTCCCGTATTTTGTAATTCGTCCCGTGATTGTCCCGTGTTTGCACATTCTCTGATTTTTTTACTCAAAATTTTAAAAACTTTGTACGACAAACAATAAAAACAGTGGTTGGAACTTAAAAGTTTTTCTAATTTTGCGGATAAAAGCACTAAGTCTAGTACGCTGCTGAACCAAATCAAAAATTTTTCTAAGTCTCCAAAGTCAAACAATTCATTTGGATCAAGAAAAATTACAGTTCAATGTGAGGACAAATGTTTAAAAACTCTCCAAATATTCTAGCACAGGTAAGAATTTCGTTGGTAAAGCCAAGTACGCTGCTGATGCGAAACAAAAAATTTTAAGTCTCCAAAGTCGATAGCGAAAATGCTAACGCAAGCAAAAATAAATAAATTAAAAGTTAAAAAACCGTCAACACTGCTCTTGGAGTTAAGAAAAATGCACAGGACAGTAAAAAGTAAGTGACAAATGAGTGAAAACTCTGGAATTTTTTGCTAGAGTTTCGTACTGAAAATTGAAAAGCAAATCGAAATTTTTCGTTCAAGATTTCGTTAACGAAATTTTCTATGGAAAATTTCGTTTCGCTTCAGCTGCGTACTAGGCTTAATGGTGCAACGACTTCGTTGTGCTGATTTTATATGAAAATTTTCGGATCGCCTCTAGGCTAGGCTTTAGTTAAATTTAAAAACTTTTAAGGACATGTTAAAAGTTTAATTAAAGATTATACAAATTCATTTTAAAATTTAATTTTATGTATATTTTTTTTGAAAATTAATATTTTCAAAATGATCCAACGAATTTTGTATCTGTCCCGTGATTCGCTTCTAGAAATATGGTCACCATAGTCATAAGAGACATTCCTTTAAACAATTTAAAAAAAAAAATGCTTGTAATCAAGTACTGCAATTGTGTCAGTATAAACAGAGAAATGAAAAAAAAAGGATACTCTGTCCAACAAAAATTGTCAGTACATGCTTTATTTCAAAGCTTTTTTCAAATCAGTGAGACCAAACGATTTCACAAAAGTACACACCTAAAAATATGCCCCTGAAATACATTAAAAAACACAGACAAGCCATGGCATTGTTGTTGTAATTTTTTTGCTACTACGTACTTCCCCCTATGAGGTGCGCTCTTTTTCTAACAGTAGCACTGTGTTACACTCAAAATATACAATTTTTTCAAAACAAAAAATTGGTTGAAATAAATTGATTTAAAAATTAAAATTAAATGTACAATTCTGCCCTTCGGACATGGTAAAATGTAAGTGGTATAACTGGAAGTGCTGCCGTTGTTTTTTAATATTTTTTTTTAATTTTAATTAATTTTTTAGAAAATTGCCCCTCCCGCCTAGAGGGGGGAGGGTGAGATAGACCCCCTCCCATAGTAAAAAATGAAGTTATCCTATTAACTACGAGCCGATATAACATTTTTGTTCGGTGTCTAAACGTTCGAATTTCTGTATCTGGGTTTAAATCGTAAATTTTTGTTTCTAAGCCAATTTTGAACTGATTTTCATAAAAATTACCTCGTTTGATTTGGAAATAAAAATTATTTTAGAATGCTGGTAGTAAATAACGTTTTAGCAGAAAAATACCAATATAAACAAGAAAAATTACTTTAAACCGGGCAAAATACTTAAAATTATTGAAAAAAAAACTTCCGAAACGAATTTTGTTCGAAGTCGTGCCGATAAATCGAAAAGCTAATGATGCCACTCGATTTCTCAGGTCCGAAATAGGCGGGAACAGTCAACAGCGCACATGTGAAAGATTTCGACTTGCACAGTGTAATAGTACACTGTGTGACAAAAATAAGGTTTTAAAATATACGCGGGCGGAGACCTATCATATCGTTAACTTTTGTTGTTGTTTGTACAAAATAGTTACAATATCTTACAGGTAAACAGTCAAATAGTTACGATTCGTAACTATTTCCAAATCACCTCCATGATGTGAGTTGAACCCTCATGAGATTATTGATGTGTCAAAGTGGATGTTTTGTATACAAAACATTTTTTTCTTTTGGAAATAAGCGGAAAAAAGGAAATTAAAAAGACAGTTTTGTAATTTTATGATGCGAGAGAATTTATTTTGAATAAAAAAAACATGATTTTTTGTTATGATAGCTGTGTTTTATTTTCCTCGTTATCCAGATCAGATCATTGTATTTATTTGCGAAAGAATAACATGTTGACGGGTCCTAACAAGAAATGTCAAGTGAGGGTTCGCCATTTCTTGTTATGATTCAATGTTAGACAATCGTGTCTTCGATTTTGTTTGAACACGGATGTCTAAAGGCCCCAACCCATAGAATCCGTTGCGTCCGTTCCGTCGAAGTTTTCAACTGACAGCTCGATAAAATACACACGTTCTTACGGGAAGCGACCCATAAGCGACGGATCGGACGGAGACGGACGGATTCGACGGAAGAAGTTGCCCAACTTTCTACTTTTTCATCCGTCGTATGCTTTGACATTGGTTGTCAACAATAGATCTGTTCAATTTTCTGTTTAAGAGTGCACACCGGGGAATTTCAGAACTAAGAACTGTGTTCTTTCCTTCTCCGATTTTATGAATTTTGAACTTAAATTGTATATTTGTGAAGAAAATGTAATAAAAGTTACATTTAATGATATATCTAATAAATTATATCAATTAAATACTCAAATTCTGTTGTAGAGTTCAATTTTACTATGCCAAAGTCATACCTACAACTCATAATTTGTTATAAAAAATTGTTTTTAACTGAAGAGCAAGTACCTAGAGGAAATCTAGTCGTGCATTTAATTTTATTAAAAAAAGAACAACAATAATAGTTGAAAATTTCTTGCATCAGAACTTCCATAGTGCACATTCAGCGATAAAATATCGAACACACCTTGGAATTTGAAGTTTTTTTTTTTTTTTTTTGACGGGAGGAAATCTTCAAAAGACACTTGGCAGTATTCGACACCAAGTAGTGTGGGACTCTTAACCACTAAAACCACCTCTTTATCAGGACCAATCTTGAGAGATCGACATCAGATTTTTCTTTCTTAACTTTGTAAAATCACTTTGGGGGAAGTTTAAACTTTTAATACTTTCCCATGCTTTTTTAGACCATAAGCTCATGAGGCTTGGTTCTTCTTAATCTCCGAACATGATTTCTTGTATTCAAGACGGACACCATTTCAGAATTGGTATGACTTTGCAGTCTCTGATTATGGGATACAGCGTATTTTTTAACAACTTCTGTAACCGTTTCTATTTGTAGGTCACGATGTAGATCGCTATTTCTTATGTACCAAGGTGCATTAACTATTCCACGAAGGACTTTGTTTTGGAATTTTTGGATGATTTCGGTATTTGTTTTCTTTGTACAGCCCCATAATTGGATACCATAGGTCCAAACAGGCTTTAGTACTTGATTATACAGCATTATTTTGTTTTGGGTTGATAAATCAGAGTTGTTACCAAGTAACCAGTACATTTTTCTATATTTCAAGTTTAGTTCTTCTCTTTTCTTTTTGATGTGCTCTTTCCACTTTAGCTTTGCATCCAAAGTCATTCCAAGGTATTTGGCCGTATTGGCGTAAGGTACAGCTTGATTATTAATGAATATTGGAATATTGTTTATCTTTTTATTTGTAAAGTTTATATGTGAAGATTTTGTTTCATTGAGTTTGATACGCCATTTTTCGGAATTTGAAGTGAGCTGTCAAAAAGCAATCCGTCGTACGCCGTATTCTATGGGTCACCCCTTTCTGTCCCAAACTTCATCTTCAACGGATGAATTGACGGAACGGACGCAACGGATTCTATGGGATGGGGCCTTAAAGGGCCCAACCCATAGAATCCGTCGCTTGCGTTACGTCGAAGTTTTCAACTGACAGCCCGATAAAATACACACGTTCTTATGAGAATCGGTCGGTTCTCACGAGAACGTGTATATTTTATAAAGCTGTCAGTTAAATCCGTCGACGTAACGGATGCGACGGATTGTATGGGTTGGTCCCTTAACAACGAATTTGACAGATGTGTTTTTTTTCATTTGGAAGTGTAGTTTTTTATTATTTTTTGTCCTCTCATGAGCAATGTTGTCTCCGTAGTAGCGGACGACAAAATATATTTGCTTGTTTTGCGTATTTTTGCATGTTTTATGTTGAATTTAATTAGATTTAATTCAATTTATTGTTAATTTATTCTATTGTTAATTTATTTAACAGGTATTATAATTGTTGTTTATTTTTAAGAAAAAAAAAAAAAAAAAAACAAACCAAGCCATTGGTACATGTATAAATTGAAACAATTTAACAAAAAGAAGTATTCATACAAAGTTGACGGCATATAAAATCAAGTTTGTCCGCAAAAAATCATACATCATCCTCTGTCAAACAGGACATATGAAATTAAATGTCCGAACATAATTTGCCCAGCCAAGAAAATGAAAATTGTTATCCCTTCAAGCAAGAAAACTGAGTTCAACAAAGAAACTCCGACCTCAGACCGCGAAAATCGGGCTTGCACTCACACACTTGCAACTTTTTGTGTATGAACACAAAGTCGAACGAGAATCGTGGTGAAAAATGAGAAAAGGAAAAGAAAGACAAGGCCAACAAGAGCCAAAGCGTCATTTTGTTATTTTTTGTTGAAGTGTTTGGTCGCGTCGTGTCTCGTGTCGTTGTTTGTATAATGTTAGTTTATTAATTATAAACAATTTTATTAAATTATAAACAATATTGTTATATAATGAAATGTGCTTCTACGCTCTCCCCAATGCACCCACCTAAAAATAGCTTTTTACCACACTTGGGGTTTGATCACAAATGCTCCAGTGTGGCCTTTTTAATAAAAATACGTTTTTGCTCCAACTTCATCTTCTGTGAAGATAAAGTTGGAGAGCAATGATCATTAACAGCATAGCAACCAAGTGACGCCTAAAGATTAGAGAGAAGCTTTCTCTACAGTTGTTTTACTGTCTTGTTGTTCACTTAACTTTGTATTTTTGTCACTCTAGCTTCATCTCGCTACTTGTCTACATCTCGTCTTAAATTTGTATTATTGTACTTATAACTATTGTTAAAACTTAAAACTATTGCAACTATTAAAACCTAAGAATAATTATGTTTAAACCTTAAGAATTACAATTAAATAAACTATTTAAACCCAAAAATATTGTGTTTGCATCTTAATCGTTACTGGCGCAGTCGAAAAAACTTGGTGCGTGGAGTTAAAACTTGAATTTGCTAGTTAAGATAATAATTTCTTAAAACTATAAATTAAAGAAACGTGGCCTGTGAAAATCATAAAAACCTGGCTTAAATAGTTAAAAAAAAAAGAGAACTTAAGCAAACAAAAAACTATTTTACGAAAAAGTCTAATGCTTGAAACCTTCTCAAAATTCATAATTCTGGAAATTGCACCAAACATTTGTGAAAATTCTTCTGAAAATTGAAAATACCTAGTTTATGAAACTCCACCAAAGCACCGTTATAAAAACGCTCCCACGCTTGCGAAAAAAAAAAAAATTTGATTAAGTGCACACAAAAAAAGAAACTGTACCTATTTGACTATACCTAGTAATCTATAAAAACCTTTGAAGGAAGCGAATATAAATCTGTGGTCCAACTAGTCAGCAGCAAATATTAGTTCCAGTATCCCGTGAGTATCAAACAATATATTCCTGAAAAAAAGTTGCCTATAATCATGGAGTTCGTTAATCCTGTGGATAGATTTAAGATTATATTAGACTTAATTACTAAGATTCCAGAGTTTGATGGTAACAGCAAATATCTATTAGATTTCCTGGACAGGGTAGATGCTATTTCTGTAACTATTGATTCCTTTGAAGAATCAGCTAAAGTCATTTTAATGGGTTACGTTAAGGACAAAATTGTAGGTAGGGCTAAGTCCGAAATTCAAAAACATGGTAGATTAAATACTTGGAGTGAAATGAAAAATGTTTTAAAAAATAATTTTGGGGAAAGATTATCTATTGATAAATTGATTGATAGTATTCGAACAGCACGAGTCCAGACAACAATTGAAGATTATTACAATAAAATAAATAATTTTCTTTGTCGTATTAACAACACTTATTTACTAGGTAATAACCAAGATGGAATAAATGAAATGATTGAGTCAAACAATAGGATTGCTTTTCAAGCCTTTAAAAATAATTTACCCGAACCTACTAAATCTATTATATTAAGTCGAAACCCGTCATCACTTACTGCAGCTTTTAAAATAATTGTTGAAATTAATCACCAAAGATATGGGCCAAACACTCGTTTTGCTCAAAGTGATTCATGCCAAAATTTAAATGATTCTTATTCTAGAAATACTACAAATCCTTTTAGGGGTCAAAATAGCAGTCAGCATAGTAATAACAATAACAATTTCAATACCAATTCTTTTACAAGAAACAACAATTTTTCCCGTGGGTATAACAGGCAACTTAACAGTTCAATAGTAGGTCAAAATCAAAACAATAACCACACTGGACGTCAAAATTATAATAGTAATTCCACGGGCCAGTCTCGTCAAAATTATTACAACAATTCTTATGTCCAACCTCAACAAAATAATTACAGTTCCAATAGTGGTCAATCTCGACAAAATTATAACAATAACATGGGTCAATCTCGTCGAACCTACAATAACTCAAGCGTTCAATCACGTCAAAACAACAACAATTCAAACAGTAGTCAAACACGAAATCCGACTAGGCAATCAAATAGCGAGCCTATGGATATTTCGTTGAATGAACAGAGACAAAGCCAATCTTCTGAAAATCAGCAAAATTTTCAAATGGATCAAAGAAACACCTACCCTATATAACTATCCAAACTCCCTTAAAGACTCTCAGATTTGTTATAGATTGTGGTGCAGAATATAGCATAGTAAATAAAAATGTATGCCATCCAAAATGGAAAATTACTTCAAAAAAACATACGCTTAAAGTTCTGGACCGCAATATAGAAGCAAATACTGAATACCGAATACCCATTTTTAAAGAATTCAACAAACCAGACTATTTTATTAATTTTATCGAATTCCAGTTTCATGAAAATTTCGACGGGCTGATAGGGAACAATATTCTTGTAGACCTCAATTCAGTGATAGATTTAAAAAACCGTTATCTGAAAACAGACACCGCGAGAATTCAAATATTTTTCAATCGAGAAGAAGAAATATATGCCTCACAATGTGTCGAAGACGATTCTTACAAAATTTTTTGTAATGAATTTTTTCAAAATGAAATTGAAGATAAAATTTTTGCAAAGCATCTTTGCCCCAAAGACACTTCCAAACTCAAATCACTTCTTCGAGGTTACAAATCAGTTTTTTATAAGGAAGGGGATGACTTGTCATTTACGAGTCAAATCCAACATCAAATTTTAACTAAAAACGAAATCCCAATTTATTCAAAAATGTATAGATACCCCGAAATACATACAGAAGAAGTTGATAGACAAATTGATGAAATGCTGCGACAGAACATAATTGCACCAAGCTACAGTCCGTACAATTCGCCACTCTGGGTTGTTCCAAAGAAAGACGATCCAAGTGGAAGAAAACAATGGCGAATTGTAATAGATTATAGGAAGCTTAATGAAGTTACTATCGATGATGGCTTTCCTATGAATGGCACTGATGAAATGTTTGATAAGCTAGGTAAATGCAATTATTTTTCAGTCATTGATTTAGTCAAGGGATTTCACCAAATAGAAGTTGACCCACGTGACCGAGCGAAAACGGCGTTTTCAACTAAAAAGGGTCATTATGAGTTTTTAAGGATGCCTTTTGGCCTGAAAAATGCGCCAAAAACTTTTCAAAGGCTAATGAATTACGTCCTTAGAGGCTTCATAAATGTCATTTGTGTTGTTTATTTGGACGACATCCTCATTTATTCGACAAGTTTTGAAGAACATCTTCAGTCACTTAAAAAAATTTTAGAAGTTCTAAAACAATCAAATCTTAAAATTCAATTAAACAAATGCCACTTTGCCGAATTATCAACACCATATTTGGGCCACATTATTGTGAGCAATGGTATTAAACCAGACCCAAATAAAGTCAAGGCAATTTTAGACATGCAAATACCAACCAATAAAAAAGGTATAAAACAATTTTTAGGGATAACTGGGTACTACCGGAAGTTCATAAAAGATTATGCCAAGGTAGCCCACCCTATGATAAAATGTCTCAAAAATAATCAAAAAATAAATTTATCTGACCCTCAGTATGTTAAGTCATTCAATAACTTAAAAACTTTACTCACATCTGAGCCTATTCTTCGAAGTCCCGATTTCCAAAAAGACTTTGTTCTGACCACCGACGCATCAAACTATGCCTTAGGAGCAGTGCTTAGCCAAGGTAATCATCCAATTTGCTATGCTTCTCGTACCCTAAATGAGCATGAATGTAATTATTCGACCATCGAAAAAGAATTGCTTGCCATTGTGTGGTCGGTAAAGTACTTTCGAACGTACTTATACGGGAGAAGATTTACGGTCAGAACAGACCACAAGCCCCTCGTTTGGTTAAGTGGGATAAAAGAACCTAACATGAAGCTTCAGCGCTGGAAGGTCATGTTAAATGAATATGACCCAAAAATCGAGTACCTTAAAGGGAAAGAAAATTGCGTAGCGTCGATATATTGAACAAATTCAAGATTCTTATTCGAAAATCAACAGAGAAGTTGATTCAAGAAATAATTTTGATAATAGGATTGGTTTTGCTAAAGATTCTTCAGAATCTAACAAAGAAGTTAATTCTGCTGTAATTTTTAACAATGAAGTGAACATTGGTAACGAAAATACCACAATCACAAGTCCCATTGCGTCAAATGATAACAATGAAGTTATCTCTACGGATGCAACCATCCATAGCGCAATGGAAGATGAATCTCTTCACATATTCATAACCGAAAAGCCAATTAATTTGTTCAAAAATCAGGTGTACTTGTCGTATGGCACAAAAGAAAAAAACACATTAAAAATAATTCACAAAAAGATACAAAACTACATTCAGGTCGAAAAGGGTAAATCCATTCTTTTGAATATCATGAAAAGATTTTTATTAAACAAAGGTTTAATTTGCATTTATTGCAACGACTTGCCATTATTCCTTGAGTTTCAGACTTTATTTGTTAAATATTTCGCTTTAAATGCAAACTTAAAAGTATTACGATCAACAGTGCGACTTCAAGACATAAGTGATAAAAATGAACTCCTTACTATTATCAAAAAAGAGCATTTAAGTAAGAACCATAGGGGAATTAATGAAATATTTTCAGAGCTAAAGAAAAAATATTATTTTCCAAAAATGCAAACAGAGATACAAAAATTTATTAACAATTGTGATATCTGCAATATAGCCAAACACGATCGCCAACCACTGCAGATACCAATGCAAGTAACCGAAACACCTAAATGCTTTAATGATATTATTCATGTCGATATCTGGTTTCCAGAACGAGGTAAAATGTTCCTTACAACCATCGACAAATTTTCAAAGTATGCAACAGTTCATCCCTTAGAAGATCGTAACTGGATTGCAATTTTAAATGCAATAAAACAACGCATTCAGTTCTAGGAAAACCAAATAAAATTATATCTGATAATGAAACTTGCATCCTGCATTCTGCGGTCGAGCTGTTTTTAAAAGAAAAAGACATTAGTTTTCACAAAACGACAGCATCTTTAAAAACTGGCAATGCCGACATCGAGAGATTACACGGAACTTTAAACGAACATCTACGAATTTTAAATGTTTCCAAGGATAACTCGGAATTGAATGACAAAATCTTCAACATTATTACTATCTATAATGACACAATTCATGCCACGACAAAACAAAGACCCATTGATTTTCTTTGTAATAATTTTTCTAGAGAAGATATTGAAAATTATTCCAAATCTTTAAAAAACCAAAAAGAAAAAGCAATAGAAAATAAAAATAAAAAAACTTACAGTAGGAACTTTGACCAATGCCCAGATGTGGTTCAGAATAGAACCGTAGTCAAGAGTAGACCAAAATATAGAAAACTGAATAAATTTACAGCCGCCGGCAATTATGTAATCGACAAATCCACAAAACGAAACACAAGATACTATAAAAAACAATTAAAAAGAAGGTATAAGTACCAAAACACTTGAATTTTATAAATTTTCAATGCACAGTTAGATTTCAATTTAAGATTCAATTAACATACATCCATACATTTACAGATTCTTGAAATTTAATCCGCTTTAATTCCATTTTTGTGACCGACTTTTCACTTTTTACACAAATATTATAATCACTTGTTTTCTTGTTTAATAAAGTATTGATTCTTTAATTTTTGTTTGGGTTTTGTTGTGCGAAAAAAAAAGAAAAACATAATTATTTATTGCTCCCAAAAAACTTCGAAACTCACTTTAAAATTGAAACGGTAAATTTATAAAATCAAAAGGGAGACCGAAACATTTCCTTCCTTTTCATCTGTCATTTCAATGAAAACGACCTACCTCAATCGGAAAAATGAATTCGTTCAGCCTATATGTTGCTAATCGGTTTAAAAATGAATGCGTTCCATTTCTTTTGGAAGGAAGATAAAACGATCTAGTAACCGATAGATGTCGTTGTTCTTTCAGAGGAAATAAAATAAGCGTTTAGATTAGTAACTCGTTGAAATAGATCAATTATTTTCGTTTGGGAATTAGTTTTGAGTTTAATTTTAACAACATTTACGTTACTAAATCGGTAAAGATACTCTTCTCTGTCCAGGGAATTTGTTGGAAATCAAATGCTGAGGAAAATATATGTTTATTAAGTATCTTATGATTGATTTTGAAAAAAAAAAAACGAGATATAAGACTAATAAATTTGAAATACCTTGTTTTGAGTAAAAATACAGTTAGATAATGTAGCGATGGATCAAAATGTATGTAAAATCAAAAATTATGTAAAAAAAAAAAAAAAAAAAAAAAATTAAAAAAAATTATATTATCATAAATATTTAAAAAAAAAAACTGTTATACTGCCATATAAAAGAAACGAGTGACTTAAAAATGGATTATATTTGTAAATTTTTTTTTGAAAGAATGCTGGAAAATATGTTTTTTTGTAATTAAAAATGTGAAAAAAGGTAACGAGTATCGTTGAAACAACGAATTTTTGAGAAAAAAAATATTAAACAAAACTGTTATACTGTCAAATAAATTAACTTAATAAGGAAAATATTGGAATAAATTTGTAAAAGCACAAGTAATAGTTAATTTGAGGTTGTTTAGCTGTTATATTTCAAGGTTTAAGCGAGTAATTATAAGAAAAACATTTTTTTTTTTTTTTTTTTTCGAACATGTAGATAACAATTTTTTGGGGACCAAAAAAAATGTTGGTGGGGAGGTGTTATATAATGAAATGTGCTTCTACGCTCTCCCCAATGCACCCACCTAAAAATAGCTTTTTACCACACTTGTGGTTTGATCACAAATGCTCCAGTGTGGCCTTTTTAATAAAAATACGTTTTTGCTCCAACTTCATCTTCTGTGAAGATAAAGTTGGAGAGCAATGATCATTAACAGCATAGCAACCAAGTGACGCCTAAAGATTAGAGAGAAGCTTTCTCTACAGTTGTTTTACTGTCTTGTTGTTCACTTAACTTTGTATTTTTGTCACTCTAGCTTCATCTCGCTACTTGTCTACATCTCGTCTTAAATTTGTATTATTGTACTTATAACTATTGTTAAAACTTAAAACTATTGCAACTATTAAAACCTAAGAATAATTATGTTTAAACCTTAAGAATTACAATTAAATAAACTATTTAAACCCAAAAATATTGTGTTTGCATCTTAATCGTTACTATATGAAAAAAAAAGGTATGTTTTATATATCGCTCAAAGTGTTTGGGTTAAAATGTTGTTTCTTCTTGTGTTGTAGATGTAATCTCTAATGATGAAGAAAAATCTAGAAGGTGAAACATGCGATTGGGTATCTAAAAAAACACCAACAAAAGCCGCATCAAATGAAATAAAATGAAAAAAAATGTATTGTATTTTATATTGTATTTATTGTGAAAATTTCGTTTGCCAAAATAAAATAAAAAATAAAACAGTTTCAGTGAAAAAAAAAAATAAATCTTGTTCTTTTTTTGGTCGCAAATGCGAAATGTCATCCCTTTCTTATTCCTCTTTCTGGTAGGTTTTCGCTGCTCCGGCTCAGGTCCGCCTTCGGCTCCGTTTTCTCGGAATGGAGATTTTCACCACACCATCAATACATATGCAATCGACTTCGCGGTGATTATAATTTCCATACTAATTTGAGCCGCCTTCGGACCAGTTTCTGATCCGAAGTCGGACTCAGCCTCTGGCGGAGCGGATTCGGACCGAGGTCGGACCTGTTTGCTTGAAGGGATGTTAAAGATATTAGACATTGAGTTAGAGAAAAATATCTCCAGTGGAGGCGACCTGTAACAAAACAAAATCCTTCTTTTGTTGTAAAGCTAATAAAAACAATGATCTGGATCACGAGAAAAACAAAACACAGCTAATAATGCAAATGAAAGTATTCTCAAATTTTTTTGTGGTTTGACAGTTTGACAATAGCCGTTTTTTATTATCACTTGATCCATATAGATCATTACTTAAAATGTATTACAACAACTACATGAGATCTTGCTTTTCATCAGGATCACGAATCGTGATCTTGCTTTTCATCAGGATCACGAATCGAAATCTTGCAAGATCTCATGTAGTTGTTGTAATACATTTTAAGTAATGATCTATATGGATCAAGTGATAATAAAAAACGGCTAATAGGTGTGTTTTTATTACCACCGGTCTTAACTGGACAAAAAAAAAACCACAGACAGGGCTAAGCAATTTACTTGTTAAATACAACAACACTTTAGCCCCTTGGGCTTAGTTGTTTAGCCCAGAGAATTCTCTGGGCTTAACTTTTTCAACAGATTTAAATCTGCTACCAAATCAACTTGTTCTTAAATTGTTTAGAACTTGTTTAAAAATACCAAAACTAATGTTTGGAATGACAATTATTGTTTTAAATATTTATTTAATAGTTAGCTAAACTTTTTTCTCAAAAACACGCAAGAAAACCTAAAAGCGAAAAATATAACAACTTTATATTTTTTTTTGTGTCAGCTGATTTCGGAACATTTAATATGCAGAGCTGCCAATTTTTCTCGCTAAGCCCCGAGGCGTTTTTTTTGTCCAGTTAAGACCGGTGGTAATAAAAAACACACCTAATATCTAACAATAAATCGTTCCTTAATGATTTATAATGTCGTTTTCAATTGGTAATTCGGAAGAGCTCTCCGATCCCGAATGCCAAAAAAAACCCAAACACAGTTCTTTTCAGTTAAGTTTCATGTCTATTATCCCGTTTGTATGGCGATTTGAATCCGAATTGAATCAGGATTAAGCTCTATATATTCCTGGATCGAATTGAATCCGGATTTTTCGATCCGACTCGGGGAGCTGAATCGAATCGAAAATATGCATATATACCTAACGAATTGAATACTCGAGATATAATTTATGGTGAAAATTGTGTGCGATTGTCTTCTTATTTGCAAATTCACTGTATGTATGTGTTATGATATCTAGTTTTACTTGCACTTTGTTTTTGGTTAGATTTTTCTATTTTACTGCAAATATATTTAAAAGAAAAATTGTGTTTTCGATTCTATTTCAATTCGATTCCTCGATCTGGTATAGTCATATAACTGGATCGAAATTTCAATTCAGATTCAATTCGATCTTTAAATCGGTCATGCAAACGGGGTATATGTCTGTTTTTTTCACAATCTCCCTTTATAAAAAATTAACTGCTACATCACTTGATTATGAAGATGATAAAGAAAATAATATCAGACCGCTTATGATATTAGGTATATTCATAATCATATTTATATTTATTTTGTGGAACTTTTCAAATTTCATGTTTGGCAAAACAATCGCATCAAAGCAAACAAAAAATGGAGCTTGTCAAATTTGACGTTTAAAAAGTATGAATGTGTTGAGTGCTTCTGATTCTGGATTCTGATTTCAAAATCAGAAGAGAATTTCTCTTCCTTTCAGAAGAAGAACTATCATCCGACGCCAATAAAGCACTTTCAGAAGAAGCATTCCGGACGACCAATCGAAAACAACAATATTTTTTGACATAAGAACCATAGTTGACCATAAAAATCTAATAAAAGAGTTTTCCTATTTTTTAATTTTCTCAAAAACCAGAAGGCACAGAAACATAATGGTGTTCAGTTTTATTTGAAAATTTTGTAATAAAATCCACATTCCTTACCAAAGTCGTATTCAATTTTTGAAAAAGGTATCATTCATAACTGTAGCTGTTGTCGTCGTAATGCAGTGCATGCATATAAAACAATTTTTTTTTTACAAGATCAAGGCGCACAAGAAACAAAAAATAACAATGTTTATTTTGCATTTTTTTTCAGTTCATACAAAAAAAAAAACACACGACATGACAGAAACAAAAAAAAAAAAAAAACATCAACGCATCTTCTTTTTCTTAATGAGAGACAGAGTCAGTATGACATTTTAAACCAGTTTGAGAATTTCTGAAACCTCTCAAACTGCATGAAGGAATAAACGTAGACGAAACGATAAACGAATTTCGCTGAGTTACGTGAAGCAAATTGTGGACGATCACGTTTTCGATTAACGTTTTGAAAATTACTAATATAATTTTAATATAAGTCAAAAATAAAATTTTGAAAAAAAAATGTTTGCATTTTTTAAAAAATTTTGAAAATTTTTTTTGAAATTGATTGCCGATTTGACTCCCATCGGCAACGCACTTGTGAAAGTCTCATCCCGTCGGAAAAGATTGTTCTCGTTGTGTTTTTAATTATTTTTTACATAGTTCCTGTCATTAGTGTTTTTATTTTTGCTTACAACAAATAATTATTACAAAAAAAAGAAACAATAGCCCATTTAAATCAAAAACATAAAATATATGTATAAAACCCACAAATTAAACCAAAAAAATAACCTCGCGGCGTGCATATAAAATAAGTTCATAAAAAGTGCAATAACAAACAATAACAACACCTCAGTACCTTTCCCGCTATAAGAAAAAAAATATATATATATATATTGATGACATTTTTCTTAATAAAATTGTATGCATCTATCTTACAAAAATTAATTAAAATAAAAAAAAGTTTGTAATTATTGAAAAACATAACTGTGTAACACGCACTTAATCCTCAAAGCTTTTTAGGAGTAAGTACGTATGACCCTGTTATGTTTTTCAACAATTACTAAAATCACCTTTTTTTATTTTAATTAATTTTTTTAAGATAAATATCAAACTGATGAAGAAGAGCTCTTGTTTGAAACTGAGAAAAAGAAAAATAAGCGTATCACAAAGAAACGTAATAAACCAAACGGGAGTCCTGAGATTTGTTCAAGAAATCAGAAAAACGAAAATAATAAAGAATTGTTTACAGAAACTAAAGAACCGAATAATGTGGTAGCTGTTGTTAAATCAAATTCTCACGCTAGATGCAGCAAAAAAATTACACCACCACTCTCTCTCTGGAAGAAGTGGAAGATCTTGTACAAAAAGGCTACCAAGCCCTTGATGCAGTCAATCTATTTAAGAATGAGACAATTAAAAACTCCTCTGGAGAATCGACGACAAGTAAGAGGTTACTACCTTTATTCATGCTAACTTTTGACAGTAAACAAAGTGTCGAGGAGATTTATAAAGTAAGATCAATCTTGGGCATAGCTGTTAAAATTGAACCACTCCGAAAATCTAAAGTTGTTCCGCAGTGCAAACGTTGCCAAGCTTTTGGTCATACCCAAAAATACTGCAACCGCGAGTTTGCTTGTGTAAAGTGCGAAGGAAAACATGCAACTAAAAACTGTCCGATGAGCAAAGATCAGAAAGCAAAATGTGTGAACTGCCAGGGTAATCACCCGGCAAGCTATAGAGGCTGCCCAGTTGCCAAAAAATTCCAAGAGTTCAGAAGCAAAAATACATCTGCTAGAGACAAACCCAGAAACACAGTAAATACCGATTTAACTGCTGAAAACAATACTAAGAATGAACCGCCTAAAAAAGCTGTTCAAAGTAAAAGCGATGAAAATAAAGCCTATTCTCAGATTCTAAAAAATGTGCGGAAGAATGAAGAGACTTCCATAAAAGAAATGGTATGAAAAAGAAAGAGTTTAAGATAGCAGCTATATACTGCCCACCAAGGCGCTCCCCGACAGAAGATGACTATACAGATCTATTAAATCTTTTTGGGTATAACTTTCTTGTTGGTGGAGACTTCAATGCGAAACACACCCATTGGGGTTCAAGACTTATATCAACTAAAGGCAAAAGACTTTTCCAAGCAGGCCGTAAATACAATTGCGAATTCTATTTCTCCAGGTCGCCTACTTACTGGCCTTCCGATACTAACAAAATACGAGACCTTATTGACTTTTTCGTAGCTAAAGGAATCAAACGAAATCACATTAGTGTCGAAGGTAATTATGACTTGTCATCAGATCATACTCCAGTGATTCTGTCACTAAGTGAATCGGAAGTAATAGAAAAAAGTAATCCAAAGCTTATAAATAAGAAAACAAACTGGAGTGATTTTAGAGAAAGGCTTTTAAGTTTTATAAATTTAAGATCTCCCATGGATACAATCGAGCAAATTGACCATGAAGTGGAACAATTTATTGCTGATGTGCAACAGGCCGCTGAAGAAAGTACTCCAACATATTCTAATAGAAGACAAAATGAAATAAAATATCCTTTAGAGATAAGAGAGTTGATAATAGAGAAAAGAAGAGCTCGAAGAAAATGACAAAATACTAGATTTCCAGACGATAAAACAAGGTTTAACCGTATAAGCAAACAATCTTAAAAAACAAATTTATAAATTCAAAAATGATTCACTCAGTACATTCCTAAAGAATTTAACGACTGATGCTTCAACCGATTTTTCACTATGGAAAGCAGCCAAGCGCCTGAAAAGACCGCAGTTACTAAACTCTCAATTGAAATCTCAAGATGGGAAATGGATCGGTAACCCAAAAGAAAAAGCTAACCTTTTCGCGGAGCATCTTGCGAATGTTTTTAAGCCATACCCAACAAACGCGGCTGAAAATAGCTTACAGTCTGTTGATAAGATAGATGAAAGTGAAATACCAATTGTAAGATTAAAAGAAATAAAAAGTATGTGTTTACATCAACTATCAAATAAAAAATCACCAGGTTACGATCTTATTGCTGCTCAGGTTATGAAAGAAATGCCTTTGAAAGCCTTCATAAAACTCCAATATATAATAAATGCATGCCTTAAGCAACGGTATGTCCCACACCATTGGAAAATTGCTGAAGTTATTGTCATACCCAAGCAAGGTAAGCCACCTACAGAAGTGACGTCTTACAGACCAATATCGCTTATACCAATTATGGCAAAAGTTTTTGAAAAACTGCTTCTGAAGAGACTTAGCAAAATTATAGAAGAAAGAAGGTTAATCCCAAATCATCAGTTTGGCTTTAGAAATAAACATTCCACGATAGACCAAGTTCATAGAATAACGGATGTAATAGAAAAAGCATTAGAAGAAAAACAAGTATGTTCAGCTATTTTCTTAGATGTTGCTCAAGCCTTTGACAAGGTTTGGCATGAGGAACTTGAGTACAAACTGCAAAGGGATCTTCCCAGACAGTACTATGAAATATTAAAATCGTACATCTCAGACCGATTGTTTAGAGTAAGGTACGATCAAGAATATTCGGAATTGAAGAAAATAGAAGCCGGTGTACCACAAGGAAGTGTCCTAGGTCCTACCCTGTATTTACTATACACAAGGGATATCCCAGTTGGGAATCACACCATAATGGCTACTTTTGCAGATGTAACCGCAATTATTTTGGTACCCGACAAATGTGTCTCTAGGGGAGCAGTAAAGCTGCAATATGCCGTCGACACAGTCAGAGATTGGACCGAAAAATGGCGTATCAAACTCAATGAAACAAAATCCTCACATATAAACTTTACAAATAAAAAGATAAACAATATTCCAATATTCATTAATAATCAAGCTGTACCTTACGCCAATACGGCCAAATACCTTGGAATGACTTTGGATGCAAAGCTAAAGTGGAAAGAGCACATCAAAAAGAAAAGAGAAGAACTAAACTTGAAATATAGAAAAATGTACTGGTTACTTGGTAACAACTCTGATTTATCAACCCAAAACAAAATAATGCTTTATAATCAAGTACTAAAGCCTGTTTGGACCTGTGGTATCCAATTATGGGGCTGTACAAAGAAAACAAATACCGAAATCATCCAAAAATTCCAAAACAAAGTCCTTCGTGGAATAGTTAATGCACCTTGGTACATAAGAAATAGCGATCTACATCGTGACTTACAAATATAAACGGTTACAGAAGTTGTTAAAAAATACGCTGTATCCCATAATCAGAGACTGCAATGTCATACCAATTCTGAAATGGTGTCCGTCTTGAATACCAGAAACCATGTTCGGAGATTAAGAAGAACCAAGCCTCATGAGCTTATGGTCTAAAAAAACATGGTAAAGTATTAAAAGTTTAAACTTCCCCCAAAGTGATTTTACAAAGTTAAGAAAGAAAAATCTGATGTCGATCTCTCAAGATTGGTCCTGATAAAGAGGTGGTTTTAGTGGTTAAGAGTCCCACACTACTTGGTGTCGAATACTGCCAAGTGTCTTTTGAAGATTTCCTCCCGTCAAAAAAAAAAAAAAAAAAAGATAAATGCATACAATTTTATTTAGGCAAATCGTCGCCCTAGTATTGGAGTGCCGTATACGCCAAATTGCATTTTTTGAACTAGGTATGCAGTCGTACGTTTTCGAAGTTGCTCTTTTCAAATCTGCTATCCGTTTTTTTTCTATCTTTTTTCGTTGCCGAGATATTCACTATTGTTTTGACAAAAACAAGAAATTTTGGCATTTACGTCAAATTTTTCATGCAATGCAAGAAAATTTTGAGAATTGTTTAGACGTACGTTATGTTTTTTTTTTACGTACGTGTATATGAATAAAAGAAACTTCTGATTTTCATGGCGTATACGGCAAACTCATTTTGGACAAAAATTTAAATATTTTGAAAACCAAACGAATTGCAGATGTCCAATAACATGTATATAAAAGACACATTTTAATTATATATCATACTAAAAAATCAAAAAATACTAGCGGTTAGTTCTTTCGCAATTATCTTCCGAACATTTAAATGCGATTTCCCAAAAATGTAAAAATGGCGTATACGGCACTTCAATACTAGGGCGACGAAATATCATCAATAAAAATGAAATTGACATTATTTGATCCAATTGTTTGCGAATTCTTTATGAATTAATGTAATTATTCCGCACTCGCCACCTAAAAGCTTTGACAAAAAAAAAAAAAAAAAAAAACATCCAACACAAATGGAGAATAAATGGCGCACTTTTCAATGACAGCTTTAAGAGTTTTTCTATGTATCGAGGGCACTGATCTCTATTGGGGAAAATTCCTAGAATTCAGTATTATTATTACCTTAGTGTAAGGTAAAACTTATTCATAGAATAGTTAAATTTGTAAAATATGTTTTACTAGAATCTTAAAGTGATAAAATTCATACACTTTTTTGGTTGAAGGTATATTTGACTCTACGTAAAGAAAATATTGCTACACGTAAGGTATATACTACTTTAATTTGTTCACCATAATTTTCTTGTAAAAATTACTTTACGGATCCAAGAAATGTTCAATACGTAAGGTAAATTTTACTTAAAATCTAGGGCTTTTTACTTTATTTACCTTACTAGTCATATGGAGTATAAAATACTAGATTCATTTTTCTCCGTGTACCTTTCAAACCGTTCAATTCAAGCCGTTTAGGATGGATTCAAGTCTGAAACCCATAATATAAACGCTGGTGTGCCCCAGGGCTCCGTTTATCTCCGACTCTCTTTCTCATTTTCATTAATGATTTGCTCTCTGAAACTTCTAATCCATTAAATTGTTTCGCAGATGATATTACCCTCAGCTTTTCATATTCGTTTGAAGATTCACACCCATGTCCTTTGGATGTGGAACTCCAACGGCAAAATATGATAAGCTCATTAAAATCTGATCTCGAATGCATTGTCCAATGGGGAATAAAAAACCGCGTAGAATTTAGTGCTTCTAAAACACAATGCTGGTTACTATCATTAAAACGAAACCTTCCCCTTTTGCCACTATCCATGAGTGGTACTTGCATCGAGGAAACTGATCAGCTTTCGATTCTAGGTATGTCCATTACAAACCACCTTTTGTGGAATGAGCACATATTCGATGTAGCCAAAAACTCTGCGAAATGCTTAGGTTTCGAAGATGTAAGAAATATTTCACCCCTTCTGATCTGGCTATAATCTATAAAGCATATATTCGTCCAAAGCTCGAGTATAATTCCCATATCTGGGCAGGTGCTCCCAAGACCCACTTGAGATATTTGGATAGAATTCAAAATAGAGCTTTTAAAATGATAGGTGATAGGTCCATTATTGATACAATCCCACCTCTTGAGCACCGCCGGAATGTATCATGCCTGTCCTTATTTTATAGGTACTTTTAAAAAAAAATGTTTTAATGAAATAGCTAGCTGCATTCCTCCCCTTAAACAATTCAACCGTAATACTCGTACTTCAAGGAATGCCCATTAGTTTACACTTGAGCCCAATTTCGGACGTACCGCCAAATACAGAGATTCTTTCTTTAGTCGCACTACTAGAATGTGGAATGCATTACCCGCCTCAGTTTTTCCCTCCCATTTTAATGTTCAGAACTTTAAAACCAATGTGCATCGGTATCTCCTTTTACATCCCTTCCTCTTTTCCTAAAGCTCGTACTGTGTACACATACATATTAAGGGTACCCAAGACCCCTTTAGTGCGCGCTCATTATAAAAAAAAAAAAATCAAATTTTCGAAAACGGGACATTGGATTTTTTTTTGAAATTTTGTTTTAAGATGTTGATCAGTGATTTCTACAAAATGGCATATCAATTTATAAAAAAATAACCTATTTTTTTTAAAAAACGGCTGTAACGATTTTGAATTTTTTTTTTTTTCTAAAAATGCACCTTAAGATATCAAATAAAAACGCATGCTTGTTTTGGACGGCAATTTGATTTCAGATTTTGTTTTATTCTTTTAAAAAACGTATTTTACGTATTGGCTGAAAAGTTTAAATACGCTTAATGATTTAAAGGTAAGTGAGTACATTCATCTAGTACATCTATATTTCTCAAAGAATTTAATAATAATAATTTCTATGAACAAATAAGTGGTTTAGCAATGAATAACCCTTTTGCCGCTTTTGCTGGTAATTGTTTCATGGCTTATTTTGAAACAAATGAAAAAAGAATTTTTCAGACTTTCCAATATTATGGATAAGATATGTAGATGACACTTAAATAATAATTCATAAAGACAAACTACACATACCTACTTCTAAATTTCTTAAATAACGTATAAAATTTACATTTGAAAAAGAAATTACTGACCATTTTTAGATATTATGGTAAAAAGAAATGAAAATCATGTTTTTTTTTTTTATTACACTATCAGTTTATAGCCGAAGAGCGCTTATAGCAAGCACCGTCTTGCGACCATTTGCCAACACAAAAGTGTGTTATCCGGCTCATCACTTAGTGCAGTGTTACTAGTTATTAAGCAAATAATAACTACAAAAAACGTACACTAAGAAAAAAACATTGAATTCAACATTAGATAAAACAATATTAGAAATACAAACAAAATAATTACAAAAAAGACATAAAAATAAACACAAACATTTATGAGCGTAGTACACTGGTTTTTAAGACAGTTTTTAATTTTTTTTTATTAAAGTTTAAATCAAAAAGGTTTGAATTTAAATTTATAAGTTTACACATGCGTGTTAAAGGTTCGTGCAAGCCATAATTTGTTCGGTGTGGTGGAATATTCATTAAATCCAAGCATCGGAGGCTATAAGCACCCCCTCGAAAGTTAAAACCAACAGAATTAAGTAAATTTGGTGCATCAATTACGCCTGTGATTAACTGGTGAATGAAGATTATGTCATTGTTAACCCTTCTTTGAGCCAAAGTTTGAATCTGAAGGAGATTAATCCGATGTTCATAAGGAGGAAGATTATAAGGATCAGACCATGGCAGTCCTTTTAAGGCGAAACGAATGAAATTACGTTGTACTGATTCCAGTCTTACATTATGGGTCTCGTAAAAAGGAGTCCAGACTTGCGATGCGTACTCAAGGTGGGGGCGTACTAAACAATTGTAGAGGGAAAGAGTCACATAAGGATCTTGAAATTCTTTTGACCAACGCTTCACAAAACCTAGCATAGAGAAGGCCTTATTTACGATGACGTTGATATGGTCGGAAAAATCAAGGTTATGTTGAATTCGATTTTATCGAAAATCTCAAGTACTGATAGATGCATTACATCAAATTCTTATCATCCTAAGCAAACTAAATTTGCAGCTTTAAATTCGTTTTGCTATCGTGCTATTCAAATTCGCCTAAGTGAACAAAATTATAATAAAGAAGTTAAAAACATTTATCGAATAGCTGAAGTTAATGCCTACAATATTCTTTATTAAATTTATTTATTTATTAAAAAAAACATAAAATTAAAAAAGATTTAAAAAAAGTAACATCATTAACTCCATGGATAACCCTCATTCATTGAGGGATTAACTTATTCTTTGGGAAAAATATTCAAAAAGTATTTTATTAAATTGGCTCCAAAAACATCAAGGATTAAAGTAAAAAATCTTATTGGAAGAGTTAAAGACAAAACAGAAACTATTGAAAAATCAGGAATATGGTTTGGTTATTTGTTTAAATTGTGATGAAGTGTACATTGGTCAAACAAGAAGAACTGTAAGGACCAGATGGTCAGAGCACTACAAGTCAATTTACTATAAAACACTAAACGATTCAACTCCTGTTGGCCATATGATAAATAATAACAATGTTATAGCTGGGTTTCGTTTGTTAAAACAAATTAATAAACCTAAATTATTAGATGCATATTAGGAAATTTACATTAATAGAACAAAAAATATGAACAAAAATAAAACATTCGACCGATCTTTATTACACAAATTTTTAGAACCACTTTCGATCAAAGAAACATTTGAGAAAAAATGCTAGCTGCATTTATTCACTTTTACTTTATCACATTTTTAGTTTATTTCTTTTTAAATTATTTTAGGAAAAATTAAATAATTTTAGATTTTGATAATAATCTGAAGATGGGAATTGTTATTCCCGAAAACTTTCATTATTAATAAATAATAATTTTGTATGAGTAGGTATAAGAAGTTTACCTTTTAATTAATTTTATTAAGAATCGTATAGTTCCAGCGTTTAGTTTTTACGTACATATAATTAATTTTTAATAAGGGTATTCACGTAACGAGATAATTTTCTACTTTGCAGAAATATAGAAAATTCCGCAAAAGGTTTAAATGAACGCCCCAGCAGAAAATAATTGCGTAAACAAGGGAAACAAACAGCTGTTTGTTAAACGTGAAATTGAACTTGTTTAATTAAAAAAAAATATGTCAAGCTAATTTTGCAAATACTATGCAACAATAAAAAAAAATTAATTTGCTCAAATAAAATGGTATTCTCTTTGCAAGATAGATAGATGATTTTTATTAAAAAATTAACAAACATGTATAACAATTATTTAAACAAAAATCTTATTAGCATGGCTTGAGCCGTCTGCCAGAATGACAACAAAAAAATTATATACATTATAAATAACATTTTTAACATAGTTCATCATAAGCTTTCTTGATATATCATATTGTATTTTTTTTATTTTTTTAAAGTATTTTGTATACAAAAAGAGAAGAAATAAAAAGAAAAAAAAAAAGATTCACAGATCTTCGTTGACTATTCTTTGTCTATATATTAAGGCAATTTTGCAGTACTCGTTTGTTGACATCCGTCTCATTTAATTCCCTCAAAACTGCCTCGTCTGATAGGAAATTACTTCCAAACACAGATCTTCTGGTTTCACTTAGTACTGGGCACTTTTCGACAAAATGGATGACATCTTCACGTTCTTTCAAGTTACATAGACTACATTCAAGTGGCAGATCCGATCTATGTGGAATATAATTTAAATCGAGCATTTCACCTCTTAGCTTGACCATCATAGATATCTTTTGTATGCTGTTCGAATCACAGAAGTAGTTATTAACTGGGTGATTATGAGAAAGTCTGCTATAAGTTGACCGAAACAATGACTCGGCCGCTTCCAATTCATACTCCGCTCTACACTGTTCATCATATTTCGAAATAATTTCATACAAATTATTTCTACTTGCCGGTAAGTCATCACCATTCAACTCCAGTGTCATGTTGCATCTTTCCGCCAATCTCAACCACTCCCCATACTAACTACTACGGTCGTGGATAGATTTGAGGACTACTTTTTTTACCAAACGAAAATCAGGCATTCTCAGAACTTTAAGCAAATAATCCGCTTGAAGCTTAAGCGTTTTTATAAACAGAGGAGAGATTCCTGTTTCCAGCATGACAACGTAGTTTGGAGTGCTTAAAGGAAGTTGAAACACTCTTTTAGTAAAATATATAAGGAGTTTTTCGACGGAGTCTAACCTTTTACATCCCCACGCCTCGCCTGGGCACCATACAGAAGTATCGTCTCCGATACTGACTCAAAAAATTTGTATTTACTGCTGTGCGCAGCGTTGCCAACCCGTTCAGTCAAAATTATGCCTCACTTGAAAAAAAATTATGCCTTTTCAAATAAATTATGCCTCAATTTAAATTTCTTAGTTTATGTTTAAAAATTATGTACAAAAAGTACACAAGTACACAAAACGAAATGTTTATTTAATCAATTTATACATTAAGGGCCAATTTTTCAATAGTCAGATAAACCTCAGATAGAGATTATTCCTAGGAATAAAATTTTTTATATTGAAATTTATTCTTCTGATAGTCTAACTGACGATTGAAAAGGCAACCTATTTGTCGGAACGAAAACTTTTTTTCTTCGAAAGGAATATTTCAAGACGTTGCTTCATAGAATTCGAAGAAATTAGCGGCCAATTTTTTTCACCAATAAAAAATATAAGCCTATTTGTAAGCGTTTAAGACCTTTTTACAGCAACAAAATTAGATTCTTTTCTAGTAAAAGTGATTAGTGTGAACAAAATTCTTCGAAAAATTAAACACTACCAAGAGATGGTAAAAACAAATTCTGTATATAAAATTTCGAACAACCTTTATTTAACAGACATAGAAAATATAAGTTTAGTCTTTTTATCAAAATATTTAAAAAATTATAAGAAAGTTTTAAAATATAAATCAAGAGTAGAAAGAAAAACATTATGCCTTTTTGGTAAAAAATAAGCCTCAATGCCTTGGCTAATAAAATTATGCCTTAAAGGCATAATTATGCCTCAGTTGGCATCGCTGGCTGTGCGATATGTTGACGTTTTTAAAGCAACTCTTCCAAGAGATATTTATTGCTGTCTTAGCCTTTTGTAGCTTATCATTGAAATTCTTCTCCATGTTCAGGCTGTTTGTAAACGTTAAACCAAGGTATTTTCACTATTTCAATAGATTCTCTAACAAAGAACCATCTTTCATTGGCAGCTTGTCTTCCACCTCCTCTTCTGAAAATCATAACTTTAGATTTTTGAATATTAACAAAAAGATTCCATAGCTGGCAGTATTCAAACACCTTATTGATCATAAGTTGCAGTGCTTCTGGCGAGTAGGCGAACATAACAACATCATCAGCGAAGAGTATCTAATGCTTTTATTTGCACACCCGCAAAGAGAACTCCACCAGGAAGGTAATCAATCAGATCATCCAAGAAGAGTGCAAATAAGGTAGGACTCAGAGTACAACCCTGCTTTACTCCTGAAGTGGTAGCAAACCATTCAGATAGCTCAGTTCCATTCCAAACTGCAGCCCGTGTTTTTCTATAAGCCTTTTCAAGTACGCTTCCGAATTTCAGTGACATTTCAATACTATACAATTTGTAAAACAAGGCACCACGTTCAATGGAATCAAAGGCAGCCTTAAAATCAATAAAAAACACATACAGTTTTTTACCTTGTGACAAAAAGTTTTCTGCTATACTTCTCAGGACGATGTCTATCGGTGAGTAGCCATTTCGAAAACCTGCTTGAAACTCTTTTAACAACTTATTCGAAGCGATCCAGGCTGTAAGACGCTTATGAAGAACCGTCGTAAAAATTTTATACGAAGCGTTCAGGAACGAAATTCCCGATAATTTTCCGGATCCAATAATGATCCTTTTTTATGAATTGGACAAATAATCGAATCGCGGAATTCATCAGGGAAGAGCTCACCATCCATTACTCTGTTAAAAACTAAAGCTAGTCTTTCCTTGAAGTTTTCTGTCGCATATTTATAAAATTCCAAAGGAATAGCATTTGAACCCGCTGTTTTGCCATCATTGAGAGTTTTCAAGGCCAGTTCTATTTCCAGTTTGGTATTGATTTCATCAAGGATCTCGTTGGTAAATCCAGGAGCTGCATATTGCCATATTGCTGCCGTAGTAGTCGGGTTAAGTAGTTCATTAAAGTGATCACGAAGTGTATTTATTCTGAGCTTGGTGTTAATTTTTCGGTTACCAGCATTTAGTTCCCACGCTAATTTCTAAAACTCAGATGCATTTTTACATAACGCCAGCCTCGATGATTGCTGTTCACCGTAAGCTTTCTTCTTCATTTTACATAGCAACTTGTTAGTTTTATTCGCCTTGACGTAGTTACTTATAAACAAGTTTTGCTGAGAGGACCTGAATAATCTCAGCCAGGTAAAAGATATTTTGCGTGCTCTTTGACAATCCTCATCAAACCATGGTTCTTTTAGTTGCTTATTAACTCTTCTCAGATTTGGTAATTCCGGATACGAAGTTTTTATCGCCTGTTCAAGTGCAACAAAGTTCAAGTCAGAGTACACGTGAAGATTTGCGTCAAGAACTCGTCTATACGCCTCAGCATTATCAGTTTTCCATTTCATTCTAAGAGGTAAACTCATTGTTATAGTGACCTCATTATGTTGATTCTCCGTTTGAAGAGTGACGATTAGTGGAAGATGGTCGGAAAAGGGAACTGATTTAAGCTCGACATTAACAATATTAACATATTTTATTTGTGGTTTTCGAATAATAAGACATAAATCGCGTTCAAAAGGATATTCCAGATACGGGGATCCCAGATAGCCTATCCGATAGGTGATTGAACACACCCAAAGTTTATCTGATTTTTTTTTCTACGGTTTATGCTTCAAATTTGTGAGATAAAATTCTATGATTTGCGGAATATTTTTCCCATACAAATTTTGACAGCTCATTTCTACCGATAGAAAATTCTACAGTTTCTACGGGTTTTCCGCGTTTACGTGAATACCGCTAATATGAAAATCTCATAAAATGTATGATCTTTTTTATTGGATGAGGAAATTTTTTTCAGTACAAGTAAAATATAAAATAAACAGTTTTAAACGTTTAGAAAATTGCCCTATAGCCATGAGAAACTTTTCTTGTCTCAACTCGACCTAAACGCTCTAGGTTTTTCATTTTCGCAGTATTTAACCCTTTCGGACCCAGCGTTACTCTCATGTAACATTTTTTTAAAAATTCGTAAAAAATATTAAATTAAACAATTTTTTAGGTTTCAATGGCTTAATTGAAAGATAATAATGCCTAGTTACTGGATTATTACAAAAAGTTAGTCAAATATCATACCTTTAATGTTTTTTAATCGAAAAAGGGACTAAAATTCACATTTTTTTTTTTTGCCAAAAAAAAAAATTTTTTTTTATATGGTAACAATTTAAAAAAAAAAAGATATAAAAAATGGTAATGCAGAAAGTGTTTTGTTTTTTTTCTAAGAAGAAGTAGCATACATTATAGTTTCATAAAAAGTTATTTTCGCAGTTCTCCGACTTTTTTTGGTGGTCATAGGCAGTGCGTGTTACTTACATGCAACATGAGAATAACACATTAGTTTTGCTATTTATTGTTTTGGAAAATAACTTTTTGCTATTCATATTTCTTAGTTGTGATGTTTTTGACCCGATAATACCGAAAAAACATTTTTTTATAGTGATTTTCATAGCTTGGGTTCGAAAGGGTTAAGATAAATCACCTTGTATTGGTCATGAAATTTATGTGTGAAATGGCTTTAATTTTCAAGATGAAGCGCAAATTGCAAGTAGCAAGTAGGTAAATATGTAGGTATATAAAAAAAATTAAAGCATAACGATGGTGGTTGTATTATATTTGTATGCGTGAAGAAGAAGCTTTCTGCAATCATTATTCAAGCGAAGGATTTTTCTTTTTCGACCTAAATGCCCTAGGTTTTTCATTTTCATAGCATTTAAGATAAATCACCTTGTATTGGTCATGAAATTTATGTGTGAAATGACTTTAATTTTCAATTTTCGGCAAAGCAGCCATGGAGGTAGAATTAGGATGAAGTCAAATTGCAAATAGCAAGTAGGTACATATGTAGGTATATAAAAAAAATTAAGGCGTAACGATGGTGGTTGTTTTATATTTGTATGCGTGAAGAAGAATCATTCTACAATCATTATTCAAGCAAAGGATTTTTTCTGTGTTATTCCTTATTTATGTGTGTATTGTTTAAAGAATACTTTAACTACATAAGGCTTTTAATTCTTAGTGGAGCAAGTAAAGCAAATTATTAGGGAACCCGGCCGAACAGCTCTGATTTTGATGATCTTTTTTTTCAAACGTCGCGTCGGTAATTAAAAATACTTTAAAGTCTATAGGTTAATAATTTCCGATGTTGGCGTATTGTTTTTTTAAATTAAAATTATTTTTCATTCACGTTTTTAAAAAAGGGAGAATCTCATTCATATCTGTTAAATTTAAATCCACTAAATTTAATTAAGAGATTTTGAAAGAATGGTCAACTCAAAATTTTAACAATTTTAAATGAATTTGTTTAAAAAATTTTTTTATCAGTTGAATTCCGAAGAGGAAAAGGTAATATAATATTACAGTTCAAAAAAAAAATTAAAAATTACTTTCATAGGATTTTTTTTGATAAGAACTGAATTTTTGCATTGAAATAATTGATTTACTCAAAGACTTTGGCAAATAAGAACTTTAAACTTTTGCTATTTAACTTTGGACTTTGGCAAATAAGAACTTTAAACTTTTGCTATTTAACTTTCAACAATAAGATCTATTGAAGAAAAAACAACTTTATATTTAAATGTTGAACTTAAAAAAAAATAAGTTTATTTTTTTTCAAAACTTCTGTTAAAAAAAGTTCTTCGAAAATGAAAATTTTTTAACCTCTGTTTTTTTTGCATTCAAATTGTAATATCTATCGTTCTAATTTACACTTTGGAATTTTTTATACATTTTTGAAAACTGTAATAACACGGCAAGTTTTCAAGATAATAAACCAGTGTCACACCATACAAATTTTTTTCAGGGTGTTGCTCTGAAATAAAAGTAAGAAATTGAGTTTTTATAAAACATGGAACTGTTAATTAATTTGTAGCGAAATGGCATATGAAATGTAAAATATTTTGATTAATAAATGGTTCTCAATTATAAGGCAATGTTTTAGTGAAATAATTGTAAAAAAACAAAAATCATTTATGAGCGGAGGAAGCAAAATACTGTTGCAAAGTCGGCATTTTTCAAAAATTCACAAAAACTGTATTAAATCGAAAACCGTAAGGATTTGGGATGAACAAGTTACCAAATTCTGAGAGCCCTAAAGTTGGCCTATCAGCATATTTCGTTTGATCCATTACTTTTGGGACACCCTGTTTATTGACATTTAATTTTATAATTTCAATTCATAATAAATGTGGCAAAAAAAGAAAATTGAAAAATAAATACATTGTATATTAAGAAAAAGTTTTAAAAAGGACATGTTAAAATTTGTTCAATCATTTTTTTTCAAAATCTGAGTTTAATTTTCAAAAACACTTTCCTTAATTAACTTAATTCTAATTTTACAAATATGAATAAGCTTCTAGCTTTTTAAAAATGTATATTAAAATATTGTAGGTGTTGCCGTTGTGTTCAAATATTTTTTTTGTGTTTGAAGTCGGGTAATTCAATGAAAAAGTGTACACGAATTTTGAACAAATTATGCAGTTTTTTTTACTTTTTGTAATAGCAAATTACTATTTACAAACGGTAACACTTTATGCAAGTTGCAAGAAAAGATTCTTTGTTGTATTCCCTTATGGATAGAAATTAAATTCAAGGAGAATAAATAATAATCTAAAAGCATTTTTAAAGCATAAGCTGCCAACTACAGAAGAATTTCACATGAAAATGACAGAAAAACAAGCCCACAGAAAATTGGATGAATCTAATAGTGACCATGACAATATACCTTCGTGATTGCTAAAATAAATTAACATTTAAGCAAGCTTCGTTACACAATATTCGATTTAAAAAAAACTTGATTGAAAATGCATCTTTTCTTTACTTTTGGAACCACAAATCGCAGGTAACATGAGTTACAAGATAATGTAGCGTGAGTTACCTAAACATTTTAAAAATTTTCCTCGAAATATCGAATAAATGTTTGGTTTTGTCACTAATATTAAAAGTTTGTAATTTTTTATGTATGGAATCTTGATTTAAAACAAATTAAGATTCTTAATTTCGCAGAAAAACTTCATACCGTGGGACTCTTAAATTTCGTGTCCGATTTTTGTAACGTGAGTTACCATCATACTTTTATTTATTCCAAGCAAATACTAAAATTAAAGAAAATTTTTATGTTAATTATGAAAGTAATAGTTATGCTCCGTTCATGGATAGTAATTTCGTTTCAATTTATATTAAAATTAACAAAAAATGTGAATGTAACGTGAGTTACCATGGAATTGCCCAGTCAATTTGTGAGAAAATTGCATTTATCGCCTAAACGATGGAAGATTGTTCTTCACTCCCATATAGTTGTTTTCCTTTAATTGCCTAGACAATGTTTTGGCATAAGTAAATTTATGAAATTTAAGCAAAATTTTTGAAAAACATTTTTTTTGTTCACAATTAAATTTAAAAAATCAAAACGGCAACACCGGCAATTTTTAATCTATAGACTTTAAAGTATTTTTAATTACCTATGTTTAAAAAAAGGTCATCAAAATCAGAGCTGTTCAGCCGGGTTCCCTAATAATGCCATTTTTTAGCTTTAGTTGCTCCACTATCTCTCCTTTCTTTATTCCCGATTGTTTCTGTTTTATAATTCTCTTTTTATGTGTATTTATACATATATGTACATTTTAATACATACATCCATCCAAACATAAATAAATGTATATTTGAATACATTTATTTATGTTTGTATGGATTTACATTAAAATGTAAAACAAATAAAAACCAAACAGGGAGAAGATTTATAAAAAAATACAATAGAACAATAATTTCTCTAGGTTTATTCTGAAAGCACACACTTATTTCTTATTCTGTAGGGAGCAGTCGAAGGAAAGAGTTATTTCAAGTAATTTTAAGTTTGAGATGTTAACACAAAAGAAACAAAAAGCTTTGATCAATACTTACATACATCTGGAAAAATTTCTTCAAAGTTAATAGCCATCATTTAAATTTCGGTGAACTTTAAGCAATGCTACTAGTTTTTAGTTAATTTTTACTTTAAGTGCTTTTGTACACTGTCTAAAAATATATACAGGTATGCATGCAAATTAATGTGGTAAAAAAAATCGATTTTTTTTATTTTATACTCAAAAAAAAAAACGATTGCTTTGCAGTTTTTTTATTTTTACATCAATCGCATAATAAAAAAAAATTTTTGTATGAATCGACTTTTTAGTAAAACTTCTTAACATATTCTTGTAGGAAATTGAACGCTCAACAAAAAAGGCCTTATTAGGGCCGATTAAAAAATCGAAATTCTACATCTAACTCAAAAACGGCAGCAATGTAACCCACAACAATTCATCTTCACTATTGAAGAGCTTAATGCCTTGTGCATGGAAATGGTCCGATTTAGAGAAGGCTAATTTATTTGGAAATTTTTTTTTAAATTATCTTGTTTCTCTTCATTTGGGTGATCTCGAAACAAATGAACTTGTAAGACAGACATGTCAGACTCAATAGTTACAAGGGGCCAAAACAGCGAGATAAAAATTTGTGTGGGTTACAGAACATGTTAAGCTACAATTTTTATATGTAAAACAATTTTGTAAAAAAAAAAAAGAGGAAACTATTTTTTTTTTTTTTTTTGATTTACCTTTTTTTTTCTCAGACCAAAGTTAGTTATTCAGGATTTTATAGGTAACTCATTCCTCTTAATGACTGATATAACTGCTCGCATCGACAGGTACCTACTGTGAAGTTTGCAAACGATTTTATATGGCAGTTTTCAAGTGCACAAAAATACTTATAAAATCGGGCATTTCAACGAATTTGGAATTTATTCCGGAGTCAAATTCGGCAATAATTCTATGTTTATGGAACGAATCGAAAAAAATTTAGAGAACTTGTCTTTCAAGAAATATTCTGCAAGTCTTTTTCGTATTCAATTTTATAGTTTAGATTTTTTGCGTAGTATTTTTGATACGTCAAATCCTGGTTTATCTTCTGATGTTCCAAAGGAGCTAGGTTGCATTTGAATGCACATTTGCATTTGAATGTTGCATTTGTTCACATATTCGTTATTATTATGAATTTTACTCGCAGTTTTGAGTTCAACTCAATTAATGTTTTGCTACATCTAGGTAGGTAGGTATCATGAATTATAAACTCTGCAACCATTTTAGATAGCAAGACATGCTGGTTTAAAGACTTTTATCATTAAAAACTAAAAAAATTCCAAAGCCCCAAAATCGTTTGAGGCTCAGAATATTCGCTTCCTAGTTCACTTTAAGAAATCACATAACTTACTCTGATTTAAGCCACGAGATCTTATAAAATTTACTATTTTGTTTGGTTTTGTCCCATATTTATTTGTTGATTAGGAAAAAAAGGAGGTGCATGTGCGTCAAAAGCTGTGAACATAAAATCTAAATTATAATCTAAAACTCAAAATCGTTTGGGACTCAGAATATTCGCTTCCTAGTTCACTTTAAGAAATCACATAACTTACTCTGATTTAAGCCACGAGATCTTATAAAATTCACTATTTTGTTTGGTTTTGTCCCATATTTATTTGTTGATTAGGAAAAAAAGGAGGTGCATGTGCGTCAAAAGCTGTGAACATAAAATCTAAATTATAATCTAAAACTCAAAATTTATAAAAATGTGGACAGGGCCGGGCCGCAAAGTTATTCGTTGTGGGCCGCAAGTTTGACATGCCTGTTGTAAGAGATTCGATTGAAGAATTCGAACCTCAAACGAATTGAGACCCCTTAACGTGGAAGAAAACATGAAAATGTGTTAAACATCCTTAAAACCCGAAAAACAGGTGGTTTAGACAAAATTAAAAATGCTTACCTATTTAAAAAAATTACCTAGTGTTGGAATCAAGTTTTTAACATTTTTGATAAACGCATGTTTAAAACATCAATAATTTCTCAGTTTTGGAGAAAAGCAATGGTTGTTCCTGCGCTTAAAGCTGGAAAAACTCCAGATACAAGTGAAAGTTATAAGTTTGTTAAGAAGCATTAGTAAAGTTTACGAAAAAGTAGTTAAAGAACAAGTTCTAAAAATTGCTTTAGATAAGGAAATCCTTTACAACCTATATTTATATAAATTTGACACTTCTGGGGAACGATTTGTTTCATTTTGTTTCAAATGTCAATAAGCTGGGACGGAAAATGAATTTGCATCAGGAAAACAAATAAATACAATTTTAGACCACTACCAATAATTTTTGAAAATAAAAAAATTATTAACAGCATAACAGGTGGTGGTAAAATTTAGTATAAATGGTGTATGAAAGGGGAAAAATAAATTGCCCACAAACAAATTGGGGGAAAGGGGGTGGGTGGGCGAAAAAGTGGGGTGGGTGTCAAAAATCTTGGTTTTTTACGATTTCTGTCAAAAGTAGACCTCCTATCGAAAAAAAATAAGAGACAAAACTGCTAGACTTTCACCCGGAAGACCTCTGAATTTTGATAGCTGACAATATCACCTTTAATTTGGCACCAATATCGTCTTTTAACTCTATGAGATGCACAATGCACTTTACCACGCTAATCGTGCCAGGATGCGAACGGGAAGACCTGTGGTTTTCGTAACTAATAATAGCCCTCTTTCATTTCCCATTTGAATTTTTTTTTAGCTCGATGAGTTGAGCGTTTCTGCAGTGGCCGCCCGCTCTAAAAGTGTCTACAACTTTTACTGAAACCATTTTTTTATATAACCTCAAAATATTAAAAAAAAAAAAAAAAAATATGCAAAAATACGATTTTTTTATTTTTATCTTTTACAAAAATGCTTGGATTTTAACAAAACTTTTGTTATATTTTCTATTTATTTAAAATGTTTTTTGAGCAAAAAGTTAATTTTTGGATTATTGACGAATTTAGTTTGTAAAAAACCACGATTGTTGACACCCACCCACCATTTTGTTTTGGGCACTTTATTTTTCACCTTTCAAACACCATTTATCCAAAACTTTTCAACCACCCTTATGCTGCTAATAATTTTTTCAACTTTTGCCCTCTGAAAACCGGATTGGCACTGGTCTATTTAAGCAAAAAATAATAATTATTGTGCCATTGTAAATTTTCTTTTCGAAAAAAAAATTCTTTTAGTCATTTATAAACGATTGGTATAGCAATTGTGTTTCAAATCGATCGCTATAACCGGCCCCTTATCTACCGCAATGTGAAGCAGCCATTTTTGCTGATGCCACTGCAGTTTTTGCGTCGCATGAATTCGCTCTCGACATTGCGATTTAAAAAATTGAAAAAATATTACAACAGATGGAAAATTAGCTGAATGTTGGGAAAATGCAAGCCCTCTTTTTTACACGAAAAAGAAAAGCTTGCTTTCTCCCCAACAGTCAGCTTCAAATTAATGGTAACGTGATAAAGTGGGAACAATCCGTACAGTATCTTGGTGTTCATCTTTACACCTTGCAATTCACATCATGAAAAGCCACATTTTCTATTTACGAAAAAATAGCATAGATTCCGCAGTTTCAATAAAAAAAATACGCCAATTTGTGCCTAAATGTATATTCTTTCAGAATATAACCTTATTTTATTTTTTTGTTTGTTTTATTTTGCAAAAAAAATTGGGTAAAGTTGAAAAAATTGGGAAAAAAATCACTTTTTCAAGATTTGTGGGATAAAAACCTACACTTAATTTGTTTAAACAATAGACTTATATACATTATTCAAAAGGTCTGGAAATCCTCTTTCTAAAAACATATAACATATTGAGAGTTGTTAGAAAAATGACTGAAATATTGATAGATTACATCGTAAGGTCTGTAAAAATGGTTTTTTGTAAATAAAAAAAAAATGGAGGGTTCCAAAAATATAACAAAAATATTTTTATGCATTATTCGACCATACGAATAGCCTACACTATGTTATTTCTCGGGTGTATTTTCAGTGTCGCACCGTGTAATCATTCACAAAGTTGTTTTTCAAGCAATTTTACTTTATGGATGTCCAATATGGGGCAAAGCAACTTTATGCCATATGGAAATATCTCAAAATAAAATCTTTAAAATGATGCTCAGTCAACGGGAAAAAATCTGACAAAAGTTGTGACGTCAGCAAAGTTTGGATGCAGTATTGAAGAGGGGTTCATCTTGAGCAGTGTTTTTCAAAGTGTGGGTCGCCAAGAGTTCCTAAGGGGGTCGCGGCCGCAAGCCAAATATTGATACAAAAAATAAATAATCTATATAATATAAAAAATAAATGCTGTTCGTTATTCTCGCTAAAACTCGAGACAGATTTTCCTAATTTTGGTGTTGAATTATTTGTGGAAGTCCAGGCAAGGTTTAAAAGGTAATACCATACGCTTAGCTTTAATAGTTACGTTGGTCCAACAAACATATTTTTTTTAACGATTCTTTTAAATTTTGTGTGCATATGAACATCAGCTAGGTCTAAGATTCGGCCAAAATCTATTTTTCAAACACAATGGTTAGGGTGGTGCAATATTTTTTTCTTTTTTTTATGATTCAGCTTTGAAAATTGTGAGATTATCAAATTAAATACTTCAATTAAATTAAATAATTCAATTCAAATAAAACTTCACATAATTTTTTTAATTTCCGAATGATTAATAACTCAATAAATTGAAACAAAAATCATTGAAAAAAATATATAAATAAAAAAAGGGCAAATAAATTTAAAAAAGCTAAGTTTATTATAAATGCATTTGCATTTTACTTAAATCTGTCTATCAGTCCATCTGTATCTATCTTAAGCTACAGCCTAAACTACAAAGCCATTAGGGTGGGCCAACAATTTTTTTTATGAAATTTTGTGTGCATATCAGGTAGGTCTAAGGTTCGGCATAAATCTGTTTTCAATACTCTAAACAAATTGTTATTATTATTTTTTGGAATGATTTTTATTAAATTTTAGGTTTTTTTATAACTGAAGAACGGCTGAACCGATTTAGTTTAAAATTGGTGTAGAGGTAGGTTAGCACCAGGAGAAGGATAAAGGATACTTACAAAACTGCATTTTTAATGCATTTTGTTTTGGAATAAGCCCAATAGGCACTACAAAAATTTCGCATCTTATGCATCCAAATAAAACATTTTATGTTATCACCCAAATTCACCATGTCCGTCATGTGCGTTTGGTCTAAAAATAAGGAAAAAGCATTATTTAAAAATGTTTTGAACTTATGGCACATGAACTTAGGGTATTTTTTGACCTTATGACACTAAAACCAAAACAATCTGACTTCCCCTGATTTTTTTTTAAATTTGTTTCTATGAGGTAAAAACATTGTTATCTCCCGGTAAAGTTATTAAAACTTTCTTCCCCGAACTTTCTGCGAATTGTTCTTTGGCTAATGAAGTTTTTGGTGACAGATGGGCATTTTCAAATGCAGTCTTTTATGGGTCAATCTGGGATTTTAAGTGAACTTCTCAAAATGTGCCTATTTTCTTTTAGTGCACTTTTTCGTTTATTTGTCCATTCTTAGAAAATTTTGGATAGCATAGGTTTTTTGTGTGCTTCTTATTTGGTAATCAATAGTTTGGCACTATAAATTCAGTTTTTTACAGAATTTACCTTACCTTGCCAACATTGAAAAAGAACGTTTGTCAAAATACTTTTTCCACTCAGAAATTTCCACTGCTAACACAAAAATGGCAACACCGACGCATAATACCACCCATATAAATGACCGTTTACTTGGATCTTTTAACTTTAACCGTTATAGATTATTCTCATCAGATCGAGAATGTTTATTTTGTCAAAACTCTTATTCCGACTTTAGTATATTCATTATCCTAATTTTCTCCTTATTTGCTCCAAGGTGGGACAACGTTCGCCGGGTCCGCTAGTGCTGAATCAAAACAAAAGACAAAAAAAATTCTCAGTGCGACAAATGTGTTTGTACGTTTTTAAATAATTGTTGCATGATTGTTTAATGATTTAACCATTCAATCGTTTTCCAAGTTAAGTCTACTTTTCTTCATAGTTTTGATGTCCAACTTTGAAGAGAATGTGACTTCACATAGAGATAGACACAGGAATGAAGTGGCGAAAAGCATTAACAACCGCAAATCTTCGTTTCCCAGATCAGAATACTATCCATTCTTAGGATGCCACCTACAGCTTGATCTATAAGGTTTTCTTTCAGTTTTAGAGCCGGTGGATTAGCATGTTCAACCGAATTATTCAAAAAAGGATTTGAATTCCCTCTTAGTTCCATTTTCACTTTCAATAACTCAATAGTTTCATCTCCAAATAATAAACTCTGTACTATGAGAGGAATAAGGGAGCTAACAAAAATTAATAATTCCGATGAATTTTCTTTAAGAATCTTTTGAACGCAGGGAAACAAATTAGATTTGTTGATCATATCCTTAGACATTTGTCGATCAAGAAAGCAGTGTGTTCATGAAGAGTTCGGCATTATGAGTTTCAACTTTGTAATTAGTCCTTTTTTGTTAACGGGTATAGTGTATACCTACTGCTTTTTAAAAATGCTGAAATATTGTAGTGTGAGGGGGTCGCCAAAATATTTTTCCTCTCAAGGGGGTCACGAGCTCAAAAAATTTGAAAAACACTGATCTTGAGTGCCTATAAATCTCAGTTTGCGTACTGTTTCGTCTTGTGAGGCGTGCGCCATTTTGAAAAACGTATTAGTCTCAAAATCTCGAGAACGACTCGTTGTACAGAAAATTTTAGCCTTCTTAGATTTAAAAGGTTATTATCTTTCTTTCTCAAGTTCATCATTTTTTTCTTGGAGTTATACTTTAAGAGTAACAGTACCGCAAATAGTGCATTTTATTACATTTTAAACAACCCTTAGAGTTAAGTGAGAAATTACTCAAAAAAGATACTTTGCGGTACTCTTACTCTGAAAATATAACTCCTACATTTAAAGGACTTTAGTTTAATTTTTTTTTGTTCTTTTTATTACTTTTGAATAATGTTTTTTTCGTATTTTCCTCCCTTAATTATATAATTTTTTTTGTTTCTTTTCCTTAAATAATATTTCAGTTGTTTAACATTTAAACATAAAAAAAAGAACTGGCAGCCACTGGATATCGAACCTGCAACTGTTAAGTCATACTAGGCGAGTGCCTACAACGGTTAAAAATTCTGGAGTTTTTTTTAATATTTTTTGGGTTACATATACACTGCCGCTCATCTGAATAGGTTCACATTTTAGTTCATCTTACTTTTAGCCTGTCTTGGTATTTAATGCAATGGCACATCTTTTTTATATATGTAACGAGAGAACATCTTTATGCGCTTAGTTTAGGAGAAAAAAAATTGTCTTGGGGCCTACCGTTCTTCTCACACGGTAACTAGACCAAATCTAGTCAAAAAATCAAGCATATTTTTTGGCTCATCTGAATAGGTTCAAAAGCAAAAAATGTTAATAAATGATGAGTTGCATGGATCTGTTGGACTCAAAATTGTGTCTGTAAATAAATCTGATTGTGTATAACCTGTAAGGATGAAAACGGGTCGTGAAAAAATCTTAAGGCGCGGAAAAAATCGGGAAAATAAAAGAAGTCTTTGAATCAGCCCGAAACCAACGATGCATTGGGACAAAAACAAACGCAAGTTAAAATTTAGTAAGCAGTTATTTGCGCAATATCCAAGGGTATAGAAACAACATTAAAAGTCGATGCAACTCAGTCACAACATGGGCCGATAGATGTGCAATGATCACAACAGCATGACTTCGGTCTAAAAACTAAGATGAAAACCGGTATAAAATGCAGTTTAACGACAACAAAACGGGTTGTTAGAAGTGGTAAACATTTGAGAAGAACAAATCCTCGCAAAAATTACCACTTTATAAACCACGAAAAGAAACTCGCCGACAATAGTAAAAAAAAAACTGTGTTACAAATTGCAGATCGAAAGTTTTGTAGAAGGAAATAGCTTTGCACTTAATGACACTGCCTTCACAGTTATCTAAACACATTAAAATAATGCTTCTCTCTACGAAGGTCATAAAAATAGGAATTTAGCCCTCAGCGCACACTAAATTCATTTTTTTTTTTCCTTTGAAAAATCACCGGTTGCAAATTCGACTTTCACGACATATTTTTTTTTTTTTTATTGTAGGCGAGTTTCTTTTCGTGGTTTGTAAAGTGGTAATTTTTGCGAAGTATTGTTCTTCTTAAATGTTTCCCACTTCTGACAACCCGTTTTGCCGTCGTTAAACTGCATTTTATACCGGTTTTCGGCTTAATTTTTAGCGCAAAGTCATGCTGTTGTGATCATTGCACATCTATCGGGCCATGTTGTGACTAAGTTGCATCGACTTTTAATGTTGTTTTTATACCCTTGGATATTGCGCAAATAACTGCTTACTAAATTTTAACTTGCGTTTGTTTTTGTCCCAATGCATCGTTGGTTTCGGGCTGATTCAAAGACTTCTTTTATTTTCCCCATTTTTTCCGCGCCTAAAGATTTTTTCACGACCCGTTTTCATCCTTACAGGTTATACACAATCAGATTTATTTACAGACACAATTTTGAGTCCAACAGACCCATGCAACTCATCATTTATTAACATTTTTTGCTTTTGAACCTATTCAGATGAGCCAAAAATATGCTTGATTTTTTGACTAGATTTGGTCTAGCTACCGTGTGAGAAGAGCGGTAGGCCCCAAGACAATTTTTTTTCTCCTAAACTAAGCGCATAAAGATGTTCTCTCTTTACATATATAAAAAAGATGTGCCATTGCATTAAATACCAAGACAGGCTAAGAGTAAGATGAACTAAAATGTGAACCTATTCAGATGAGCGGCAGTGTAGGTCTACACTCTACACCAGAAATGTATTAAAATTTTATACATGACTTAGTTAATACAAAATGTATTAATATTTAATAGGTATAGCTGTATTAAAACATAATACAATTTATATTAGAATTTAATACAAAATGTATTAAATTTCAAGTATTGCATATTAAAATTTAATCTTTTCATATTAATTTCTAATAAGAATTTTATTAAAAGTCAATAAAAAAATATTTCAATTCAATACCAAATGTACTTAAAGTTAATAATATTCTTTTCTATAATTCATTACTGAAAATAAATATCATAAATAATATATTAAATAATATATTAATGATGATATTATTTTATCTGTTTCACAAACTGTGGCATGTAAAATCTTACTGCCGATCAAAATTCATCTGCAATGTATTTGCTTCGAAAAAACACAAAGCGCCTTCAAATTAGTACAAATTTTAAGTTTTTGATTTAATTTTTTTTTTTAGAAAAGGGTGCCTCAAACAATGGATTTTTTCTTTTTTTTTTTTAAATGGCTGCTGGCGTCCACAGTACACATAAAAAGGTAATATATTCCGAAATGAAATTGGTAGCCAAATTGTCAAAACATGGAAAAAATCAATTTGGCGACCAATGTCAGCTACCGTAATTATTTTAATTACCGACGAAAAAAGCACAAAAACCAAAAAACCACGCACACCACTAATTTTTAAAAAATTATTCACCATTTTCCACGAAGAAAAGTTAATTTTTAATTTATAATTTTTTCAAATGACATTTTATAAATTAAAACAAAAAAAAATTTCCTGTTAAATGCGATTGAAATATAAAAATTAAATGCAGACCTGACACGTGTACCTACTGTGGCTGGCGTCGTTTGATTAAAATTTAATATTCTTGAATTACAATTTAATACTTTTTATATTAGTTTTTAATAAATTTGTATTACATTTTAATACAATTATATTAAAATGTAATACAAAAATGTTAAAATCTAATACAGTGGTATTAAAATTCAATACAAGATTAGAATTTAACCCACGGAGGTTATTTTCTAATAATTTTTGTATTACAAAAACTAAACTTAGTATCTAAATATTGAAATTTAATACAAAAAAGATTAAAAATAATTTTAATATTTTGGAAGTATTAAAATGTAATATTTTTTTGTATTGAAAATTGCTTTAATACAAGAGCTGTATTAAAAAATACTTCAGAATTTTTAACCGTGTTGGAAATAAGTATGAAACTAAAGCTAAAATGTGACTATAATTTTAAAATTTTAATTTCAGGATCAGGAAAAATTTCAAACAAATATTTTGTGATGTTTCTATTCGATTTAATTGATTATAAATGACTTGAAGAATTTTTATTGAAATTAAAATTTGCAATGAAACTATTATTTTTTTGTTAAAATTGTATTCATTTGTTTTCCTGATGAAATGAAACTATTAGTTTTTGTTAAAATTGTATTCATTTGTTTTCCTGATGCAAATTAATTTTTCGTGCCAGCTGATTGACATTTGAAACAAAATGAAACAAATCGTTTCCCTGAAGTGTTTCAATTTTTTCCTGTTCCACTGCATACGAAAAATTTTTTCGAGTGTATTTCAATCAGGAAAAGAAGAGAGTAGGTAGATTTTGCTTGTGTCAACTGACGTTAATTTTCCTGATCGCTATAAGCGAGCATCAGGAAAAAACATTCAATTCCATACTGTTTGTTTTTTGCTGATGCGTTTTCCTGATCGCTTTAACCCACGGTGGGCAGGAAGCATCGATAGGTATCACAAAAATGTCGACAAAAACTGCAAGTTGGGTTGTATTTGTTGATGATTATACGTCCAAAATCCGTTGGAATTGAAATCCTAGCTGCTCCTTTTCAAAAGTTATTCATATTTTTGTATTTCTAATCGGGACAATTTGGAATAAAAATCTTGGGGAGAGAACGATGACTTAGGCGACAAGAATTGAAAACAGTATTTTGTAGAGGAGTTTAATACAATAATTTTTTACTATGGGAGGGGGGTCCATCTCCCCCCGTTGAGGCGGGAGGTGCAATTTTCTAATAATAACGTTAAATGCAAAAAAAAAATATTTAAAAACAACGGCAACACTTACAGTTATGAACGATACCTTTTTCAAAAGCCAGAATTGTACACTAATTCTAATTTTTAAATCAAATTATTGCAATTAATTGTTCTCGAAATAATCAACTTCAAAGTCAAAATTTGGGAAAAAATTAAAAAAAAAAACACTTTAAATACTATTTTTACCAAGAATGTGAATTTAAATACGAAATAAATCAATGAAATAAACTGCCTCAATTAATTTATAGTCAAATTCTGAAAATTATATGCTTCTATGCTTTCTAGTTTTTGAGAAAATTGAAAATTAAAAAACTTCCTTTCTATCAGATTTCTATTTTTTAACTGTTTTCGTGTTTACATAAACATAATGCTTGCAAGAAGTATGCCCCCTTGCAACCCCCCTGGTTGAGCTCACTTTTATAGGATTTGGGGTGGGTGCGAGTTTGGGTGAAGGCAGAATTTAAAAGTTTTTTCGAATTCAAAAGAAACTTTGTACATACCCAACCTTGACCCCACCCCAAATCAATCCTATAATGTGCCCAAGCTGGGGGGTTGCAGGGGGGCAGCATGCCCCCCCCCCCCTCTTAGCCATCTCACTTTGATACGCCTTGAACTTCATATCTTAACCATTTTTATTTACCATTTTTATAAAAAAATCGCGAGATTCTTTGGACCAATTTCAAATGGCCTAAGCGAAGCAACGAAGTTGTCTTAGCGGGACAGAGGACCCAAACAAAAATTTGAATCCTGAGAATCCGCGAAGTGAGCCAGACATGATATCTACTTTTAAGTTAAAAAGCTGTTCATATTGGCGAAAATAGTTAAGAAAATGAAAATCTGATAAAAAGGTAATTTTCTTATTTTCAATTTTCTCGGAAATTATAAGGCATAGAAGCATATGGTTTTTAGTATTTGATAAGAAATTGATTGAGGCAGTTTATTTCATTGATTTATTTCATATTTAAATTTACAATCTTGGTAAAAATTGTATTTAATGTGTTTTTTTTTTTAACTTTTTTCCCAAATTTTGACTTTGAAGTTGATTATTTCGAGAACAATTAATTGCAATAATTTGATTTAAAAATTTGAATCAAGTGTACAATTCTGGCTTTTGAAAAGGTATCGTTCATAACTGTAAATGTTGCCGTTGTTTTTAAATAGTTTTTTTTGTATTTAACGTTATTATTAGAAAATTGCACCGCCCGCCTAAACGGGGGGAGATGGACCCCCCCTCCCATAGTAAAAAATTATTGTATTAAACTCCTCTACAAAATACTGTTATCAATTCTTGTCGCCTAAGTCATCGTACTCTCCCCAAGATTTTTATTCCAAATTGTCCCGATTAGAAATACAAAAATATGAATAACTTTTGAAAAGGAGCAGCTAGGATTTCAATTCCAACGGATTTTGGACGTATAATCATCAACAAATACAACCCAACTTGCAGTTTTTGTCGACATTTTTGTGATACCTATCGATGCTTCCTGCCCACCGTGAACCGGCGCCTTTTTTTCAGTTTTTTTTTTTTAAGATGAACATTCACATTAAAATAAAATGAAGTTCACCTTAAATTAAAGTGGAGTCCATTTATTTTAAGCGGTAATTGTAATAGCTATAACTCCAGCCTATGAACTTGGTGGTAACACACACAATATACTTTCAGTTTATTCCGTTGAAAACTAACGATATATGTATAGTTACATTTTTCCTTAAAAACTAAAATTATAATTATACATTACATTATTACAAAGTTGTTGTTGTTCATTCAAAACCTTCAATATAAATTGATTACACAAGCAGCTGCCCTGCACGTATTGAAAGCTATACACAAACCTCTTCTGGTAATTGTTTTGTTTTAAGGTGGGCATCATCTTATTTTAAGGTGTCCTTTTTTTTGGAAACATTTGATTTTTTTAAGAAATTTCATAAGTAATGTAAAAAAAAAAATAAAATTTGATTTTATAATTAATTAAACACCTATTTAATTGATCTTTTACACAAGATCAAGTATGCCATATGATTTCTTGTATAAAAAGGAATTTGAAGAAAAAAAAATTTGATAATCATTATTTTTTTTTTTAATAAGTTTTTATACAAACAAATTTTCTTACATTAAAATAAAAGTTGGTATGCCATTTTTAATAAAATATTGTTCAACAAAGTTTCAATGAAAATCTTCAAGTTGATTTTTCAAAAAGAATTATGAAATAATTTTTAAAAATCCAAAAATGTGTTTTTTAATTTTGTTGGAAAATTTTTTTAAGACGATTACTTTAACGTTTCTGTATAAAACTTTTGGTTGAAATTCAAAAATAAAAAAAAAATCTTGTAGGTATGGAAGGTACTGCTAATAACAGTACAATTTTTTTTTTTATTATTTCAAAAGTTGACTTTTACGCTTTTGAATAAAAATATGTTTTCTATTTTCGTTATATAACAGGTATAGTCTAAGAGCCCACAGCAAATTTTTAACCATATAACCAAAACGTCAGTATGCAGTAATATAGCCTTATGCCTTCTTATAACGAATTCAAAAGTCTGGCAGCTTTAAATCGCGGCTTTGTATTGTTTTCAGGTGGTTGAAAAATGCGAGTTTTCCAATTCATATAAGTAGGCTAAATTCACACTATTTCATATTCTTTAATAGAGCAACTGATGCTCTGTCATTTTCCCTAAGCCTGAAGACACCAATCTTGACGGTGCGATTAATAGAATTCAAGATATAAGCTTTTTAAGCGGCTTTGTTTTGGAGACTTTTCTGTTTAATTTTTCGGTGTCAAGCTTAAATCTTGATTTCTATTTGTCGTATCACCGAGATTGAGGTATTGAGGCTTAGGGGAAATGACAGAGCATTATTCCTTTCATTCAGAATGTGAATTTTTGCTTTCTTAGCCTTCTCACATTGATTGGAAAACTCGCGTTGTTTAACCCCCCGAAAACCATATAAAGCCGTAATTTAAAGCTGGCAGACTTTCGAATATTTTTTGTAATTTTTAATTTATTATATTTGTATACCTACTGTTATATTGTCATAAACGCATATATGTTCTGTAGCTCAACTCAATCAAATTTTTAGGCTTCACTTGCTATAAGATAATTTAAGTCTTAATGTGTAAGCATTTAATCGAAATAAAAACTAAAAACTAATACTTTATTAGAAGGCATAAAGCTATAAAACTGCATACTCACATTTTGTCTAGTACCGTTAGTTTTGGTCCTAAAAAAAATTTCATATCAAGGGAATCATCGAAAACTTTTAACTATGAAGTTTGAAGAAAATCGCTCCAGTAGTTCAGGCTGTAGCTCGAGGAACTAACAGACGGACAGACAGACAGATTTGCTGGACCCACTTTTTTGGCATTCTCCATCATCGTAATGTCATGTTTGATTGTTATCTCGAGTTCAATTTTTTTTACGAATCCTTAACTTGCTCTATAGTAACGATGACCATCCGTCCCGGTTTACCCGGGACTGTCCCGTATTTCTTTAGCTTGTCCCGGGTTTTTATTTAAGAAACCCGGGATGTATAAGTGTCCCGTATTTTGTAAAAACAGTGCCAGTGGTTAGAAAACCAAAGTTTTTCTATTTTTTTGAATAAAAGCATTAGTTTTAAAAATTTACGATAATTATTTAGATCCAGCTTGATTTTGTTTTGCTCCCAAGAATATGGTCACCGTACCTATAGCACCTACCTACCTATATCGCAAGTAAAAATGTACTACTTCAAACATTGGCGTATTCAATTCTTATTTCAAAATGGTATGTTATTTTTGAGAATAAATATTCCATAAATAACGTAAACAAACATGTTTTTTTAAGAACTCCGGCCTTTTTTAAGTAGCCAAAAATGGCGATAGTAAAACACCGCGTACTACCCAAAACAGGTAGGTACTTAATAAACTACGATTTTTTTAATTATTTTTATGTTAAAGTTATTTTTTAACATAAAGGAGAAATTCTAGAAGTAACAAATGTTTAAACCAAGAACAAATTTAAACACATAATGAGTTTATAAATTCAAATAATGTAAATATTCTAAGCAAGTACATGCGACCCCATTGCTACCACAAAATTGTTTTAATGATTGTCTTGACTGGATGATCTACATGCGACTTGGAACAACATATTGAAACACACAAAGTACGGAGTTTCATTACCAGGCCGACTGTAGAGCTAAGTAGTAATTCATTCTTTAATCGAAACCAAGAGGCTGACAAAAAACATCTTACCTCGTTCTCTTGGCCTTGAATTTCAAATCAAGTTTCGTATATCATCTTACCAACTCTTATAATAACAACGCATTTGTTTCTCTCTCTATCTTTCTATCCTTCTGCTTTTTCTGTTTTTTTTTTCAATAGCTTATATGTAATTCTACTTTCTGTAATCTGGTTTGGTTTTGACGTTTGCTATCCTTCTACCTCAGACGTTTGTTTTTGTTGGTTTCATGACTAATTGTACAGTTTCGCTAGAAAACTCTTTGGAGCGTTATCAAACGACCGCCATCAATATTCTGTCTTCGCTCATATTATTATTTTTACTTTTATTTTTTCACTAATATAAAAAACAAGAAGTTCTGCCTTCTGTGCTTAACGGAACGCAGCATCTGATTCAAAAATGGGGAGTGAATACAAGTAAAGAGAAATTTTACAGAGGAAAATAACAATAATCCAATATGTTCTGTGAAATAAAATGGAACTTTTTTTTATCAATGTTTGGCAAAATATAATATTTGTAGATAGGTTTTTTTTTTTAAAAAAAAAGGTTTTGAAAATATAAAAATTTTAATATATTACTATGGTGAGAAGGCTGATCTTCCTTCCTATTTTTTATTTTATATTACTGTAATCAATTTATAATACACCCACCGAAATAATTATAAAGGCAGTCGATTTTATTCGTGTTTAAACCATATAAAGGATATTTAAATTTTACTCCTTGCACGAATAAGATGACAAGTATATACTGGATATTTTGCCACCCTTTATTTTTATTTAATTCGTTAAACTTAATTTTAAAAATTATTTTTTGAATTTCTGGTGCGAAATAATTATAAAGGCACAGCTGATTTTCACATTAAAAGTATGGTTTAGCGAGATCAAATGTAACCAAAAGTAAGCAAAACAGTTGGAAAATGAATTTAACCCATTATGAACATTTTATAAGTAAAATTTTTCGGTTATTTTTAAATAAGGCGTGAAAAACCCTTGACGCAGACAGAAATGGGCAAAATCAAGGCTTACCATGAAAATTGACTGCGCCCTGCGCCCGCGAAAAATCTGGAGGAGAAGAAAGATCCGATTGTGTAATTGATAATTTAATTTACAAAGATGACAAGTATGGTTACCTAAAACGATCAGGAAGGAAGCCTTTGGTCGAAGAGAGAGCCAAAAGTGACAAAAAATGAAGTAATTGTCGTGAGAATTTGACAGCAAGAGAAGTTTTCGAGAAAATAAATTTGGTAGTGGAAGTACGAAAAGTGCAGCAAATAATAATCACGAAAATTACTTCATTTTTTGTCACTTTAAGCTCTCTCTTCGAACAAAGGCTTCCTTATAAAATGTTCATAATGGGTTAAATTCATTTTCCAACTGTTTTGCTTACTTTTGGTTACATTTGATTTCGCTAAACCACACTTTTAATGTGAAAATCAGCTGTGCTTTTATAATTATTTCGCACCAGAAATTCAAAAAATAATTTTTAAAATTAAGTTTAACGAATTAAATAAAAATAAAGGGTGGCAAAATATCCAGTATATACTTTTCATCTTATTCGTGCAAGGAGTAAAAATTAAATATCCTTTATATGGTTTAAACACGAATAAAATCGACTGCCTTTATAATTATTTCGGTGGGTGTATTCTGATTCTGAGGCTCTTTAGTGAAAGACTATACTGGTCTGTTTTTCAGTACCAGGTTGAATCAGAGTAAGTTATTCCTACAAATACATTTCAGTCGAGTTAACTCAAGAAGACGTTTTTCAGCTTCCATCGAATACGTACATAATGGTCCATGCAGTTTTGTACCACCCCCAAATTTTTGCTCATTCGATAGAGAAGTTGGTGAATATCATAACCCTTATTTTTCGCACTCGTGCAATTCACCGTTTGGCTGCGATCTTGGATTTTAGTTTTTATTAAATATCTGGACTTGTATTCGTCCTAGGTAAAAGTTGATGATGTAGAAATAAATTTCGTCTTTTATGTTAAGAACATTTTTTCGATATTTTGAATATTAAAAAAGTAACAAGCCAAAAAAGTAAAAAAAAATTAAATTAAATTTATAGCCTTGCCTTACAAGATTCTTGAATCCTTGTGGTTAACAAAATTCTTACAAAACTCAAAAATCAAGGTATAAAAGTAGTAGCTTACGCAGATGACATAGTAGTTCTGATAACAGGTAAGATTCTTACCACCGTCGGAGACATTGTAACACTTACTCAAAGAAATATCTTCTTGGGCAGCCCGAAATGGTTTGGGATTAACCCCACTAAAACGGAACTAGTTCTGTCCACGAAGAAAAGGAAGCTAGGGGACTTTAATCCTCCTAAACTTGAAGATATTCCTCTGATACTTTCCAAAGAAGCTAAATATCTTGGAGTTATCCTAGATTCCAAGCTAACATGGAAAGGTAACAAAGAGGAATGAATGAAAAAAGCACAATGCGCTTTCTACACATGCAAAAAAAACAAAAGCAAAACACAGTTCCTGGATTGGAAGCGACTACAGATTACATTCCACGCTTAGTAGATTTCAATAAAAATTTATCCATTTTAATACCTGAAAGAAAGGGATGAAATCCCAATTCGCTCATCGGCGAACTGACGGTTCAAAAATGGAAACAGGAACAGGAGTTGGGGTGTTCTGCAAACCTCTCAATATTATTATTATATTATATTTTTGTTATAGAAAAAGCGGCAGAATTGGTACACAAGGAAAAACAGGCTGCTATCAAAGCTTTAGGTAGTGAGACTATAATATCCAAGGCGGTTTTAAACTGCAGAAAGAAAATCAATAGTCTTTGCTACACTAACCAAGTAAGACTCTGCTGGGTTCCTGGGCATAGCAATATAGAAGGGAATGAAATAGTGTATGAACTAGCTAGGTTAGGGTCAGCATCAAAAGAGGATAGAAGCACCCAATTAGTTAAGGGACCAGATATCCCTATCGGCGTGCTCAAAATGAAAATAGACCTTATGACTAAAGAACTAATCAATAAGACCTGGAAAACTAGGGACGATTGTATTATCTCTAGAAGTTTATGGCCCAAAATCAATGAAAAAGAAACTCGGTATATTTTATCCCTGAGCAAAAAGAATATTAGAGTCTTGATAGGGGTACTAAAGGGTCATTGTGCCATTGGTACAATGGCTATTACAATGGGCGTATTTGCACCTGATTTCTGCAGGAGCTTTCAAGATGAAGAGGAAATAGAATTCATTAAGCACCTGCTCTGCGAATGTCCAAACCTCCAAACAAACCGACTCCGTTACTTCGGAAATAGGTTCGTGGGAGGTCTAGATGGTCTAGCACAGGTCCCAATGGCTAACATGAGATAATTCATTGAAAGTACAGGATGGTTCGTGAATGAGCCAGTCTTTGTTAAGCGATAAAATAGTTTAGTAACACCAATGCGAGTTTTGAATAAAAGAGAATCACAATCGACCAATAGGCCCCCGTGTATGCAGCAGCTAAGCTGTGCACTACCCTATTTACCTAACCCTACAAGAGAAAATTCAAAACGTGCAATTTTTTACTTTTAAGTCTCTTCATTTGGTAAAAAAGGGGTGTTTTTTAACAAAAAGTATTAAAAAGTTGTATAACACAGTTGTAGAGAATTTTAAGGTGATCAATCTTTTCTCGGAAGGTTTTTTCATAATTTTGATAAAAAGTGCTCAAAACATAGAAACTATCGTTTTTTTTGCTTTTTTTTTTTACTTTTTTGGATTGTGACTTTTATGCCACGCAGCGATTTAATTTAGACCTGGTGGGCTAAAAGTAATCAGCTTAAACTTAATCCAAAAAAATGTCAAGCCATCGTTATACCTAAGTAAAAATACTTCTTGCTTCCCTTGCATAGAATTAGGTTGTTCAAAGGTTCCTTACGTAACAACTAAGAAAATAGGCATCAAGTTCAATGAAACCCTAACCTGGGAGGATCATCTGTCGTGTGCAATCTGTAAAACCTACGGTGCGCTCAATACCACAGGTGGCTGTCTTCCATTTAAAATTATAAACCTTGTGGAACTCCCTACCTGCCGACTTGAGGAGAATCAAAAACTGTGTTCTGTTTAAAAAGCCTATTGAAAATTACTTTTGCTTCATTTGGTTTCCTTCTGTCTGTGATAATTTAAAAATTAAAATTTGTCTAACTGTGTTTATATTCTTTTTTCTTTTTTCTTATAAGTTACTATTGTTACCCACCCGATTATTGTATTTTACAACTAAGCCCTTAAACAGCCTAACCCCAAAAATTTCGTTTTCAGAAAAACGGGTTTAAAAAAATCATATTTTCAGGGTTTTTTTTTAATGACTTGTAATACCTATACTCTGTCCAACAAAAATTGTCAGTAGAGGTAAGATAGGACGTTTGCATCTCACTCTGCATCATGTTTAACGCATAAGTTTATCACAACAAAAAGCTCACACAGTGATGCCGCATTATGCATACAAATGTTTCAAGTTTGATCGAAAAAGTATCAGCGTTACCCCCTTGTTGGTAGAATTTTACAATAACAAATTTTTAAAAGAAAGAAAAATTGATTTATCTTTTAACACACCACCAAGATATAATCAAGTAACTTTTTGCTATTTACTTATTCAAGAAACATCCCGACGTCACACGCCCGACAAATGATTTTCTCTGAAAGTCCATTGCGGCCCATGTTAAAATGTAAACATTATTTGTTTTCCAAAAAAAAGAAAAACAGATAGCCACCAACATCACGTTGTAAAAGCTTAAAAAAGCATTAATCCTAAAAGCTCTTTCACAAAAACAATAGAAATAAAATGCACGACTGGGTCGCACGTACTTGCTCTTGTAGTTCAAAGTATTGATATCTTAAATTAATATCTGTTGGAAATTTATGATTTTGTTAAGTTTCAAAAAAAAAAAAATATATACATTTGGAAATGCAAAATAACCGAGAAAGCTAAATTTTGGATATGTTGTAGGGGATGCTTAAAAAAGCTAAACTTGAAGTTTTCGACCAAGATTTCCTATGAGCTTTTTCCGCAATAACTTTTTTGACAATAACTCGGCTATCCTTCGAAATACGAAAATTTTACAAGGAGATTTTTTGTAGCTTTTACCATGTTCTACAATTCATGCATACACATTTTTTGCGTATCATGAACCATTTTCGAGATATCGATCAAAAAAGTCAAAAATTTACGATATGCGATTTTTTTTTGAAACTATCTATTTTTTGGTGATGAATATCCAAAAAAATATTTAAATCATATTTTTTGATCTTCTCCATCATCGTAATGTTGGTTTTGAAACCAATACTTGCCCTATAGAGCAAGTAAAAAGGAGTACTTTATAAAGGAAGTTTACCAATGGTAACTTTTATGTATTGCGAATATTTTTAATACAAATTACACACCCTTGATGATTGAGTTTCAGTCTGTCAGCCATTGTTTATATATTTCTATAGTATTATCAATCGAAGAAAATACTTAAGCGACATCTTTTGGTAGATCTGCATTTCAATTTCCTGCATAAGGTTCAAATATAAAATAAACTAGCGATCCCACCGGTGCGGTGGCCACGCAAAACAGAAAATTCTACTTCATGAGAGTACTATAGGAATAAATATACAATGTGTCAGCTGTCACCGATCGTGTGGCAGATAGGTCATAGGAGGATGTGGGTCGATTGATAAAGAAATTACAATAACAATGCCATGCCACGTCTGTGGTTTTCTTATGTATTTCAGGGGCATATGTGTTAGTGTGTACTTTTGTGAAATAGTTTGGTCCCACTGATTCGAATAAAAGCTTTCCCATAAGGCCTGTTCTGACAATTTTTAATGGACAGAGTATAGTTATAAAAAAATATTTTTTAATCCTTAGTTTGTATTTTTTTTTAGTTAGGACTGTTTTCTATACTTTTGGACTAAGGTCTCATATTTTTTTTATTCCGAAACTAAATTTTGTCTGTGAAGCCAAAATGGCTCCCAATAGAGTGACAAGAGTTTTTGGCTCTAATTGTAACTCTAATTAGTATAATTTAATGGAAATGTATTTTTATATTATAAATTGTTTTATTGCGGTTGGATCTGTGTACACAGTTTAATTTCTTTGAATATGTGGGGTAGGCCGTTTTGAAGCTGAGCGCCTCATATATACCTGGGTCCTATATCACCAACTTACGAATTTGTAATTACAAGTAATTTTCACAATACATATTTGTAAAAAAATCGATAAATTTTGTTTCACCAGTTTCTTGTGATCACAAAATTGTACTTGTCATCTACAATTTTAAATTTGTGAAAAATCCATTATCTGTTTCACCGAAACTTGTAGTTTACAAGTAACAAATTTGTGAACAAAAAATAAATTACAAGTTTCTATTTATTTGTGAAAATTTTCTACATGAGTCGAGAAACTTCAAACTCGCTTCATTTGTTGGACCAGAAAAAAACAAACTCCTCATCAAATTTCAGCTACTTAGAATCAGTAGTTTTTGAGATATTTATAGTGATTCGAAAATTGTAAAACCCTAACTGACTGACGCACTCACTGGCAGATCATCAAAATTATGGAGAACTTCTCGTTATCGTAGAAACTTGTAATTTGGCACAGCGATGGTTCTTGTGGTGCATGCAAGCGAAAAAATCGAAAATTTGAGATTTAGAATTGAGGCGTGGCACAGTGTGCAATTTTGCACATCAAGCGGTACTTTATTCAAAATTCGAAGTCGTCCCAACAAAAATATTTTGATTTAGAATCAAAGCTAAAACTTCATACAATAAAATGTTAACAAAGAAAAAAAATAAAATTGTACTTGCCGTTCTACAGCGTCTTGAACATAAATCGAGTTTAATTTTTCGCGTGAAACTAATCGTTGCATATATCGTTACTATAGAAGTTAGCTGACAATTCATATTTTTGTGTTTTTTTGGTATTCAATCATAGTGTAAGGGCCGGTTTGTTCAGAGTGGGTTAAATCCTCAATTTGATAACCACCGATTCCCCTTAATTCATAATTAAGGATCCGTGATAATCAAAGAACGTTTGTTCACTTTTTTTTCACCTTGATTAACAAATCATGGATTTTCTTCAAATCGTTCCATTTTCCAGTTTTGTTGTCAAAACTTAATCAAGAATTAAGTTTTTTTTTTTATTTTGCTGACGTTTGTGACATTTTGTTTGTTTATTTTAATTTAAAAAGAGCGTTTGCAGTTAGGAAGGTAAATAAATTCTTATTAAAAGCCATTTATAGTATTTTAAAACTTTTTTTTTATTTATGAATATGTTTTCAGAAATATGTTATAATGTCAAGCCCAAAAGAATTTCTCCAAGGCTTAAGAAAAAAAACTGTTGCATAAAAAATACATTTTCGAGAAAGGATGCAGCTTGAGAGGCATTTTTGTACATAGCTGAAGACAATTTCAATTACATATTTTTATTTTGTTTTTGTGAATTGCAATAAGGAAACGATCCAATCACAAAATATATTCTACAATTTCAATAAATATTTTATTATTAATTTATGTGACAGTCAAAAAAATTGTTTTTTTTTTTTATGGGCAACTTCATTCTAATGTCAGTTTTCGTTCATTGTTGTTTAAAAACAACAACAACGCAATTTTTTTTATTGTATTAGTAATGCCTCTTTGTCTGAACCTAATCAAGTATGAACAAACTGAATTTCAGTAAATCCTTGATTAAATGGTGCTAATCGAGGAAAATTGGCTGATTAAAGAAATCTCAAATTAACTACTCAAATCATAGATTCCTTGGTTATAATTTTAGTGAACAAACAGATTCTACGATAATCAACTGGAATAATCACTGATTAAAGATAATCAAGTGTCAACAAACTGGCCCTAAGGATAAGAAAAAATGTGTTGTTACTTTTTTAAGACCTTAGACCCATATTTTTGACTTTGTGAAGCGTTATAAATATGTATCCATCGTGTTATTGGGCCTGAAATCTCCGTTGGTATATTCTGCGAAACCATAATTTTTTTTTATTTGTTCAGGTTCATAGGGCAAAAACTAACTTTTTGATGTTTTGAAAAATCGTATATCACATTTTTACAAATTGAAAATGACTTTTTAAAATTTTTGTTGGCAAAATATACTCCAGTCAAAGTGTAATTTGACCTGGCGCACAGAGGCACTGTCAGTTTTTATTCCATGGATCGATAGGGGTATATTTAAAAGACTTAAACCCAACTTCTCACCACCTGATCATTTTTTTTAGCGGAATTATTCACAAAAAATGCATTTTTTTGGATATTTTACTTCCAAGCTAATATCTTTGCTCCAGTATGTCGTAGACCAAAAAATAAACATACATTATCTTCCTTATAATATTTTCTATCTTTGTATGTAATTTCCTTGTATTAAAGTGAGTTACTACAAAAGTTAAAGTCAAATTTTAGTTGTTAAAAAACACATTTTAGTTTTTATTTCGAAAAAAGCTTATATTATGGTTTTTTTCTAACCTTAGCCCTTTTAATTTCCCGCATTTTACAGAAAAAATCAACTCTTTATCACCAAAGATGACCGAGCAGTTGATAAATGAACGAACTTTACAACATTTTCTATCGATTTGGTGCACATTATTTTGTTGAAACAAATACAAAATAAAATGCACGAATGGGTCGCACGTACTTGCTCTTGTAGTTCAAAGTATCTTTATCTTAAATATCTATTGGAAATTAAAGATTTTGTTTAGTGTCGAGAAAAAAAAAATTTAAAAAAAATCGAAAGTTGAAAAAAAATCCAAAATTAAAAAAAAAAAATTTCAAAAACTTTTTTTTAAATTTTTTTTGTACATTTTACACTTCAAAGTGATGTCTTTTAAATTTTGAATAAAATTGACTTGCTTTGATCAAATATATGAACTTAAAAAATGTCAATTTTTGAAAAACGGCAACGCCATATTTCCGTTCTCCGAATTTTTTGAGGAAAACCAAAAACGCAGTTTTGTTAGAATCAATAAGAGTATAACGTACACCAAATTTAATCAAAATCGTTAGAGCCGTTTTCGAAAAAATTGCAATACCTCGAAAACGGTATTTGGGAGGTATGCGTTAAAAAAGAGATATTGAAAAACTAAAAAAAAAACGGACCTAGGGTATTACGCAAAAATCATCTGTACCAAGTTTCAAGTAAATCCATCCATCCGTTTAGGCCCTAGCTTGATGTACAGATTGACACACAGACGCACAGACCGACGGACGGCATGACGAAAACCACTTTTTTGATCTTCTCCATCATCGTAATCTTGGTTTTGATGAAAACCTCGAATTTTTTTTTCTACACGAAACCAATACTTGCCCTATAGAGCAAGTAATAAGTAATATTAAGTCAAAGACGTTCTTTTGTTTAGCAAACTCTTTCCTTATTATTTTGTAAACGGTGCAAGTATTGGTTAACAAAATTAAATACTCCTTTAAATGATCTACAATTTAAAAAAAAATTAGCTCTCTACGACCCACTAGAGCCGAGAAATTAATTTTTTAAAAAGGTTCCAAATGACCAACGAAAAACATGAGACAAATCCTCTTATAACAAGAAACAATGAAAACAACCCCTCTCACTGAAAACTATTATTCGACTTATAAACAAGGAAATTTTTTTTAAATTTTCTTACGGAATGATGCTTTCTTAAAATTATAATAACTCGGCTCCCGTAAGTCGTAGAAAGCTAATTTTTCTTTTAAATTGTATAACTTAAAGGACTACAACAGTTTTGTTAGCCAATACTAGCACCCTTTATAAAATAATAAGGTAAGAGATTGCTAAACAAAAAAACGTCTTCGACTTAATATTACTTATTTTTTATTTGTTTCAACAAAAATAATGTGCACCAAATCGATAGAAAATGTTGTAACGAACAATTAAAAAACATCCAAGCATGCGATTTGAATATTCAGAGACATGGTCGTAACGACCAAGGTTGAAAACATATCTTGCACAGGAGTTAACAACAACTTTGAGTTTACTAAAGGTGTTTGTGTTAGGATCACAGAAAAGTTCACAGCCATATCTGATAATAGGGACAATAAGAGATTTCACAAGTTTAAGTTTTACTTCCAAGGGAAGGACGTTTCTGGTTACCGAAAGTCTCCTTAATGAGCCATAGATTTTTGAAACAACACTGTTTATGTCGTCGTCCCAAGACAATCTGTTGTTAAACATAATCCCGAGATTTCTAACAATAAAAACCATATCAATACGTGTATTGGACATATAGTTAGATATATAATTTTGAACATCAAAAAAACCCTTGTAGAAATACATATTTAACATATTAAGCTGGTTTGCATCAAAAAAATTAAGTGTGCTTGGAATTAGAAAAAACTGTTTTAGATTGACAAAATTGCACACTGTGCATGGTAACCGTCCATTTTCGCTGAATTTTCATCAAATATATATATATTTTTTTTTTTTTAATTTAACTATTTAATTAAACAAATGCAACTGCACGGCACTAATTAGAAGGAATAGAAAGATAGGAAAGAATTTTTGTTGGTACAGTGAATTGAGAATAAGATGATTATTATCTCATAAAGTCCCACGGGTGGCTTCCAAGCTGGGGGATTAAGAAAAGAATGCTGCCTGAGGTAGGGCTCGAACCCACAACCTTCAGGTTAGCAGTCAAGTACTACATCCACTGCACCATTGCCACCCGCATTTTAGAGCACTTTTGACTGTCGTAGAATCTTGAAACTTGATAGAATGGTAGAGCTGGTAGTTTTAACAAAGGAAAAAAATTAAAATTTGAGAATTTTAGCCAGGGGGCGTGGTAAACGCTCATTTTCACTCAATTTTCATCAAATATTTAAGAGCACTTCTGATTATGGTAGAATTTTTAAACTTGGTAGAATGGTAGAGCTGGTAGTTTATACAAAGGAAAAAATTTAAAATTTGAGAATTTTAGCGTAGTAACCGCTCATTTTCACTAAATTTTCATCAAATATTTTAGAGCACTTCTCATAGAAACTTTTATAGCTTGGCAAAATCTGATGCAAAAGAAATATTTTTAAAATTTCTCAGGCAACACTAAAACTCCGGTTAATTTTGGTAGCTATAGTACGCCCGTTCAATCCTTCTTCTTTTGACAAATGAATTTTAATTTCAATTTAAAGACCAAATTTCACTAAGAACACTTCAACCATTGATTTAGTATGCCAATCAACTCAAGGCTCTCATAAACAATGAAGATAATGACCTTGAATGACCGTGTGTCTATTCAGTTGACGCAAAAAAATGCATTTTTTCTAATGGGGCGCTTTGTAAGAGAGCACGAAAAAAATAGCGGTATTTTTTAATTGTTCTTTCTGAAGCAAACAGTAAGCATCATTAAATGATACATTAAGGCTCAATGGAAAACATTTCTTTGAAAATTCGTGTGCTTATTCAGTTGAAGCGGAGTGTATATGTATAATTTTATATTAAATCGAAGCAAAATCTGAGGATACATTATAGTAGATTTCAAATATTAAATAAATAATAAAAATAAATTAGATTTGCAAGCTAATGTTATATACAACTGGAACCTTTATCACCATCCTTACAAAAAAGTTAATCCTGAACAACTCACCATCACTTATCCGACAAACCAGAAAAAATGATATTATAAATCAATCGGAGATTGAAGCTCTATTTTATTTGATAAAATGAAGCTACCTTTTTATATTGATCCTCGATACTCATATGTATGAACTTTGGTTTTATTAAAATAAGACTACATAAGAAATTATCAACAAGGATTAAATGTTTCAATCATCTAGATACAACAAAAAAAGAAACATATGTATTTGTGGAAGATGAGTCCATTAAGAATAATTATAAACAAAATTTTCTGGTTTTTCAAGTTATTTTGACTAATTTGGTGGCCTTGATCACGAATGACGAGCACAAAACAAAAACACGGCGTATAACATAATACAATGACTTGTTTGTGATTTGTGTATTCAAACTTCCATTAATTATGTATATAAAAGCTTTACCTTAGTTAAATGAAGTTAAAAAAAAATTAACTTCTCCAGAACTTAATTAAAGTTACCAACCATGTGTTTATCTTTGTTTTCTAAAATTGTGAGCCATTTCCCCTTGCTTATTATTGGAGGGACCAACTGAGAAATTATAGCTACATATTTAGATGTTTATTGTATCAAACTTGGTGCTGGTTGGTAGCAGCACTACAGACCAGCACCAGTGACAAGAATATAAACTAAACATTTTTTGTCAGGTTTTATTGAACCCACAATCCCACATGTTGTCATGTTTGTATCTATATTTTTAGATATGCAAGGTTAAATTTAAATTTAAATTTTTATTTTTTTAATTTGAATATCTCTAGGTAGGTATGAGGGTTAATTTGGAACTCAGTGTTGCCAATATTTTTATAAGACTAAGAGGAAAAAGTGAAGCTAAGAAAAAATAATAAAAATGTGATAAATGAAGGGATGCGCACTTGTCTATTCTGTAAGTTAATTATCTACTTTTAAATTCATAAAGATTTTACCAACTGTCTTTCTTTCAAGCGGTCAATGTTCAATACTAAACATACGTTTTTTTTTAAATTTAAAACCCTTACTTAACAGTACACAAACCAAATACAGTGTAATCTCTACTTACGGAAACCCTTAATAACCTGAGGGATTTTTGAGAACAGTAGTAGGGAGTGCGTACTTAGGACCTAATGAAAGTAAGTATTGGATTTCATCTGGTATGGGATTGATGATTTTTGAGAACGTAATTTAATAAACGTCTTTCCATATCAAAAGTTTTGCATTATTCAAATATAGCAAAAAGAAACCAAAATAGCTATATAAATTTAAATTATAATATATAATGTGTCCCGCTACGAAAAAATAGTATTGAATTATATTTTTAGTCATATGTCTTGTGTCGAAAGGAAGGCTCTACACCGCATGTGGCGTCCATTACTCACATACGGTTACAATAATTAAATTGAAAATCAAGATGAATTTTCGATGTCCATACTTTTTTTAAGACTTTACCTAGAACAAAATTAAAAAAAAAAATTGCTTATTTATTGATAAATTCAGTTCCATCAGTATGCGTCTTGGAACAGAGTTCACTGTTCACAATAAAAGCCTAAGAAGCTTAGTTTCCATTTCCCAATGTGCTCTTGCAACATTTTATTACAAAGGAATATGTGCTTAGACTTGTTGTGCTTGGAGTTGATTTTAAGAGTGAGAAGAGAGTAAAACTTGGCTTATTCACAATGAAGTTTTCAGAAAATTTATCTTCAACCGCAACCGGGGGTGGCAATGATGCAGTGGATGTAGTGCTTGACTGCTAACCTGGAGGTGTGGGTTCGAGCCCCACATCGGGCAGCATTCTTTTCTTTGTCCCCCAGCTTGGAAGCCACCCGTGGGATCATATGAGATAATAATCACCTTATTCTCAATTCACTGTACCAACAAAAAATTCTTTCCTATCTTTCTATTCCTTCTAACTAGTGCCGTGCAGTATGCTTTTAAAAAAGACCTTAGGTCTTACCGGCATATAGTTAAGATTATAAGTATTATTATTATAATTATCTAATTTGGATTTATTCAAATCGCAATTTTAAAAAGCGATTGAAAAGTTCGTTTAGTCTATAATCGCCGATAGAGCTGGCAACACTGTTCGAAGTATCATTACATACGAGTATGTGTGCTTATTTTATGTTTTATTATAAAGCGTTTTTTTTTTCTGAAAAGGTAATGCTTCAGTTGAATTCCTACAAATACAATGTCAAAGAGGGTTAAGAAAAGATTGTAGTTAAAAAAAAGCAATTTAAATTGTTGGATTACATACGTACATTTTGAGTATGTATTTATATGAAGATATCTCTGTTTAATTTTAGTACAAAATTAAGAAGGCAGAAGCAGTGTAATTGTCAATTTTTTTTTCAAGAAAAAAAAATTGTTCGCTGACTTTAAAAAAAGTCTTTCGCTGTATTTTGAAGTGGCACAATTTTTTATTTGTAAAACTTCTTTTGAGGTAGATAAATAAATTGTTTGTCAAGACTTAACAAGTGTTTGCGAACTTAACTCCCAAATTGAAACTCAGCCATCCAAACATTCTCGTGAAAGTTCAATAGTTTTTCACGTACCAATAAGATGAAAGGTTTTTTGACAAAAATCGGTGAACCCCGGCTGCATCCATCAAAAAGTGACGCCATCTTCTCCCGTTACGCCTGAAGCAGTGTGGTATAGATTGCAGTTCAAATTTAAAAATAAAATATTAGAGATACAAGAATCTGCTACATATCGCACCCTCAGTGCAAAAGAGCGAGAACTCAAAAAAGTTCATTTCGAGAAAACGCTTCTGCAAAATACATACTGACTCTAAACTTTCCCCTATAACTTTCCATGGGACAGCAATTTCCATAATGTCAAAGCTATATTATAAGAACCATTATGTTTATTTTGTAGTTTTAATAAATTTATTTCTTAAAATTGTTTGAATTAGGAAAGAGTTTGACTTTTAATATCGTAGGAATTGGATAGAAACAGTCATAATCTTTCGAATTTTTCGTTTACGTTAACAACAAGTCCTTCAAAAGAAAGATAATTTAAAAAGCAACATTTCCTCATCATTATCTCAAAAACGTCATTGTTTGATTTATTGCTCTTTTGTACTGAGGGTGCGATATATAGGTACTTTTAAAATGTCACTGGAAACAACGAAAAAAAAATTTGGCGGATTTTTTTTTAAAACCCCATATTTCGAAATATGATTTTTTTTTTAAATAAATAACAACCTTTTTTAACACTTTTTTGGGTGGTTTATTATTTTTAAGCATTTTTTAAAATAAAAAACTCGAACTTACAAAACTTTAGGTATGTATTACTAATGCGCATGCGTGTACAATTGAATTTCTAAAATGATATACAGGGTGTCCCACAGTCAACGCCCAAAACGTAAACCATGGATTCCTGTGGTCATTTAAAGTCGAAAAACTTAAGAGGTAGTTTTCTCGTTTTCATACCGTTTTCGAGTTATGACGGTTTTTATGATTTTTGCTCTAATTTTGTACCCTTAACTGGCTTTATCTTTGCCAAACTACGTCTGATTCGAAACATTTTTCAAGAATTTATTACAGTTTTAGTTTGTCTCAAAACTTTTTTTTCTGCGGACAACCGTTTATCCGCCATTGCGCATCAAACTCGATTTTTTTTCGTTTTGTAAGTTGTTTTTTTTTTTCTTTTTTCACTTTCATATCATTTAATTCGAAAAACACGTAAATGAGTATTAATTTTGTTGGCTTATTATTAAAGCCAAATTTATTTTCTTAAAGAAAATAAGGTTTTCATAAAAAAAGACTACTGAAAGTAATTTAAAAAACTAAACAATCTGAGTGAATTTAAAAAAAAAATAATTTTACAAAATTAATTAAAACGAATTAAAAACTTTTCCTGAGCTTTATCTATTTGCTCTTTTCTTAACCGCAATAGGTCAGAAAAAGTTTTTAATTCATTTGAATTAATTTTGTAATTAAAAATTATTTTTTTTTTAAATTCACTCAGATAGTTTATTTTTTTAAATTACATTTTTTTATTATTTTTTTTTTAGTCAATATTTTTTTAATTGGAAACAAAAAATAATGCAAAAACTGACCTTGAAATTCATGTAGGAAGGTATAAAGAAGGTATTTCAAAAGAAAATTTAGGTATAAAATGTCACACAATTTAGGAAAACCCCGAATGTTCTATACATCTATACTGATTTTATTCGAGAAATTAATAAGTGTTTACGGTATTTTCGTCATTGTTAGAATACGGTGATGGCAGTTATTTTAACAACACTGAAGGACTGTATTTGTTAGTGAAAATTGGAAAAACGTTTAAATGGCCTTGATGATGAAGAGTCAAAACTAAATTAGAGTACCATGGTACAAATTGAGGGTACTAACAGGTTAAAAGTAATTTGTTATTAGTTAATTCTGCATTTTTAATAGATAATATTATATTAATGCTAAAAGATTTATGTATTGAAAATAAATAAAATGCTCACCTGGGGTCGCACGTACTTGCTCTTATCGTAAAAGCTACTCTAATGCTAAAGCTTTTTACTGAACAAATTAAGGAAAATTTGATATTTTTGAGGAATTTTATAAATAGTAAAAAAATCTAACAAAGACTTTTAAGAAAAAAAAATTTCGAAAATCGTTAGAGCCGCTTTTTAAAAAAATTATTTTTTGTATAGAAGAAGATTGGAGTTATAATACAAATTCTATATACTACAGTAAAATAGAAAAATAAGCACTATATTTAATTGGACTTGTTAAATTTATTGATTCAATATAGCTTTTTATGGCCTTTAGTCCAAAAAAATTTACATAAAAAGTTTCTAATATTTTTGCCATTTTGAAGAAATAATTAGTTTACACAAAAAACGAAATTTTAAAATTTTTCACCAAACCGTTTTTAAAAAATTTATTTTTCAAAAAACAAATTTTGAAATAAATATTTAATCCAAAAATGTGTTTTTTTGAAAAATTTTACTATGTATTACGCTTTTGTACAAAAATTGTCGTTGAAATCTTGTTAATCTTGTACGAGATGATATTCAGAAACAAAAAAAAAAATTCTATGGCAGGTAACGTTAATACAGTACAAAAAATATTTTTTTTATTTCAAAAGTTGACACACAAAAAATTTTAATCCAAATCGCTAGAGCCGTTTTTGAAAAAAAATTAAATTTCCTATTTCCGTTATATGGCAGGTACCGTTAATTTTGGTCATACAAAAATTTCAATTTCCCCTCTAGGTAATAACCCAAAATAGAACTACCAAGTTTGAAGAAAATCACTTCACTCGTTAGGGCTGTAGCTCGAGGTATATACAGACAGAATTGCCGGACCCACTATTTTGGCATTCTCCATCATCGTAATGTCGTGTAAAATTGTTATCTCGATTTTGATTTTTTTTACGAATCCTAAACTTGCCCTATAGTACCTACATATATCGCAAGTAAAAAATGCCAAACAAAACATAGCTACTTTCCTTTCTCCTTCAATAAGTTCTGTTTTTTTTAGGTTTGTTTCTCATTCAATTCAATTCAATTCTACGCACAATCGAGATATATACAAAGAGTAGAGAAGTTAAGACAGAATGGGAAACTCTCCCATCCACTTTTTTTTTAAGCTTTCGTTTTCAGTAGTATGTATGATGTTTTTTAGGTCACGTGTCTGATCGTGCGTTCTTTTTTGGGGGGAAGTTTATGCTCAGTGAAAAGAGAAAATAAATAATACCACAAAAATTGACCTAGTTTTGGAAGTTCTCAGTATTCAAACCTCTGAATAATTTTTATTATTTGTTCTCTTCACAACTAGTATGAGTGAGACATAAAGTATATGCGGGGGAGATGCCATTGCCACACAACACTTATAAAATATGAGATCATACCAGCTAAATACGGGCTAGGAATATGAAGTTTGTCATTAAAATCATAGATCTGTTTTCGTTTTTGCATTTTTAAGTTAGGTCAAAAATTGATTTTAAACAGGGTTGTGTAACATCGCAGCAGGTAAATACATTTTTTTTAATTTTTAGTTTCAGCTGTTATTGGATTGGATGATTACAAATAAACTACTTACTTGTGTACCTGTACATACTTTAAGTTAAATGATGATTCAAATTTCTTACCTGCAAAGATATAAAACAAAATTGTTAAAAGAGTATTTTTTTCTTTTCAAAATAAGATCAATAATGATTTCTTTGAGAAAAACCTATCCCCAAATAGAAAGGAGCTGTTTATTATTTGACCTTAAATATTTGCTTCTTGGTCAGTATTAGTGTAGATATTGAAATTTAATTAAATATTTCTTTAACTATTTTGTTTCTTTTTAATACGCTTTTATTGGCTTTGCTTGTAACTTACTAACCAACTAACCAACTAACCAACTAACTAACTAACTAACTAACTAACTAACTAACTAACTAACTAACTAACTAACTAACTAACTAACTAACTAACTAACTAACTAACTAACTAACTAACTAACTAACTAACTAACTTACTAACTAGCTAACTAACTAACTAACTAACTAACTAACTAACTAACTAACTAACTAACTAACTAACTAACTAACTAACTAACTAACTAACTAACTAACTAACTAACTAACTAACTAACTAACTAACTAACTAACTAACTAACTAACTAACTAACTAACTAACTAACTAACTAACTAACTAACTAACTAACTAACTAACTAACTAACTTACTAGCTAACTAACTAACTAACTAACTAACTAACTAACTAACTAACTAACTAACTAACTAACTAACTAACTAACTAACTAACTAACTAACTAACTAACTAACTAACTAACTAACTAACTAACTAACTAACTAACTAACTAACTAACTAACTAACTAACTAACTAACTAACTATCTAACTAACTAACTAACTAACTAACTAACTAACTAACTAACTAACTAACTAACTAACTAACTAACTAACTAACTAACTTACTAGCTAACTAACTAACTAACTAACTAACTAACTAACTAACTAACTAACTAACTAGCTAACTAATTAACTAACTAACTAACTAACAAACTAACTAACTAACTAACTAACTAACTAACTAACTAACTAACTAACTAACTAACTAACTAACTAACTAACTAACTAACTAACTTGCTAGCTAACTAACTAACTAACTAAACTAACTAACTAACTAACTAGCTAGCTAACTAACTAACTAACTAGCTAACTATTTAACTAAGTAACTATTTAACTAAGTAACTATTTAACTAACTAACTAACTAACAATGTAAAAAAATTTTAGAACTAAAAATATAAGCTAAAAATTTAACTTAATTCATGTCAAAAAGGTGTTTGATCTTAGATTAAGGATTCATACTTCATATTCTTTAAAAAAAAATCAAAAATTTTGGAAACAAAGTCCAAAAAGTGCCAAATAAGTAAAACACACTTTAAGACCTATTTTCACGCTATTTCATACAAAAAAAAATAATATTTTGTGGTTATATGGTTGTTAATTTAAACTCCTTTTCTAAACTGAGTAAGAATTATCTGAAAATCAATCTCTTAAAAAAACTCAAATTAAAACATCCGAAAACTTTCTTAGTGGTTTAGTTTAATTAAAATCACATGATTTTTACCCGGAAAAAAATAACTTAAAATCTTATAAAGTTACTATCTTAGACAGTTGCCATCACCCATTCAAACAAAATCTGGACATATGCTTCTAGAAATCGGAGCAAAAAAATGGAGACAAAAAAGCCTCCGGTGAATCCCTTAAGTCCACATTAGGCAGTGTTCAAAACCTCAAACCGAAAGTGGCTATCAAAATAAGGGACCTGGACGAGTTGACAACTGTGGAAGAAGTCGAGGAAGCTGTTGAAAAGAAACTCGGAAAAATATCAAGGTAGCGATCACCGACAAAAATAGAAGGTAGCTTAAGATGGCCATTATCCAAATAAGTGTAAGAGCAGATATGCTGATAGAAATTGGATGGGTTCAATGTCGAATCCAAAGACGAATTGAATTTTAAAGGCGCTAATACTTTGGATATGGCCATAAACAATCGTCCTGCTCCAACTTGGACAGAAAGTGCCAAGTACTCTGCATCAACTGTGGAGAGAAGGAACACAAAATGAAGGACTGCAAAAATCCGTCGCCTCTGTGCCGACCTGGAAAAAGCACCACCCCGGAACCACGTGCCGGGCACAGGAAACTACCTTAGGAAAGCAAGTGATAAAGATGGACCAAACTGTATACCGGATCTGCTCAGAACTGCTGCAGTTTGAATCCCTGACACGAAAAAATTCCTCATTGAGAGAAAAGGGGAAGAAAGAGGCTTCGCATGGATGAAAAGTGCAAGGCTGAGTAGTTAGCATGTACCTCACTCCTAACGAAAGAATCGAAGAGTTGCGAACAAAACTGGAATATTTAGAAGATTTTCTAAAACAAGCCGAGGGAGATATCCTATTGGCCGGAGACTTCAATGCCAGAGGACAGGGAAATTTAACTTTGACCTCGAATATCTCTTTCAAATGGTTAGATTAATGAAAAAAGCATACAAGACCTTTTTTGTGGAGCACTCTGTTTCCTACAAGAATATGTCATGTCCGTTTGATTATTATAATTTTTCAATTTGTTACAAGATTAAGAACAAAAAACGAATTTTTAAAAAATGTCTCTATATTTGGATCTAAGATATCTTTTAAGGCTGAGTGGACCACGTAAAAATCGGGTTATCGTTTACAAATCGGTGAATAACTTTTACATTTTTAAAGATAATTGAATGAAATAAATTTTATTATTTAGATAATAAACAAAGCTAAATATCTTCATCCCCACAATTTCCAAATTTGTGCACTTGTAATTAAGAGAGAACAAAACATGATAAAATTTTCGTTCTTTTAGAACGACCTGAAAGACATTGGTTTGTTTCTTAGTTAGACTAAAATTTTTATTTTTTTTATTTCTATTTTGGATTGAGGTTGAATCAAACTACGGAGTAAAACTATTTTGAAAAACTAAAAATGTATTTTTCATAGAAAAAAATTAATCGAAACTGAAGCTATTTTTCCTTATGTTACAATGTTTGAACATGTATAACTTCTGGAATTATTGATAAAATTCATCGAAATAAAAAGAAATAAGTACTTCAACTCAAATACTAACACATTGATTAGTTTAAGAAATTTATATTAAGTTTTAAGGTCTTAAACAACAAAAAAATACTAAAAAGTCATTTTTTCTTAACTTTAAAGAAAAAAAGTGGTTTAATTTCTTTGTTTTTCAAAGTATGATTTTGATTTTTATTTTATTTAAAAGCTTAGTTTATGGACTATGGAGTAAAACTATATTTTGTTGGAAAATATTATTTTGTAACCCTCCAATCGCTTTTTAAGTAGTCCCAAAAACAATAAACTGTACTATGAAACCAGAATTTTTAGATTTTTTGTTATATTTTTTTTATTTTTTTTCATTATTTTTTCTATCAATATCAAGTTAGAAAATAAGAATTGCTATAATAGTTTTCTTACAATTAATTTTTGAAAAAGAGCCTACTTTCCATTTTTTCCTCAGAAATTCATGGAATGCGTATGTATTGGAATTTGTAGTTCAAACAAATTCCGCTGGCGCTAGTTGTATCTCTCTCTTTATTATCTTCTATTTTGTTTCTACATGATCTCTCGCACTCGCTCTGTCGAGTGGTTGTTTGGTGGTATAAAGAATAAGATGAACTTAGGTATCTGCATTCTACATATTGTTTGTACATAGGTTTTTCCATAAAAAAGGATTGGCGCCAGGCTAAGTGCATGCAAAGTGTTGTTGTATTTTTTTCGCGAAAATGAGAGGATACAGGAAATGGATCTCTCGCACGTTTGCAATGTATGGTATCTGGTGTTGCGTGGTAGGTATATGGAATAGGATAAACGAGTTTTTTTTTGTATTCTTGTTTTTTTTTTTTTTAAACTGGTTTATTTATCTCTTTCATAAATTTATGATGTTGCATGTTAGGTATTCTTCTGAGCAACTGTATGGATATATTTTTTTCTATGAAAACAAAATTTGGAAAGACAGGCATTCTGTTGCGCAAAGCAAAACCGCAATATACACTTGCAAGGCTTGCAACCCTTTTTTTTGCTATTTCCTTGATGCTGATTTGTTTTTTCTACCTAAATAGACTTTAATTTTATGACTTTGGTTCTCTAGAAAGGGAAAGAGAATGCAAATAAAGATACCGAGAGAGAACTGAGTTGAGATGACGTTGAACGTGAGAGATGTATGGCGAAGAAAGGTCACTAATACACACAAACTCATTTACATGAAGTCTGAGTTCGTCATTCGGGGACACCCACTCTTAAACTATTAGATAAACAAAAAAAAAACTTTTTTGTGGAGCGTTTAATTTCCTACAGGAATATGTAAAGAAATTTGCTTAAAAGTGGATTTATAAAAAAATGATTTATTTTTTGTAGAATATTGATTTAAAAATAGAAAATTGCGAAGCGGAGGACTTTCCCATTAATATAAAGAACTCATTTTGGTGAGTATATTCTAGAGGTGTCTAGAAATCGATTTTTCGTAGTATAAAATAAAAAAAATTCTAACTCTTTTTATATATGTTGAACAGAAAAGATTGAGTTGACTATTTTGAAGTAATAAGCATTCAAATGGTATAAAATGTATAGTAGGTTTTTATATAAAAACATTGACTGCATGTTGTTCATGAAAAATGTGTGATTTCAAAAAATCATTTTTATAGTTTTCACAAAACTTTAAGATTGGAATATGAATTCTTCTTTAGAAGAGAAGTGTAGGCTTTTTGATGCTTGAATGCTTTTTATATAAAAATAAAATGCACAACTGGGTCGCACGAACTTGCTCTTAGAGTTTAAGTTGCTTAAATTTTAAATACTTTTTATATAGAAAATTGGGAAATGTTAGGTATCTGTATAAAAACAAAAAAATTAAAAAAAAACATAAAATTTGTTTTTTAAAAGAATAAAACAAAATCTGAAATCAAATTGCTCTCCAAAACAAGTACCTATGCAGTTTTATTTTTGTATATTAAGGTGCATTTTTAGAAAAAAAATTCCAAATCGTTAGAGCCGTTTTTTAAAAAACTAATTTTTTATAAATAATTTTTGGAAAAAAAGTTTCAAAATAAAATTGGCACGCCATTTTGTAGAAATCACTGATCAACATCTAAAAACAAAATTTCAAAAAAATTCAATGTCCCGTTTTCGAAAATTTGATTTTTACCTTTATTGATTGATTTATTTTTTAAAAATCCAAAAATTATTTTTTTAAAAATTTTATTTTTCTTGGGTATATTAAAATTAGATAACTGCTTTTTTGCAAAAAGTTTCGTTGAAATCGAATAAGTAGTTTCGGAGTAAATCGGATTTTAAAAAACGGTTCCATGGCAGGTACCGTTAATAATGATTTTCAAAACAAATTTTTGTTATTAAAACTTACATTTTAAATTTTTTAACAAAATCGTTGGAGCCGTTTTCGATAAATTTCAATTTTACTAAAACCGGTATATGACAAGTACCGTTATTTTTGGTCAGAAAAAAATGAATTCCAAAAACCGCTCTACCAAGTTTGACATCAATCGGTTCATCCGTTTAGGCTGTAGCTTCGTTTACAGACAGACAGACTGACATACTGACAGACTGACAGGCTGATAGACTGACAGACGGACTTCTGGGACCCCCTTTTTGGCAATCTCTATCATCGTAATGCCATGGAAAAATGTTTTCTTTAATGTATAAAAAAAACACCGATGATAGACCTCTTAAAATTATTTTTAACGGCTCAAATTTTCACCAATTTTTTTTTTCATCATACTGAACAAGATTTTCGAAGTAACTTTCAAAAAAAAAAATATTTTATTTTTTTGGCCCAGTCTAATGTATATTACCTATAGAAAAATAAAACCATGACAGATTCTTATAGGAAATTTAATCCTCTACAAAAAAGGTCTCATAGTAATTTTCCCTAAATTGAGTTCTGAAGAAGTTATTCACGATTTAAAAATTGATTTTTTAATTTTTTTCTCGATTTAAATCGTGAATAACTTCTTCAGAACTCAATTTAGGGAAAATTACTAGGAGACCTTTTTTGTAGAGAATTAAATTTATTATAAGAATCTGTCTTGGTTTATTTTTCTATTCACTTATTTGCTCATCACAAAATTCCAAAGTGAAACAGTCAAATTGAAAAAACACTTCGATTTAAAAAGCTTAATTACTCGAATACGGCTCGTCTGACGAAAATTTTCAATAAGATCTTTTTTGTAGGAAATTTAATTTTATATAAGAAAAAATGAACAGAAATTTTTTTTACTTTGATCGTCTAGCAGTTCTGTTGTAACACATCATATCATGTATAAAAATAAAAAACACCGATGATAGACCTCTTAAAATTATTTTTAACGGCTCAAATTTTCACCAAATTTTTTTTTCATCATCCTGAACAAGATTTTCAAAGTAACTTTCAAAAAAAAAAATATTTTATTTTTTTGGCCCAGTCTAATGTATATTACCTATACGCAAGTAAAAATAAATGAGAAAAGAAAAAAGTTATTTTTTTCGCTTTTTTTGTGTAAAATACAATTGGCCTTAAAAAAAAGTATCAATTTTAAATTTGCTATGAAATAGTATCTATCATTGTTTTATAAATTTGTATACAAAAAAATAGTCGAAAAATTAAACAAAATAAAAAGTAGTTTTTTTGTTGCTTTATTCTACAAAAATGTTTGGATTCATAAAAATTAATAGTTTCCATGTATTCACTGTAAATAAATAAATACCTACATTTTATATTAAGCTATTTATTGTATGATATGATATAAAAAAATATTTTTTAAATCATTTAAATCAACCTGTTTTCTTATGACGTTATCAAATAAAATTAAAGTCCGCAAATCGACTTTACAGACTACCACTTTTTTTTTGTAGGTATAAAAAAATTATTTTGTTCAAAAACGGCTCCTATAAATTAAAAATAAAAAAATCCAAAAATTCTTTCTTATACAAGAAAAGTAATGGCATACCTACCTTATTATTTATTAGACTTCCTTTTTAATGATTACTTTGTTATTATAAAGCAAAGAGCTTTAACACTCTAGGCAAATTTCACGTAAGACCAAGTACGTGCGACCCAGTCGTGCATTTTATTCTCTTTTGCAATTAGAAGGAGAACATTGGAAAGGTTCATTGTGAGACTTGGCTCACAGTGGAACAATTTACTCCACATCAACAAAAAAAAATTTACTCAGTAAAAATAAAAAACCAACGCACTTCTTAGTTATAAAACTAATGACCGATTTCATAAACATTTAAAAGGCTCTTTAAAATTTTAAATGACGTTTTTTGTATGGGACAAACGTCAATTTAGGATGTAAAAACCTGATAAATATTTAAAAGGGCCATAAGAACAATAAACATATTATTTCTTTTTAACCTTAAAATGTCGTAAAGTATACTGAACCCGTCGCTGCGCTGCGCTGATGCCAACCATGACCACCATCACGTTCTTTTTTTTATTTCTTCAATGTATGTATGTGTTTGTATTTAATTATAACAAGTTAATAAAGTAAATTACCCACACAACAAAACACATTTTAAATTTCTGTTAATATTATTATTTAGGGTTAATGGTACATTTTCTAGTTTATTTATTTAAATGACGATTTTCTTTTATCTAATCATAAACTCAAATTAAAGACGTATCAACAACAATTCATTGGTTCTATAAAAACACATGCGTTATTTTATTTACTTACTTCTTATTCCACTTATTCGTTTTTAAAAATACGGGACAAAAATACCAGGAGAGATAATATTTCGAACCTTGTCATGTATGTAGTATGTCGAAATTCATCGAAATAAAAATGAGGACAATAAAGAGACTGCATTTATACTTCACACTACTGACATAGTTTAATCGTTTACCGCTCTCTCAAAAATAAAGTGCTAAAGAATTTTCCAATGACAGCAATGTGAACGTTTATTTGATTCTATATTAATACGACATAAATTCCATATAAATTTACGTTTGTGTAAGTAAATAAGAGACAGAGTAGAGAAATATAAATACTCAAATGTTTCAGCAAAAAGTAATATTATTTCATTTAAAAAAAATGTTATTTTTTTCGCTATAGATCACGATGATAATGAGTTTAATGGTCTTTGCTAAATTGTACAAGTGTGTGCAATAAGTCAATGCACAGTGCACGATCTCGAAATATATTTAACTTATTCGAAAGAAATTAGCTGAAAGAGAAAATACAAGACCTTGAACGAGGGGTTCATGTGCAGTAGCTAATTTTATTTGTTTAAATTGTTTCGTACAAGCTAAAAATATACACTTGCCTTGCTTATATGTACAGTACAAGTACATAGTAGGTGAGGTACCTATATTGTTTTCATTCTCGTATCTATTTGAAGCATTTAAGGCAAACAGTTGAGGCTTAAGAAGCAACCTATATTAAACAATAAATAATTTACATAAATAGCTACTGTTAGATGTTGGTACATTTATTTATTATTTTTATAGGCACATGGGGTAGAGTTGCCTAATTCCGGCCGTCTCCAGTAGTTGGCCACCTTTCACAAAAATTGTTATAACAAGTTATTTCGTAGGATTTATTCCAAATTTTTTTTTATGCTGTTCTTTTAAATGTCTCTCCAAAGTTATAATATTCTTATTATTCTGACTGACTAACGTCAGTGTTCTTCAAAAAAATAACATTTTGTGCCGTGATCCCATCAGGTAAGGTTTTTTTATAATTTTACTGCCAAAACTTACTTTCGTAATTTTTTTCTTTTTATAATCTGCGCGAACTAAAGGGGTTTTGGGTACCCTTAATATGTATCAACACAGTGCGAGCGTAAGGAAAAGAGGGAAGGGTTTATAAGGAGAAACCGATGCACATTAGTTTTAAAGCTCTGGACATTAAAATGGGAGGGAAAAACTGAGCCGGGTAATGCATTCCACATTCTCATAGTGTTTTGTGTAAACAGTTTCCGAGTTAATGCTTTGGAATGTTGATTTTCTTATTGAGGGGTTATATCTAGTTGTAAGTGCAAAAAAAACCTTCCTTTTTTGTGGCTTTTTGTGAAGAGGCATTTAATAATACAAACATAAAGAATACATATCCATATAGCAAATTTAATGAATAAAAATAATTCGCTGTATATTTAAAAAAATTATTAAGTTTCGTTATTTTTGTAGTAGATCTCCTAGACGACCTCCAAAAAAAAGTTGTCTGGCGGTGAGCAAAATTTCTCCGAAATGGCTGGAGTAATCGACTTGAAATTTTGACACAATTTTCTTAGATACTTTTGCCAAGTAATGAACGAAGGAAAAAGGTTTTTGACAATAATTCGATTTTTAAAGCCAATTTAAAGTGTAAATTTTCGTGAAAAAATACGATTTTTCTCTTTGGGAAGCCGCCATTTTGTCAAAAATCAAAATTTTGACTATTCCTTCGTTCATTACCTGCATTCATCTATCCTGAAAATGAATCTTTTGTTTTTTTTTATTTTAAGTGACCTGGATCAGAGATATCTTGCTCACTGCCAGACACCTTATTTTTGAAGGTCGTCTAGGAGATCTACTACAAAAATAACGGAAACCAATATTTTTTTAAATACACAGCGAATTATTTTTATTCATTAAATTTGCTATATGGATATGTATTCTTTATGTTTATATAATTAAATGCCTCTTCACAAAAAATAAACAAAAAAGAAGGTTTTTTTTGCACTTACAACTAGATATAACCCCTTAAATATAATATTATTCTCAATTAAAATAGTTTTTAAATAAAAAAAAGATTTGAATTAAGTTAATTTTGAGGGGGCCGGAGATTAGAACACAAAAAAGCTTTGAAATTCAAATTCAAATTCATTTGATGTTATAACTTATTAATATTCAAAATTATTTCTTAATTCTTAAAAAACCAAAAATTTAAATAAAAAACATTCAATTTATTTATTTATTCACCTAAAGTCAGGGGCCGGAGATGGGACACTAAATGGGAAAAAAATAGGAAACAAAGGCCGGATTTAGGAAACAAACACTTAACAAAAACTTCAGTAAATTATTTTTGCGAACAATTATTTGTTTGTTTGTTTTTAATTGTACCTTAAAAGAAATAAATAATCTACTTTACTTCAAAAATTATTCGAAAATCGAAAATGTTGATATTTGACGTTTCTGTGCTTTATTTTATGAGACAAAATCCTTAAGGGGCCGGCAACTAGCAACTCTACTCTATATGAATCGTAAGTTTTAAGAACGGAATAAGTCCATTTTGCAAAATTGTTGGGAAAATGCAAACAACTGAATAAACTTCTATATGTTACTATTTTTAGATGTTTGACCTTCAGATAAAAAAATGATTATGTGGTTGAGTCGAATGAGATAAAAATTGTATTTCTAATGGTTTCTGGTAGACAGGTATAATGGTTTAAAAACGTTGTACTAGACTGGGCCAAAAAAAAAAAATATTTTTTTTTTTGAAAGTTACTTCGAAAATCTTGTTCAGGATGATGAAAAAAAAATTTGGTGAAAATTTGAGCCGTTAAAAAAAATTTTAAGAGGTCTATCATCGGTGTTTTTTTATTTTTATACATGATATGATGTTTTACAACAGAACTGCTAGACGATCAAAGTAAAAAAAATTTCTGTTTATTTTTTCTTATATAAAATTAAATTTCCTACAAAAAAGATCTTATTGAAAATTTTCGTCAGACGAGCCGTATTCGAGTAATTAAGCTTTTTAAATCGAAGTGTTTTTTCAATTTGACTGTTTCACTTTGGAATTTTGTGATGAGCAAATAAGTGAATAGAAAAATAAAACCACGACAGATTCTTATAGGAAATTTAATGGTCTACAAAAAAGGTCTCCTAGTAATTTTCCCTAAATTGAGTTCTAAAGAAGTTATTCACGATTTAAATCGAGAAAAAAATTAAAAAATCAATTTTCAATTTCAAAATTTTCTTATTCACTGAAAATCCAATATTTTCAAATTAGCAAGATGTTTTCTTGTAGGGACTTAAACGTTCTATAAAAAGTTCCCTGGCAGCAAATTAATTGCTTTAACCGTGAAGAAGATACGTCTGACGAAAATTTTCAATAAGATCTTTTTTGTAGGAAATTTAATTTTATATAAGAAAAAATAAACAGACATTTTTTTTATTTTGATCGTCTAGGAGTTCTGTTGTAACACATCATATCATGTATAAAAATAAAAAACACCGATGATAGACCTCTTAAAATTTTTTTTAACGGCTCAAATTTTCACCAAATTTTTTTTTCATCATCCTGAACAAGATTTTCGAAGTAACTTTCAAAAAAAAAAAAATATTTTTTTTTTTTGGCATATTCCGTTCTGAAAACTTACCGTTGAAAATTTCACCTCAAAGCCAAATTTTGAATGAAATAAACATATAATTTATTTTAAAAAAAAGTTTCAATGATAACAATACATTAACTATCGGAAGAGTTTGAGTTATCAAAACAAAAAAGTGTTATACATAGGTTAGATCACATACGAAAAAAGTAAAGCAAAAAATGGAAAAATAAAAATATGTTCGAATGTTGACTCTTCGGTTAATTTTCAATGAAAAAACTTTTTGAGCCCAATATTTTGAAGGAAATTTAATCTTCTTTTTATATTTAGAGTTATGCAGAGACCGACCCTGTTTTGTTGAATTCAAATTGTAATATTTTGCGATTTAACTGCAATTTTGGAAACTTTTAAACTTTTTTAAAAACTACAATAACAGGGCCGCTTTTTAAAATAATAAACCATTCTCACATCGTACAAATTTTTTTCACGGATAGGTCCAATTCAATAGAAGGAAAAAGAGGATATAATCATGATTTATATTAAAAAAAAAGAGCCCTGAAATTCCACAATAATTGAGTCCCAAATCAAGTTCAATCAAAAATAATTTAACTCATTACAAAAAATTATTCCTTGAAAGCTACTTAAATTAAGTTTATGTTTTAATTTATTTGTGTGGGTTAGAGTTTTTATTCGATACAATTAGGTACTGTAATGAAAAAACTTATGTAGGTACCTATGTAATGTTCCGTTGAATGGATCCTGTGAACTGGGAATGAAAATAATACTTGCGGTTTTTTGTCCAATTGCAGTCTTTAATTCATTGTTACTCTATGAGCTCATAATGACACATGAGTGCATGCATGCGTTAAATGTATTTGTAGTGTATGTATATGTATGTATCTACTAACTTCTTTAACTGCTTTTTTTCTGTGAACGAATAAATATTAAAAACAAAATGTGATGATAACGAAAATTGTATTAGTAAACTTTCTTTCTTCAATTTTGCTTTCAACTTTCTTCTAGGTGCAGTAATTTTTTTTTGACAAGAGAAAGTTGTTTTTTTTTTGTTAGCTCGTTTTTTTTCAACAGTGTATTGTGTCGCTTGTCATGCCTTTCTATTTCAGCTCACTATTTAAAAATTGTTAATGCAGAAGCGGATGGAACTAGCGGCTGGTTAAACTAAAGAGGTAATGTTCAGTTCAATGAAAATAGAGCAAAAAACAAAAATGGTAGGTACCTACTGATATCCAAGCGTGGCATATTAATGCAGAGTAGAAGATACAAAATAAATGATTGGTTTAGGAAGACTCAATATTAATAATTCTTTTGGTTCTTTCTTGTTGTAAAGCATATTATGTTAAAGGTAACACCTAATAGTTTCATTCCATTGGTATTGTAATTTAACTGAAGAACATATACCTACTTACGATAAGATTATTTCAAGAATGCCAACCAGAAAAATCATTAATTGATATAGGGTTATATGCATAAAAAATAGTAAATGCTTTTACTTGAAAAATTGTAAAGTATGAACGTTTTTTGTCGACATTTTGTGCATGTTAAACCTAGTTTATACTTATTAATTTCATATTGCTAGTGTTTACTATTTTTTATGCATACAGGCCATTAGTTATGTTTATTTGGCATTGTTATCATTGTTATCATTACAAAAACAACAAGCAGCTGCCGATAGGAATAGAAGCTAAGCCAAGATGCGGATAGAATTTCGAGGAAGTTTATAAGTTTACATTTTCCTTTTTCTTGGTGCGTGCATATAAATTTTTCTTCAGTGTTGATATTTGGGAAATTCTATACTGCAAATAACTTTGCCAAAAAACACGCCTGTTGTTTAACGTAAAAGTGAATTGATTACACTCGTCGGCAATGAAAATAGAGCTAGAACCAAACCATACTTTTCTTAAGGATTTTTGTGTGCTGAGTCCGAATCCGAAGTCAAAATTTCACTGGCACCTCACGTTTCTGAAATACTCGAATATTAACAGGTCAAAAACGCGTTTTTTGGGTACATTTGACGTTGAATTACACCCCAGTAAAATATTTTTTTGTGGAAATTTTCTTATGCAATCTCAAAACGCAATATTATATCGTCCTAAATATATTTACATTTTTTGCAAAATTATTTTTTTCTCAAAGATATTGGAAAAAGAAATTTATGATATCTCAAAAAAATAGTACATAATATGTATATAATATTATATTATATATATTATTATATTATAATAATATATATAATATAATATAATATAATATAATATAATATAATATAATATAATATAATATAATATAATATAATATAATATAATATAATATAATATAATATAATATAATATAATATAATATAATATAATATAATATAATATAATATAATATAATATAATATAATATAATATAATATAATATAATATAATATAATATAATATAATATAATATAATATAATATAATATAATATAATATAATATAATATAATATAATATAATATAATATAATATAATATAATATAATATAATATAATATAATATAATATAATATAATATAATATAATATAATATAATATAATATAATATAATATAATATAATATAATATAATATAATATAATATAATATAATATAATATAATATAATATAATATAATATAATATAATATAATATAATATAATATAATATAATATAATATAATATAATATAATATAATATAATATAATATAATATAATATAATATAATATAATATAATATAATATAATATAATATAATATAATATAATATAATATAATATAATATAATATAATATAATATAATATAATATAATATAATATAATATAATATAATATAATATAATATAATATAATATAATATAATATAATATAATATAATATAATATAATATAATATAATATAATATAATATAATATAATATAATATAATATAATATAATATAATATAATATAATATAATATAATATAATATAATATAATATAATATAATATAATATAATATAATATAATATAATATAATATAATATAATATAATATAATATAATATAATATAATATAATATAATATAATATAATATAATATAATATAATATAATATAATATAATATAATATAATATAATATAATATAATATAATATAATATAATATAATATAATATAATATAATATAATATAATATAATATAATATAATATAATATAATATAATATAATATAATATAATATAATATAATATAATATAATATAATATAATATAATATAATATAATATAATATAATATAATATAATATAATATAATATAATATAATATAATATAATATAATATAATATAATATAATATAATATAATATAATATAATATAATATAATATAATATAATATAATATAATATAATATAATATAATATAATATAATATAATATAATATAATATAATATAATATAATATAATATAATATAATATAATATAATATAATATAATATAATATAATATAATATAATATAATATAATATAATATAATATAATATAATATAATATTATATTATATTATATTATATTATATTATATAATATAATATAATATAATATAATATAATATAATATAATATAATATAATATAATATAATATAATATAATATAATATAATATAATATAATATAATATAATATAATATTATATTATATAATATAATATAATATAATATAATATAATATTATATAATATAATATAATATAATATAATATAATATAATATAATATAATATAATATAATATAATATAATATAATATAATATAATATAATATAATATAATATAATATAATATAATATAATATAATATAATATAATATAATATAATATAATATAATATAATATAATATAATATAATATAATATAATATAATATAATATAATATAATATAATATAATATAATATTATATTATATTATATTATATAATATAATATAATATAATATAATATAATATAATATAATATAATATAATATAATATAATATAATATAATATAATATAATATAATATAATATAATATAATATAATATAATATAATATAATATAATATAATATAATATAATATAATATAATATAATATAATATAATATAATATAATATAATATAATATAATATAATATAATATAATATAATATAATATAATATAATATAATATAATATAATATAATATAATATAATATAATATAATATAATATAATATAATATAATATAATATAATATAATATAATATAATATAATATAATATAATATAATATAATATAATATAATATAATATAATATAATATAATATAATATAATATAATAATATATACAGGGTGTCCCAAAAGTAATGGATCAAACGAAATATGCTGATTGGGAAACTTAAGGGCTCTCAGAATTTGGTAACTTGTTCATCCCAAATCCCTACGGTTTTCGATTTAATTCAATTCTTGTGAAATATCGAAAAATCCCTACTTTGCAACAGTATTTTGCTTGCTGCGCCCATTGTTGATTTTTGTTTTTTAAGATTCTTTTACAAAAACATTGCCAAATAATAAGGAACAATAAATTAATCAAAATATTTTTTATTCCATTCGCCATTTCGCTGCAAATTAACTAACAATTTAAAGTTTTATAAAAAATCAATTTCTAACTTTTATTTGAGAGCAACACCGCAAAAAAATTGTACAGTGTGATAATGGTTTATAATTTTAAAAAGTTGCCCTGTTATTGCAGTTTTCAAAAAAGTATAAAAGTTTCCAAAGTTGCAGTTAGACCGCAAAATTTTACAATTTGAATTCAACAAAACAGTGTTTTTCAGAACAAAAAACAACCAAAAATAAACACATTTTCTCGAACTTGAACAAAAAGCTCTATTTTTGTTTGTATTTTTACTTTGAAAAAACCTGTATTGTTGAATTCAAATTGTAATATTTTGCGATCTAACTGCAACTTTGGAAACTTTTATACTTTTTTGAAAACTACAATAACAGGGCAACTTTTTTAAATAATAAACCATCCTCACACCGAACAAATTTTTTTTGCGGTGTCTTTCTCAAATAAAAGTTAGAAATTGATTTTTTATAAAACTTGAAAATGTTAGTTAATTTGCAGCAAAATGGCGTATGGAATAAAAAATATTTTGATTAATTAATTGTTCCTTATTATTTGGCAATGTATTTGTAAAAGAATAAAAAAAAAAAATCAACAATGGGCGCAGGAAGCAAAATACTTTTGCAAAGTAGGGATTTTTCGAAATTTGACAAGAATTGCATTAAATTGAAAACCGTAGGGATTTGGGATGAACCTGTTACCAAATTCTGAGAGCCCTTAAGTCTCCCAATCAGCATGTTTCGTTTGATCCATTACTTTTGAGACACCCTGTATAATATAATATAATAATATAATATGATATGATATTATCATAATGAATGGTTTTTTTTAATCCAAATTCCAGTTTGCGACTTCTGATTTGGATTTTAAAAAGCAACATATTGAGGAAAAATGCATTTTTTTGATTAAGCATCAAAAAGAACTTCATTGAAAATTAGTTTTTGAGACTTAATAGTGAATTTTTTTTTTTTTTTTTTTTTTTTTTTTTTTAATTTAACTATATGCCTGTAAGACCTAAGGTCTTTCAAATGCAACTGCACGGCACTAGTTAGAAGGAATAGAAAGATAGGAAAGAATTTTTGTTGGTACGATGAGTATAGCTCAAAAACTAGACGTGATAGAACAAAACTGTAAACAGTTTTGAATTCAGCACACTAAAGTCAATTAAAATCAACTTACAAAGTTCTTGCTCCCGACTTTTTTTTTATTTTTGCCGACCAGTGTTATTAAACAAAATTTCTATGGCTGAAAAGTACATTATAACTACACACACGCTTTTTTTTTTATTTTTTGCTTTGCACAGCATAACAAATTAACAAATTTAAATGTTGGTATTATGTAAATTTTGTACAATTATGAGCAGAATTTGACAACAAACAATAAATTCATTGTGACCAAATTCCCGTGACCAGAGATAATAATGTCACCATTATTATATTTGTGATGAATAATCGCTCTCCAAAATATTTTGTTTGTTTGATTTTAAAACGTTAGAAAGAAAATACCTAAAATTATAAAAAGAAAAGATATCATTATTATAAACTAAAACTTAATATTTAACAGAACATCTTTGTTTTTAAATACAAAAATATTAAATTTGTATTGGATTTAGAAGAAGTTTAATGCATTCAAAGTTTTTAATTTAAATAATTTTTTTTCGTTTCCTCCTATGTGTGTGTATACTATACTATACTTTCAATAGTGTAACCAGTTCTTTTTTGAGTAGTTGAAACAAAGTTTATTAATATAAACGATATTTGCCGGATCATCTCGTATTTATAAAAAAAATTACAATCCTTGTCAACACCACCAAATATTAACCACCAACCCTGTTTTTTTTTATTTCAGGCATTTTAACTCACCTGATGAAATCGAATTCGCCGAGTCACTTCGTGGCGTATGGTTATTAGCATTATGCTGCATTGATGGTAATGGTATTATAGCTGTTTGTGTTGGTAATGATGTGCACCCATGCACTGATGTTATTACACTATGCTGGTGTGGATTGTAAGGCATTTCGTTATAAAGCCATAAATCCTGATCTCCATAATCTGGAGAATCCAATGATGTGGGTGACATAATCATTCCAGAAGGCATAACTAAGCCGTTTGACGAAGATGTTACTTCCGAGGAAGAATCTTCCAACATTCGTAAACTAAATCCTCCGTTATTTGACCAACGTCGTTTCATCATTGCAGGATTATGCTTTGATTCAAAAACGAAAAATAAAGATTCACTATACACGCTTTTGCTTTTCTTTTTTGTAAATAACACTTGACAGAATTTTTGGATATGTGACGAGAAAATATCTTATTTGGATGTACGAATCTTTCAATTACGTGTACGTTGTTTGATCGTTCTGATGTTCTGCAAAGGTAGTTAACAGTTATGTCAACTTCGCGACGAAGAAGGCAGTAAGGTGGTAAAAATGAGAATTAATATACTTCTATCTTAATTCTTTTTGACTATATTTTCTCGCTTTGGGATTTCATCAGTCACTGCTACAAAGGACTCCTTTTTAGTTTTATAAATGAATTAAATAAGCTTTGTGCGGAGATTAAGTAAAAAACTTAAAATACGAGAAAATAAAAATATTTAACCGAATAAAAAAACCGAGAGGAAATGCTGTTTACATCCCTTGCCAAATGATGGAAAATGTAAAACCGTTGCTATTAATTTCAGCTGCAAAAAAAAAAAGAAAAATGAACATAGAGATACAATTAAAAAAAAAAAAAAAAACAATTTATGGCAACACGTTTTTTCTGGCGGTATATATATGTAATTGAGAACATTTGATGAGATAACTTCAAGTTTTTCCAATACAATACATCATGTTTTCCGCGAAAGTGTTTTTTATTTCTCATTTTTGTGGAGTAAATGCAAAGGGACTGAGATGGCAACGCTTTGACAATAATGCTCCAGGCCCGAAAGTGTTCGACTCCAACCCAGAGGGACGGCGCACTTAAGGAAGACCTTGTTTTAGTTTGCCCATGCAATTGGAAGAGGACTTCAATTAACTAAGCGTGCGAAGCTGGAAGCAGCTGTATGAGGATAGAGCTGGCTGACTGTTGATAATACACAATGGATTTATGGACCAACTTTAAGGCGCGGGTCACTTAAGCATATATGTTTACCCAAAAAATATATTAAACTAGCTAACCCCCATCCGCTTCGCTGAGTGCATTTAGGAAAACTATTGAACCTGTGTGGAAATAATTATAAACTGAAAAATAGAATTAACGTTTATTGCAGTGAACACAAAATTTTAAAAAGAACAGAAGATTTTGCTACTCGCAAACAGCCAACGTACATTTATATAAAGTTGACCATGAGAAAGAACAGCTGTCTGCGCTTTATTTATAGTCCAAGCGAATTCCAGATGAGCAGCAAATCAAATAGCAAGTCTTGCGGAATCGTTGCAATTTAGATGATCAAAAAACTTCGTCTTTGAACTTTCCACACAAAATGGTAACTTCAATCACAGTTGCCATTAACTTCTTTACAGGAAGTCTGGTACAATTACAAAGTTTAGGTTGATTGATATTCCGAAGCAATATAATTGGCGCTCCTACTTTCTGCACCAAATAATATAATCTAAATAACGTACAATGTAGTACGTGTAATTTTGTAACAACTGATTTGTGTAGACTAAAAATTGTGCATTTTTTATATCGCTCAAAAGTGTTACTATGATTTTTAAAAACACCTATTATTGCATATTCATTTTACCAACCGTCATTTTTGTAATTTTCCTTTATGCTTGGAAACACAGTTTGTTTTAATAAAAATTCCTCAAACTTACATTATAATAAAAATTGGTCCGTAGTGTAGTTTGGCCTTCAGAATCAAGTGGCATTATTCCATTACCAATGTCCAATAAATACACTCAGGGAAAAGAAATAGTTATTTTGTAACTTTATAGAATTCAACGAAATTTGGGGAATAACTATTTTTTGACAGCAAATAGTTACAAAATAGTTAAAAAAGGCTATTACATATTTAATAACTATTTAAATAGTTAAAATTGACTATGCCGTAGTAATTACGTAACTGGGCAATTCCATTATCGCGGGTGCAACATTTATACTCATTCGAAGCTTTTTTACAAACAAATACAAAGATATTTTAATTAAACTATAACTTAAAAGGATACATTTAAAACTTTTTATTTTTGATTAAGCTATAAAAATAATATAAATTAAATGAGTAAATCGTCACTAGGAAGAGTTCAAAGTGCGATGGTGAAACAAAATCGGCCCTACCTTTTTAGATCTCCGTACAAAAAGATAAGTCTGTTAATTTTCAAACACTTTTGATCTTTTACTTACATATATATCTAATGACGTTAAATCAATAATCTTAAAACATAAAAAATAAATAAGAAAACGAACATTATGAAAATTTACAAAGAGGAATTTAAATTCGAAGCTATCGCGGGTGCAACATCGCGTAAGAAGGTAACGGTAAGGAATACACCAACAAAATATTATTTTCTTGTATACAAATAAATACCTAACATATGTCACAAGTCACCACATGTCTTAAATGTAAGTTTAACCTCAAGCTGTCGGTAATGGAAATTTTGAGCCTGTATTACAATCCATGATATTGCGGTGTTGCTCTCAAATAAAAGTTAGTTTTTTATAAAGAATTGAAAAAAAAAAAACAAATGTCAACAATGGGCACAGGAAGCAAAATACTGTTTGCAAAGTAGGGATTTTTCGAAATTTCAAAGAATTGCATTAAATTCAAAACTGTAAGGATTCTGAGAGCCCTTAAGGCCCCAGCCCATAGAATCCGTTGCGTCCGTTCCGTCAATCCATCCGTTGAAGTTGAAGTTTAGGACAGAAAGGGGTGACCCATAGAATACGTCGTACGACGGATTGCTTTTTGACAGCTCACTTCAAATTCCTAGGTGTGTTCGATTTTTTTTCGCTGAATGTGCTCTAACGAAGTTCTGAAACAATTTTTAAGAATTATCGGTGCTCTTTTTTTGTAAAATAAAAGGGAATTTCTGATGTAAACAACTTTTAAGAGTTAAGTTATAACCACAATGGTCATTTTTTGCAAATTGCAATTTTTACTTTGCTTTAATATCCGATGTTATTTTTTCGTTAAAATGTTCGCTGTTGACTCTTCAAAATTTTTTTTTTTCACTTCAGGTGAGTACTATAGGCTTTACGTTTAAATTTGCACAAGCTCTTCATATAATATATTCCTTAAAACAAAAGGTTTAAATATTTTTGTTTTAACATTTTAAGGGTATTCATGGTGAATTCACATATCTAATTAAATTCAGAAATAAAATAGGGAGTTAAATGTTACTTTTTTTTACAATTAATTCACTAATGAATACTGAAATTTCACAACTCATAAAATCGGAGAAGAAAAGAACGCAGTTCATTTAGTTCTGAAATTCCCCGGTGTGCACTCTCAAACAGAAAAATGAACAGATCTATTGTTGACAACCAATGTCAAACCATACGACGGATGAAAAAGTAGAAAGTTGGGCAACTTCTTCCGTCGAAACCGTCCGTCTCCCTCCGATCCGTCGCTTATGGGTCGCTTCCCATAAGAACGTGTGTATTTTATCGAGCTGTCAGTCAAAAACTTCGACGGAACGGACGCAACGGATTCTATGGGCTGGGGCCTTTAAGTTCCCCAATCAGCATATTTCATTTGATCCATTACTTTTGGGACACCCTGTATATAGCCGCATAGCTTATCCCTCCATCTGATTAATTAAATCTACAAATAACTATTTCAATAGTTAAAATTGACTATTTAATAATTAATTTGGAAAATACTTCGATTAACTATTAAAATAACTATTTTTAACTATTTAAAATAGTTATCCCGAAAATAGTTGAAAAAAAATTTAAAATGACTATTTTTTTCTCTGTGTGTACTTAAAAAATTCTGCCGCAGGTATATAGTTTTTTATTCAAACACGAACATTTTTGGCCAATGTGAATTTTATGACATATCGCGTCAAAATTTAAGATTTTAAAAAGACATTGATTTCTTCTGCAGCAGTGGACCCTGGTATCTATATGGCACTGCCAAATACTTTTTGACTTTCTCGCGACTCCATCAAGTTGGAATCTAAGGCTTCAAGTGGTTGTAAGTGCGCCATTGTACTGATATATTTATTATATGTAGGAGTAAGTCTTTCAAAGGCAACTTCAGAGCATAGTGAACTTTAGTTTTTTATTTACAGAGCGTTAGGTGTTAAAATCAATGATAGTTGCATATAAAAAACACAAACTCTTAAACACCTTGTTTAATTATACTTTTGTTGGCCATTAAACTTCGGCGCATAAGTTTACACAAACATTTTTAATTCAATACAATCGTATTAATCAAGAAAATATTTTTCTGCTCGATTTGGATTGGTTTTTCTCATTGTTTGTTTTGCTCGATTTGGATTGGTTTTTCTCATAGTTTGTTTTGATTCCAGAAAGAAAGAGGCTACCCAACGTGCTTTTTTGCAAATTTCATAGTTTTTAACATGCTTTCAAGAGGTTAACTAGTGCTTTTGTTGCTGAATAAGTCCCAAAATTGTGTTTCCTAAGTCTCCTGGGATTTCATTTCCAGCTCCATGATATTAGGGTTCAATCTGGGATTCAAAGTGAATTCCGCAAAAATAAAGCTTTCTTTTGTGTAATTTTGTTTTGTACACATCCATGGATTCTACTCAGTCCTCGTACTTTTGTGTTTGTTTATTCGTTAGGAAATAATTCGACGCAAACAAATCAGTTCTCCATTGATTTGTTTAACAGGTAACGGAAATTTTAACTTGTAAAAATAAATGCCCTAATTTTAATGTTTATTTGCGAATTTTTTCCAATTTTTTTTATGAATCTGAGCCTAAACATGTTCAACAATTGGACACATAATTAAAATGAGCAAAACGTATTACTTTGCCTTACCAAAATTGAAAAAGAATGCTGGTCAAAATACTTTTGCCACTCAAAAAATAGCACTTCTAATACAAAAAAAGCTACCTGAAAGCCAAATTTCACTTATATGACTTACTTTGACCACCATGAGATGCACCATAACATAATTAATAACCATCAACTTTACCTATATAATGTTAGAAATTATTCAATTAGAAAGTTAATAACTTTTTATTATTAAAAAGTTAAAATGACCTCAACTCCATATGCGTTTCGCCCAGGTATGACAGTGGGCTCATCAGTTAGATGCTGTCATACCCTTACTAAGACGCAAAATTTTGGTCCATGAATACAGACACTTATAAAAATCACAACCTGAATAGACTGTGAATTTTAATATTTTAGGGGAACATGGTTACATTCTTGCACCTAAAAACAATTGCCCGTGGTCAGGCTAATAAGTAAACAAAGTGAAAAAAAATAATGAAAATTATTTTTATTTTTAAGCGGAGTGATTGAATATAATTCAATTCAACTTTTTATTATTAAAAAGTTAAAATGACCTCAACTCCATATGCATTTCGCCCAGGTATGACAGTGGGTTCATCAGTTAGATGCTGTCATACCCTTACTAAGACGCAAAATTTTGGTCCATGAATACAGACACTTATAAAAATCACAACCTGAATAGACTGTGAATTTTAATATTTTAGAGGAACATGGTTACATTCTTGCACCTAAAAACAATTGCCCGTGGTCAGGCTAATAAGTTTTTTCATTATATTTTCATTATTTTAACTTTTTAATAATAAAAAGTTATTAACTTTCTAATTGAATTATATTCAATCACTCCGCTTAAAAATAAAAATAATTTTCATTATTTTTTTCACTTTGTTTAGTTAGAAATTATTCTTATCAGATCGAGAATTGTAAATCAGTCAAAATAATTATGCCGACGACTGTACATTTCCTGTGTGTATTCGAAATGTTGATTAAATGTCACATGACGCTTTCAGTATGCTATCCTGAGTAATGTTATTTCAATAATTATGCAAAAGTTCGAGTGGATTTGAAGGATCGCATGCGTTTATAATAACTGAGATAAATATTTGTATTTGATGTGGCGAAGACCAAAAAAATGCATAAGGGCAACTTCATGGCAACTCATGTTACATTCAGGGTCTCCACGAGGACAACGAAATGCTTGCGAAATCTGGACCGAAAAATACTCAAAAAATGCAAAACATAAATGAAAAAAAAAGCAAACACGCATCGCAGAAAGACATGCAATGACAAAATGAACAACAAAAAAAAAAACAAAAAAAATCAAAATGTCATTTTGCACACACAATGAATATCCCCGGCAATTGTTTGTGTGCGAAAAAGAAGTTTAGACTTTCAATTTCGTTGTGCCGAACTGCGTACTACAGAACGAAAAGTTGAACGAAATTTTTGGTTCACCATTTCGTTGTTTCATTTTTTTATGGGATTTTTCGTTTCTTATCAGCAGCGTACTAGGCTTTAATTTTGACCAATTGAGGCTATCCTCTCCTAAAAATAAAATGTACTGTACGAGTGCTTCGATTGAATAATTTGCCTTAAAACAACTGTTCATTGTTTTCCGCTAGCCCAGAAAGTTAAAATAAAAATCGTTTTTACTTAATAACAGTTTTAACTTATGAATTAAAAGTCTTCCTAACCTCAGGCAAACGAATCGCAAAGTTTTGTAAAAAATTGCATTGAAAATATAATTTTTTTAAATTTTGTTTTAAAATTGTATGGCAATTTAAAATACCTCTATTAAAATAGTAAAGACAAAAAAAAATAATTTTGGCGATATTTTGAAATTCGTCCGTTTTCAGGTATTAATCAGCGGTTTACAATATAAAAAACATTCAGTTGTATTTATTAGATTAAGCCCTGCTTTTTCAATCGTCAGATAGACTATCAGAAGAATAAATGTCACTATAAAAAAAACTTTTATTCGTAGGAATAAGCTCTAACTTAGGTTTATCTAACTATTCAAAAAATTAGCCCTAAGTGATATTTAATAATAATATTTAAATTGCCTTAGATAAGGTTGCTTACATTGCTTCTATAATTGGCTGGCCATTGATGATTAACAAATCGATAGTTGTTTCAAAAAATGCAACAGATCTAGCTAATTTAGTATGTACAAAATACTGTTATATTCTGTAAGCAAACAAAATTCACCAAATTTTATCAGACGAATGTATTGAACTGGAACATTGCAAAAAACTAAAAAGATTTGAGAAATGATATCCTTCTTTAACATTTTGCCGATGACGAATTTTATCAAGAGAATTGACCTCCACACAGCAAGGCCACAGAAAGCTTTCCTATTTAAAACATATTTTATTCACTTCATCATATAAAAAAATAGAAGATATGGCTGCTTCTTTAATTTGCTGGTAAGCAGTGTCTTGCCCTTAAGATATTATTTTTGTGTACCTACTAGATTCAATTTCTTTTAAAAAGCTTTGAATATAATACTTATCCGGATTTTGTTTCCATACAAAACTCTACAGCTCAACTAATATTATCGAACGAAACAAAATAATCCTAGTCCAGCATAGCGTCATGACCCCGTGCCCCCCCCCCCCCCCCCCATTTGTATACGCCGTTGGTTACATTCACAAAAATTTTCAATACATAAATAGATTTTTTGTTTGTCAACTTTCAAATAAATTGATACGAAAATACTGTCCATGAATTTAGTATAACTATTACTCTCATAATTAAGTAAAACATTTTTCTTTTTTTTTAAGCATTTGCTTGGGAAAAATAAAAGTCTTTTGGTAACTCACGTTACAAAAATCGGACACGAGTTTTAAGAGTCACAGTTTCAAGTTTTTCTGTGAAATTTAGAATCTTAATTTGTTTTCAATGAAGATTCCATACACACAAAATTACCAGCTTTTAAAATTAGTGATGAAACCAAAAAAGGGGTATTATCATTGTATAAGATTCATCTTGTTTTTGTTGGCTCTTGACATTAGAGTTTCGGAGTTAGATTACTTCTACAATATGATGGTTACAATAACGATTATGGTCTCATTTTATAGATAATTATAAATACTAGAATTCATTTTTGAAGAATTATCCAAACAAATCAAAAGTTCGTCAGATATATGAACAAATGTCATTTTGCCCCAACCTTGCGATACAAACACGCACTTTGACCAACTATAAAATTTTATTTAATCAACTCACGGAAATGTTTTGTAAATGATTTTTTAGATAATTTTATTGTTAATAAGTCTTACCTTTGTCATTTTTTGTTAAAATGAATAACAATGGAGCTATTCAATAAAAACGATACCAATCTCTTTTCCAAGATGGCGGCTGTTCCCAACCTCCAATTATCCCAACAAATTGACTTTTATGATAAGGACAACCACCCGAACACATTCCATGAAAAAAATTTTGTCCCGCGAAAAATGCGATTTCATGCCCATATTTTGACTAATTTCCCTGAGCTATGTAATTTATTTAATTTTTATTTTTTTACCTTATTTTGACTAAATATCAAAATATCATCCTTATTTTCAATCGAAAATTCACGTGTCAAAATATCATTTTTTTTTTTTAATTTGGTGGGCATTTTGTTCATTTAAATCTCTACTTTCTGATGGTGTAAAAAAAATTACATTACCATACTATGGCAAATGTTCTCGGAAAATGCAAAAAATGAAAAAAGCTTAAATTCGAAATTTTTTTAAATCATTATTTACAATTTTGGACTTTTTATTAAAATTTACACTTTAATTACTCAAAAACCCTTCGATTTCATGGTACATTAATAAATCTTATCATCATGAGAGTCCAGTAGGAGATCTGCAGTTTGTTTGAGACCATCGAGCTTCGGTCAAAAGAGATAATGCCATCGAAATTGCTTCCATCGATGACTGCGAGGATACACTTGTCCTTAAGTACGTCACTAAAGGACGGGAAACCGACAAAGTTATGAATACCAGAGTTATGCGCGACAGAGTTACGCGCGTCAAAGTTACGCAAAACCGAAGTTATGAAAGACCGAAGTTATGCAAGACCGAAAAACCGAAGTTATGAAAAACCAGAGTTATGAACACCAAAGCTATGAAACGATGTTTTTGGGTTGGCAACCATTGAGATGAACAATATACCGGAGGAACGTACCAATAAGCTAGAGCTTATAGGTTGAGTCAAGGCAAGAAAAATATTGTATGTACGCGGGTGTCTATTCCGATCCGTTAAGCCGGAGGGGGGGATTTTCTAAAAAAATGACTTAATTTTACGGTACGCTTTCCTTTCCAGCGGAAGTGGAGCTATAAGACACAGCTGCACTAGCGCTGGGGATTTGAGCACTTATAGGGTCTTGAAGAGGTCTGCTACTTGAGATGGGACTGCAAGACACAACAGTATTAATTCTATTATTGTGTTCCTCGGCAGAAGGTAAAACAAACAATTAATCGTTTAGCTGGTCATAAATCAGGTATAAATAGCGGGAATTCACAAAAACAGCATAAGCTTTACATTGCATAGATAAAGGACACAGACCAGATTTTAAAAATGTTGATATTATACAAAATTAAAAATACTATAGCAAACGTATGTATGTTTCTAGAAATGTTACATATTTTAAATAGGATATCTGATTGCGAAGGGTTGAGCAATATTTATAGTCAGTTTGTGCAGAGAAATATTTTAGGCTTAATTTTTTATATTTGACTTGAATTTTGAAGGTAATTTTTGATTTTGAAGTTCAAAATTTATAATTTCTTATCAAATGTGAAATTTAGATTTCATTATTTTAAAATTTCGATTGATTGAAACGTCTTTTTCAAGACTTTTTTAATTTAATTTTAAAATATTAGAAAAATAAAAAAGAGATTTCCAGCTACCATCAAATATTAAGATTAATAAGATTAAGAATATTTATTTAGAATCCTTAAGTCGGTTGTAACCACAACCGAAACTTCGACGAAAAATTAGCATAAAGAACAAAATTGACCTCAAGCCCACGTAGGAGTTAAAATTATTTATAAAAAAGGTCACGAAGAAAGAAATAATGTAACTAACAATAGTGTAATAAAATTTTGGAACTAAATTTTAACCCACTTCTTATTATCGTCTTGAACTGAAACTTTGTACATATATGTAGTTCTGATGGCAACACAAATTTTGGTGATCCGGATCCTGGGGAGGGGCATTGGGGCGTCATTGAAACACCCCAAATCAATTTTAGCCCACTTCTAATTATCGTATCGAACTGAAACTTTTGTACTTATATGTAATTCTGATGACAACACAATATTTTTGTGATCCGGACCCTGGAGAGGGGCATTGAAGGTCGAAACACCCCAAATCAATTTTAGACTACTTCCAATTGTCGTAATAAAGCGTATTTTTAGTTTTTTAAACTATATACATATTTTATTATTAGTCAGAATTATGCGAAAACTCTCAAACAGAACCTAAAAGTTGTTGGTTTAAAAAGCTTATATTTTTGTTTTATTGGCTAGATATTATAAATTAAGGTCTTCATACTAAAAAAAAATGACAGATTTAAAATAAAAATATAATTAAATTTGCCTCTCATACATTGCACGATGCATAAACAATACATGTATTGCAATATCATATATTCTTGATGCGGTACAGCAAACATCCATGATAAAAGTTTTTTCTTAGTCATAGTTCTTTCATCAGGTACCGATTTCATTAATGGCCGCCAAACGTCCAAAATTTGGATTCTCCTTTTTAATACTGTTCTACTATATCGCTCGTTATCTTTATAAGTATTACGTTGTAGGAATAATTTAACAAAGAAAATAATTTAAAGCTAATTTTCAAAAGTTTGTGGTTGTGTGTGTACATGTACATACATAGAATCACCAACAAAATCACAAAATATATTTCGAAAAACATGTGCCCTTTAATAACCACAGGTATATTATAAATTTTAATTTAAGAACGTTGGTCATTCAACTCATGCAAAACATGTACTTACTAACAAAGGCAAACGAAAAATAAACTAATTAAATATTTTCACACGGACAAGTTCAAGAAATCTGACACGTGAATCATATCAATAAAGCTTCAAAATATACTAACTTTAAATTTCAAGAAGTCTCACTTATCCAAACATGGTGAATAGCTGAGAAGCCGGCTCATACAGAAAGTTGTTTTACTAACACACTGACCCAAGTCTTTTCTTTTACTCTGTGTATTAGTAAATAGGGTATTTTCGATTTTAATATCTTCGAATAACTTATTTAACTTTTCCATAAAATAGGTAATAGGTAATTATTTCCATTTGTTTTACCTTTTTTTTTTGAAAAAAGAAGTAAAATTTAATCAAGTTCAAGTTATTTGATACTTCTTATTTGGTCATATAACTGGAACAGCGATACAAATTTGATGTAACTCGGCAAGATTTGCTCAAGCACTCTTGACTTTTCTTGACCGAACTATTAGTTAAGACAGAACCCCCTGTGTTCTTATGTACATGTTACAATAAAAATAAAACTTGATTTCTCTTTTTAAATTTTTTTTAACAATAAACAAGCTTTAGGCCAAACAAAGTCAACTGCGAACAAGTATTTCACTGGTATGTGTGATGTATGTGCTGGTGGAGTTCTATGCACTTAAGACCTTAATCGGGATAAACAAGTTTAACTTGTCGTCTTTCTTTAGTTGTTTGTTGGCTTAAATCGTACTGAGACACTTTTTAGTTTAATGCCACTTAAAAAGGCTATTCCAGTCAAACTAAAAAGAATAAACAAGATGGAAAGTTTAACTATAGATTCCATTGGAATGATGTTGATTCAAGGGAGCTATCTTTTTAAGATAGAGAATGTGCCAAACTTAACGAATATGGAAACATTGAATACAAAATCGAGATATCTTTTTCTTTTATGTTTATTATACATAGATAATTTCATTTATAGTTTGGTATTGCTTTAAAGCTATTAATCATATGCAAGGAGATCAGAATAAATTGTTGGGTGCATGTGTTGGCTGTGCCTAATTTTTCAATTATAGAAATGTTCGACGCAAGGTTAACGTAAATTATTTTCTGTGATATATATTTAGTATACCTTTCCATATTATTAGGCCCAAGTGAAAAAAATAAATTTTTTTGCTCAATTCTCAATTCTTCTGCTCAATTTTATAATGTTTTTTTCGAAGTTTCTTAAATTTCTTTTTATCTCATTTGGTTATACTTATAATGTCGATTCGGAATGTCGAACAAAAGTTAAAAAAATTATATGTTTTCTATAAAATTCATGAGAATTTCCAGACCGGTCCAATACTTAAGTATTTTCATCACAATGAGCGTGGTCACCGGGAAACTCCGGAATAGGCTCGAGTCTCAAGCTTATTCCGAATTCAAGGAATCGAAACGTTCCCAAGCTCCTTTATGGTTTGGTCATGCGTTATGATGTTTTCCACAATATAAAAGGAACATTATTCTTTTCCTGAGATAAAAGAATTACCCATAATGATTAGAGGATGTTTTATTATTGGAATAATGTCCTATGAAAACAATTCGCTCCCGGTGTTCTATGAACAAAAAAAACTATTCAAACATTTTTTTTTTCATAAGACCTTGCCGTTAAGTAAAGAATGCCCCGTTATTCCTCCACGACAAAATTTAAGTATTAGACCGGTCTGGTAATTTTCCGGGCATGAACTCCGCAGAAAACACCTTTTGGAGCTTCTCCCCTTTTGTACGCTATTTTTTATTAAAGCGTAAGATTTTTTACTTTTTTAAATCAATGCAAATCTACATGATAAGTATAACTAATTGAGATTTAAAAAAAATCTAAGATACTTCGACAAAACTTTAAAAATTGAGCAACATAAACCAAAAAGATGTAATTTTTCACTTGGGCGTAATAATATACCTATTTACAGCAGTTTTTTTTTTCTAATACTCAGTAGCTACTCATTTTTTGTTTTATTCGCAAAACAAAAACAATCTACACAAGTAAGTATTTTTTTTTTATATTTTCCTAATAAAATACAAAAATGAGTAGCTAATAATAACAATTTTGATGTAAAAGTTTTCCTTAACAATTGTTGATAAGATTAACACAAAAAAAGTGTTTGCTTATTCGTTCTTAGTGTTTTAACAACACAATTATATGTTGTCCATAATTCATAATTAAATTTGGCGCTTACGATAATTTGGCGGGAAGCGCTCGATATATAAAATTCAAATGATCGTTTGTACGCTTACAAGTTATGACAAACGAACGAGAAGTCAAATCGATATTTTTAGCCGATCGGACTGAAATTTTTTGTGTAGCTTAACAATACTATTCTCCAGTGAAGCACGTACACTGAGGAAAAAAAAAATCTTAAATCAACGAATACAACTTTGATTTAATTTTTTTTTGGAATGATTTTTCATTGAAGACGATAATGTTAATACCAAAGTAAAACCACGTTAGTTTAAAGTGGGTTTTAACCATAAAATATCCTTAAATCAAAGTTTTTCAAACTTTGATAAAAAGCACAAAAAAAAAAGATCCCTCTGGGGATCGATCCTACAACACTAAGGTGTCTATGCGAATGCTTAACCATCAGGCTATCTCACCGTTGTGAGACAAACTGCAACTAAGACTGATAAATTTTTAATCTAAATTTTTGTTTAAGTTATTTCAACTTTGATTCAAAGATAATTCAAAAAAGTTTTTTTCAATATTGAACTAACGTTGACCACATTATACGTAACTTTCTATTACCTGTTGATATAAAGTTTTAAAACCCCCCAAAAAAAATATTTGTACTTCGTGTCATGGGTCAAAATCATGGAGGTGGAAAATTTGATTTCCAGCCATTTTTTTTTAAATAACATTTAATTAAAGGTTTTTTCTCATTTACCAATTAAAATATATATTTCTTTTCTTAACACCACTTATACACAATACTTTTTATAAATTTGTACATCTCTTACAAAAAAATTAAATTGTGTTTGTTATTTTGTATACGTTAATAAAAGTTGTAACAAGAAAAATGACGCATCGTATACAAAAATTTCTTAAAGTGTCAATATTTTAATAATCTAACGTACAAACGGTGCTGCAAGCAGTTTTTAAAGATGATATTATATTTATGTAGATTTATCATTCCAAAGATCCCTTCAATCTTTAAATATATGTAATAAGTTAGTTTTATTAAGCAGCGTACATCAACAGTAATTCCGGAAACCCCTAAGGGGTATACTGCCCATAATCTCGTAAAGGCCTTAACTACATTTTTCTTACTTCTGAGTTATAGAGGAAAACACTAAATCTAATATCGCAATTTGCATATAAAAATGAAAAAAATCATAATTACACTTTTAATTTTCTGACTTATTTGAAGACCTAGGCTCAAAAAAAAGAGAATAAATCAGAGACAACGCCCTAACTTCAAATTTGCAAAAAAATCAAAATCGAAAATTTTGTAGTTAGGGTCTTAACGAGATTATGGGCAGTATATTAAGATTAAGATTTTAATTTTTTGGTGATATTATGATCAAAAATCGAGGCCACTTATAATCTCGAAAATATTTGGTTTTTCTTTGTGACATAACAGTGGGAGGTGATCACGGGATATAGCCCCATTAGCTCCGTGAATCCAGAACTGCGACCTCAAAATTTTTTAACCAAACTTGTCTAATTCGTTTGATCACCGTTTATGTTTGTCCACCCAAAATTTTGGTTTTTTTTTAGACCAAATTCTTTTTTTATAGGAAGTCTGAAAAATGAAAAATCTTCTAAAACGCTCATATTTTGCGATAGACGTATAAAACTGCAATCGTTTGTCCACCTCGAGTTCTATATACATACCAAATATTATCGTTTTTCCACCCTCCGTTTAGGAGCAATTCAAAAAACTAATTTTGCACTGAAAAATTGAAAAAATCACCAAAAATATCAAAAATTCAAACTGCTGTCGTTTGTCTACCTCGAGTTCTTTACGTTTACCAAAAATCATCGTTTGTCCACCCTCTGTTTAAAAAATATTCCAAAAAGAATTTTTTAATAGCAACTCTCAAAAAAGTACACATACACCACAGCGTACCTCTACTGAAAATTAAAAAGTCCCAAAAAACAAACGACAAACGACAAAAATTTGAATTTTTGAGAAAAATAATTTTTGGGGATTTTAGGGGACTTTGAATTTTTCAGTACAAATAATTTTGTTTTTTGAATACCTCCTAAACGTAGGGTAAGTGTAAACAACTCAAGGTGGAAAAACAACAGAAAATTTAATTTTTGAAAAAAAGTAATTTTTGGGGATTTTAGGGGACTTTGAATTTTTCAGTATAAATTTTGTTTTTTTTTATATCTCCTGAACGTAGGGTGGACAAACGACAGAAATTTGAATTTTTGAAAAAAGTAATTTTTGGAGATTTTATGGGACTTTGAAGTTTTCAGTAACTACAAATTTTGTTTTTTAAACATCTCTTAAACGTAGGGTGGACAAACGATGATTTTTTGTTTGTATCCATTTCTCGAGGTGAACAAACGATTGCCGTTTGAATTTTTGAAAAAAATTAATTTTTAATTTTCAGTAGAGGTACACTGTGGTGTATGCATACTTTTTTGAGAGTTGCTATAAAAATATTCTTTTTGAAATTTTCGAGGTGGACAAACGACAGCAGTTTGAATTTTTGATAAAAATTGATTTTTGGGGATTTTAGGCGAATTTCAATTTTTCAGTGCAAAATTTGTTTTTTGATTTGCTCCTAAACGGGGGTTAAAAACGATAATATTTAGTATGTACTATATAGAACTCGAGGTGGACAAACGATTGCAGTTGGTTTTATACGTCTATCTCAAAATTTGAGCGTTTTAGAAGAGTTTTCATTTTTCAGACTTCTTATAAAAAAAAAAAAAAAAGAATTTGCTCTAAAATTTTTTGAAGGGTAGAACGAATTAGACAAAGTTGGTTCAAAAATTTTGAGGTCGCAGTTCTGGCTTCACGGAGCTTTTGGGTCGTATGCAATAAAAATGAGATTAAGCTCACTTTTCAGTACATTTTCTTGAGATCTGAAAAGTGAAATACAGCTTTAGCTCATTCTTTTTGGATATGAGTCTTTGTCTCAAGGTTTTTTTTTTTTTTTTTTTTTTTAGCTTTGACCAACTGCCAAATAATGGATAAAAATGAGAAAATTTGTTTGACAGTTGTCAATGAATTCGTAAATGAATCGCATGGTGTATGTGCTTCCTTTCTATATTGTTAACGATATCGATAATTGTACCGTGCTTTATTTTTTTTAACCAGCAATGTTAGAGACCTCGGTCAGTAGGTATAGGTAGGTATTAAAAAAAAGAACATAAATGTAAGTAGACTTTTGAAGGTCATTACATTATTATGATGACCAATTCAAAATATAAAAAGCAAGAAAATCCGTAAAATACATAGGTAGTACCTACTTAGATACGTTTAATTACGTACCTATCTTCTTTTATTTTAGAAATTGTATGAGTAGGCTTTAAGAAAAACTCAAACAAAAACTATACTACAAAAAACAAAAAGATATCTCCGCAGCGCTTGCCAACTTTATACATACATACATACCTATGTAAAAAACGATATTGCCATACATACATACACTACATAGAAATGTTAAAATCACTTATTTACCTTGAAAATCTCGTTCTAATCCACTTGTAAAAAAGTCCGAATAGCAGGATTGTTCTTCGTAGAATTCCATTTGATATCCAAAAAATATTTATTTGATTTATTTACATCAAAATCCATTTAACATTCATTGTTCTATGTTAAATAATAAACATCCTTGGAAGGTACATATGTTAAATCCGTTTAACAAAATCAAAATCCATTTAACAAAGTTAATTTGATATAACAGTTCAAATATAAAAGCAATTATTTTTATTTTTCAGTGTTAAAAAAAAAAATTGGTGCAATCTATAACACTCTGTTTTTAAAAATAAAATTCCATACTCCAACAACTTTTTCGACAGTTGAATGCACTACATCACTAAGTTAAGTCAATGCACAACACAACCATGATTGGATAGGCATATGACGATGGAAACAAACAACTCACAAAACTGCCACAGACGACGGAACAGATACATAACACGGATAAATAGATGCAGGTGTAGCAGAAGCAGATTTCTTACATTTACTTAAATAACATATATACACATAACTTGTGCACCCCTCTAACACAATTTCAAATAGATAGGTGCTTTTCTTATATTTTTTTGTTTTTCTTTTAATACATATTCGTATTGTATGTTGTATCTTTTTTGTTTTGTTTTAGGCTTGACTTTTTTTTCCTTTTTATTTTGTTCTCGCTACCTTTGTCTAGCTAGGCCGGTGCTGCCGGACCCCAAGTAGAGAAATACATCATTTAAACCAGCATTCTACACTACATTGTCGTTGGTGGCTGTAACCCACACATGAACATTTTTTTTTCTTTTTGTTTTGAAGTCCAGACGAGCACCTTAGGGAGTAAAATATAATAGCAAACACATCATTTACAGAACCCAACCGAACCTGGTTTTTGCTTTGATTTGATATGTAACCGAAAGATTTAACTTTCAATAGAAGTAAAATTACAGCATTAATATAAAATTAATATTTTAATGTAGGTAGCTGCCCGACATGGCGACTATGTCAACTGTGAAATAACACAAAACATAAAATTGGAGGACATAGTTTCCTTGGATTAAGTAGGCAGTAACCATGCGTATCGACGAACTTTTTTTTTTAATTTTACGATATTTTCCTGCACTTTTTCTATTAATTTAGTTTAACCGTCACTAGGGATCTTTATTTTAAAAGCTTTTTAAAAAAATGTAATTTTTAAACATAAATAACAATATGTGCGTATAGATTAATAAAATCCTAAAAAAAACATTTAACCGGAAAATGCATTTATTATATTTTTTGCAGGCACTCTCACACAACCAATACACGAATGAGAACAAAATTAAAAGGGGAAACTTTAGACCAAATATATATTGGACAACCACCGCTAACAATGGACAAACAAATACTAAATCAACGAAGCGAATGTTATGTGAGAAAAATTTTATGATGAAGATGAAATGTAGAAAACATCCATAAAATGCCGACACACTAATTCACTTTTCACTCTCTCTCCAATGTATAGGAGTATTTGACTACTACTATACCATATACCTCTGTTCTATAGTCCATTGTGGTTATGCGCACTGAATAAAAGCATCGTTTGTGTGTATGGGGTATAAAGATAATGTGAAAAGAATACTAAAAAATCAAGAGTCCAATACAATGCAATTACTATGCTTAGAACAAGATAATCGGCTTTTGGCAAATTTGTATTCCTTTTATTTTTTATTATACCTATATGTACAAAGTTAGGTACATACCTAAAATCCAAAAGATTGGAAGACGAAATACAGGGTGATGTTTTGTCTGACTAATTCAGAACCAAGCAGTTACGGAGTCAAAGATATAAACACATGCAAACCAGACATAGGTCACTCGTTTATAAATATTTGTTGTATTTTTGTTTTGTTTATTACAATATTTAATGTTTTTGTAGGGTAACTTTCCGTGAGTTGGTAATTATCAGCCGCAGGCAAGTTCAAGTGTATTGGTGATTGTTGTGTTGGTGTAAGAGCATTGTAGTGTTCGTGAAGTGTTGTTTTGTATTGTCGTTTGATGTGTTTTGTTCTTCATCGTGGGTTGGGTTGGTCTTGGTCGGCAAATTTATAAATAAAAAGGGTGATGTACAAAAAAAATATCGGAAGACTCAAATACAAAAATAAATGCAATCATCAGGTCAGTAGTAATTATATACATATGAGCATCTACTCACAAAGTAGGTAGTTGCCATAAAGGAAGAACTAGAATGCAGATTGGGCTAAATTTTAATTTCTATATACATATCTACGACATTCTCCCCAAATTTTAAGTAGGCTAAATTTCGGATGGAATTTTGTATGGAACTGAAGAGGTTTTCATTTGGTACAAAAATCAATAAATTTTTTAATTTAGATCAGTGAAAAAACTGATTTTGGCCAAAAAAAATTTATTTATTATTTGATCAATTTGTCAGGTCTGGATTTTTCGACAGATTAACCAACACTTATGCCCGTCGTACACTTAGCGTTCAACGCACTCAACGCGAATTTAACAAATTAATTATAAAAAAACGACGCCACTATACGAATACTTTTTAATTAATTCGTTAAGTAGCGATCTCCAACTGTCTAAAACTCTTTGTTTGAATATAATTGAAAGCACCATCAATTAGAATTTAAGGTTTTAAATTTGCGTTGAATGCGTTGAACATAGGTGTACGACGGGCATTTAGCATCATTATTGGCATATACATCTGTTTGACAATTTTTTGTTTGATAAATGGAAGTAATTTTAAGTGAATTAATTTATTGCATGTCAAACTCAATGGTTACTAGCGGCCAAAAAAGCGAGATGTACATATATTTCTATGGGCCGCAAAAAAAGTAAAATGTAAAACTAGAGTTCTTTTTTTTAAACCAGATTTAAAAAAATAAGAATGTTAACATTAATACTTTTTGATAATTTCAAATTGGGCTTAATGATCGATATGAAAAAATGCAATCAATTAAAAAACTAATTCATTCTTTTTCCCAACGTTTCTCCGGTTTTTTCCGGCTTCATCATTAATATTTTTCCCTGATGCCTCTCTTAGTCTTCTGATGAACCCTTTCTCTACTACCATTTTTACTTGCGATATAGGTAGGTACTATATATCAAGTTATGCACAGCGCACAGTGGTCGATTTTGAGTCACTAGGTGGACTTAATTCTTTTGTATGTCTTACTGGCTTTGAATATTATTTTTAATGTGATAACGTCTTACAAATCGATGAACCCTGGTCTCCCGTTCTTCCCGTGCCTGTTAGCAGTTTTTTCACCTTAGCCACCTTTCACCATTTTTAATGTACAGCTTAAACTATTACACTGGTTTATAAGAGTTTTATTGCCGAAACAAAAATATACTTTTCTGAAGGTTTTCGGTGTCCTGAACTCGAATCCAAAGTTAAAAAAAATTTATCAGCTCCCGTTTTTGAAATATTACCGTTAGAAGATGCAAAAAAACGTTTTTTTGGGTACTTCGGACCTTATTCTTTAATATAAGGAAAATTGTTTGAACATATTTAGTAACGGTTTCTATAAGAACTGTTTTCCATCTTTCAATGCCTGTTTAAATCTTTCTGATGTCTTTTTTATTGCCCAAGATATCTTTAATGGGAAAAAATATTTCTTTTTCCCAAATTTTTGACCGTTTTCGAGCCCTTTTGACCGTTTTTTATTTATATCTTTTTCGTTTCGATCGATATATTAATCAAATTAACAGGAAATATTAATAAAAGCCAGGACTATATTGTGCAAAATTTCAATCATTTTCATAATCACATTTTTGAGATAACGGTTAAAATATGGTTTTTTTTTTGATACGTAATATCTTTTTACATAGAGCATTCATAAATTTGATTTATTTTTATTTTGAAAAGAGATAACATAACCTTTCATTTCATATATCACACATAACAGTTCATTCTCTACAAGCTAGACAATCTTGAACAATGTCCTTCCGTAAAAAAATTGTTCACCTTAAAAAGAGCGGATTGGTACCTGAAAGAGATGAAAAAATAGTTTGCGGCGGTTTTCGGCACTTAATTTTAGCATCGAATTAAAGGTAATGATTCAAACTACTGTTGACAACAACATTTTTTTTCGACTTTTGACCAGCTACGATGTACTGAATCGACCAGTGTGCAGCGTTGCCAACCCATTTAGTCAAAATTATGCCTCACTGGAAAAAAATGATGCCTTTTCAAATAAATTATGCCTCAATTTAGATTTCTTAGTTTATGTTTAAAAAGTTATATACAAATAGTGCAAGTACACACAACGAAATGTTTAATTAATTAATTTATACATTAGGGCAACTTATTTGTCACGAAACGGCAGCTTATTTTCTTCGAAATTAAGTTTTCAAGGGAACTAATATATTGCTTTACATAATTGGAAGAAATTAGCGACCAATTTGTTTCACCAATAAGAAATAATCGCCTATTTACAAGCGTTTTAGACCTTTTTATAGCAACAAAATTGCTTTTTGATTGTTTTCTAGTAAAATCGATTAATGTAGACAAAATTCTTCGAAAAACACTACCAACAGTTAAATGGTAAAAATCAATTCTGTAAATAAAAATTTTGAGCAACCTTTATTCAAAAGATTTATACAGGGTGTCCCAAAAGTAATGGATCAAACGAGCTCTCATTTTCTCATTTTGCAATCTAACTGCAACTTTGGAAACTTATATACCATTTTGAAAACTACAATAACAGGGCAACTTTTTAAAATAAGAAACCATTCTCAGACCGTACAAATTTGCTCTCAAATAAAAGTTAGAAATAGATTTTTTATAAGACTTGAAACTGTTACTTAATTTGCAGCGAAATATGTATCGTATGAAATAAAACATATTTTGATTAATTAATTATTCCTAATTATTTGGCAATGTTTTTGTAAGAGAATTAAAAAAAACAAGAATCAATAATGGGTGCAGGAAGCAAAAAACTGCTGACAAGTTAAAATTTTTCGAAATTTCATAAAAATTGCACTAAATCGAAAACCGTCAGGGTTTGGGATGAACAAGTTACCAAATTCTGAGAGCCCTTAAGTTCCCCAATCAGCATATTTTGTTTGATCCATTACTTTTGGGACACCCTGTATAATATATTTATTTTTAGACTTTATTTATTAAAATATTTAATAAATTGTAAGAAACTTTTAAAATATAAATAAAGAGTGGAATGAAAAAAACTATGCCTATGCAAAAAATAAGCCTCAATGCCTCGGCTAATAAAATTATGCCTAAAAGGCATAATTATGCCTCAGTTGGCATTGCTGGTTATGCATTCGTACAAAAAAAAATTAGACAGCATTTTTCCATGACATTACGATGATAGAGAATGCAAAAAAAGTGGGTTGTTAGCTAACGAAACTTTTCGTTGTATTAATTGTATTTTTTTATTGGACTTGTTAAATTATTAATTTAATATAGTCCAAAACCAAAAATTGGCGTTTCGACCAGGTGAAGCTCACTTAAGTCAACTGATGGGTCCGACTTATCGTGAGACACCTTGTCAATACGCAAATATCTTTTATATTCAGCTCAACTTACATAGATTTTTAAACAAAAACCTAATGTGAACTATATAAAGCAAGATTCAATTTTTAATCATTAAAACAGAAATGCACCCAAGTTTACGTTTTTTTTGTAAGGCAACGATTTTTTTCGTTAACTGATGTATTTTTTCATAAGCCAATGTAATATTTCATTAGTATATGAAGAATTTTCATAAGCTTATGAAGATTTTCGTTAGTTAATGTTGAATTTCATAAGTTAATGAATTTTTTCGTTACTTAATTAAAACTTTAATAAAGTAAGGCAAAAATTCTTATTTTTATTCTTTAAAATGAGTATGAAATTTTTCGTTAATTGATGAATCTTTTCATTGAATTGGATTTTTTGGCACTAAAAAGGGAAAAAAAGTGTATGAAACGTTTTCATTAATTGATGAAACTTTTCATATTACGAAAAATTACATATTTTCGTTGAGCCAACGAAAGTTTCGTTGGGCCAACGAAAGTTTCGTTGGGCCAACGAAAATGTAGTGTATGAAACGATTTTCGTAATTTTACGAAATTTATTATTTTCAGTGCATATACCGATTTTAGTAAAATTGAAATTGCTCAAAAACGGCTCCAACGATTTTGTTTAAAAAATTCAAATGCAAGTTTTAAGACAAGGTCTATCTTCTAATAATTTTTTTTTTTTTGAAAATCATTATTAACGGTAGGTACTTTCCATAAAATCGTTTTTTCAAATCCGATTATTTCCGAAAGCGCTTATTCGATTCCAACGAAACTTTTTATGAAGAAGCATTTATATTATTTTAATATAAGCCAAAAACAAAATTTCAAAAAAAAATAATTTTTGGGTTTTTAAAAAAATTTTTAAATTTTTTTTCGAAAAATCAAATTTTCGAAAACGGGACGTTGAGTTTTTTTGAAATTTTGTTTTTAGATGTTGATTAATGATTTCTACAAAATGGCATACCAATTTTATTTTAAAACTTTTTTTCCAAAAAATTATTTATAAAAAATTAGTTTTTTTAAAAAACGGCTCTAACGATTTTGAAAATTTTTTTTCTAATAATGAATCTTAATATATCAATCAAAACTGCATACTTAATTAGATTTACCTAATATTGCAAATATTGCACGTAGGAAAGTGTGTTAAATCCTTGTTTCTCTTCTCATGTCCCGAAAAAGCGAAGTTGCATTTGAATGCTATAACTAGGGTCTGTATAATTTATCCTACCGTTGGGTTAAATCAGAACATTCGCTTCCTAAGTTTAAGTTAAGTTCAGTTTAAGAAATTACTCTGATTTAAGCCTCGAGATGTTATAAATTTATGATTTTGTTTTTATGTACATTCCATATTTAACAGAAAATATAAATTGAAACCTTAAGCTCAAAATTATTAAAAATGATGTGGGCCGAACAGTTATTCATTGTGGGACGCATGCGGCCCGCGGGTCGCGAATTTGACATGCATGGTCTAGCTCATCTTTGGATAAAAAAAATAACGGTCAAATCAATATTTGACATCTGCGATCGCTTCCTGGCTCACAGACGCAAGAACACACCAATACTAAAGTAAATAAAAATAAATCTGAAAACGTCTTCGTTTCGTAACGAAAAAATCAATTCAAAGATCAAAATATAAATTTACCAAACGAAAACCCCATAAAATTTAGCTCGATCTGCGTACCTACTTCGGTAAAAAAACAGAAAGGTAGGACCTTTCTCATAATTAACACACAATTTTGTAATTACGCCGAGTCGGGCGGCAATTAGACTTTGCAAGCATACCTAAAAAAGAACCGGCTCAACTTTAACTTGAAGTATGGACTGTAGCCGACTCGCTGGATTTCAACTCGCTAGTTCTACTTTCCCAATCCGAGAACACCATAAACGTTGGAATTCTTACTCGCAACATCAAATCTTATCTATATCCAATCAGACTTCAGCAACATCACCTGTGTTAGAGTTCCCAGCTCCAAGTGCACAAGTGTAGTGTACAACCAAAAACAGCCAAGGACAACAAAGGACCACTACCAACATTTTTCAGAACTCGTTCACAACCTCTACGCATTAAGACAACGGAATAACATGCAGGACTTTGATACATCAAACGCCAGTGTGGAGTTAAGTCCAGTGAACTAATATCAACCGAATTGTTGGACAGAAATCACCAGTGTCGGAAGTCGTTTACACCATGTACTGAAAAGCAGCAACATTACAGGAGGAAGTCAAAAGACTCTACTGATTAACTCGGATAAAGCAAAATTCAGAGATGGCTTGGGGTACTCACCTCAGAAGAGATTGCCGAAATAATTGAACTATCCAAATAGAAGAAATCTTCTATTCTGGACCGTCTTTTTTCTTATGAAGCCTCTTTTTTCTAGCGTGACGTCATCGCCTTCTCGCCCCAGAATTAAGACTCAACTACATCAGCTTAAAAAGCGAAGAAGTACAACATGGACAATTTGCAAACTTCCTTTTTTTATAGTTCTACAGAAATCATTCAGAAGCCTTCTGAAAGTGTTTTATTCGCACGAATATGACAGGCAGAACGCTTCTCAGAAGAGAAATTCTCTTCTTGATTTCAAAACAGAATTCACTCAAAATCACTTATATTTAAATAATTAAACGTCAAACTAAATTTCCTAGTCGAAAAGCAAAAAAAATGTATTTGATTATTCACTAACACAGACATACATTTTCAGAATTGAGTGGAACCGGTTCAAAGTGTTTTATTGGATTTCAGAATGAGTGAATCCTTGAGTGAAACCAATCGAAAACGACATTAATTGAAATCAATCGAAAACGAAATTAGTTTGACGTTTAAATATTTAAAATTAGTGATTTTATATGAATTCTTATTGAAAATCAATAAGTGAATTTCTCTTCTGAGAAGTGTTCTATATGTCAGTAACGTGCGAATAAAACACTTTCAGAAGACCTTTGAATGATTCCGGATGCTTCTTGACGGCCAATCGAAATTCCAACAACAAACTCGATGCAATCGCCATCTCCTAGTTTTACATTCATCACTTTTCAAAATGGCGGTAAGGTGTTTACCAGAGATCAGAGATACCCAGAAGGAGATGGGAAACTTCTGACGTAATACTGGTTTGCCTACAAACTACGCCCACCGGACGCTTTTGGCTAAGTATGCGTGAAAAGTCGGTTGTTTTTGTTTATGTTAAATAGATGTTTTTCGGGTCGCTGAAACTGAATCCGAAGTCTCATCACGGCACGTTTTTGAGATAATCTCAAAACACTTTAATATGTTCGTTTCATGGTTCGTTTTAGGTGATCTAGAAAACCTGCCTTGATAGATAATTTGGAGATACATTTCATCACGGCATCTTACAGGACCTTACCTTAACTTTTCACTTACAACACACAAAACAACACAAAAAAAGGATTTCTTACACATATTGACACAAAGATACAACATAACATAAAATCATTAAACTTAATCATGCCCACAGGAATCCCTCACCCCCCCCCCCCCCCCCGGATCCGTTCTTGACCCCACAAGAAATATTTGCGTAAACGTGGAAAACAGACAGCTGTTTGTAAAACTTCAAATATATATAAAATAAAATATAAAATTTGTTCAATTAAAAGTCAATTAAAATTTTCAATTAACAGTCAAGTCGATTTTGCAACAATAAAAAAATGTAACTTGCTCAAATAAAATAATATTCTCTTTTCACTAGCCTATCCCATAGGCGATTGAACTCAAATTTGTGAGATAAAATTCTGTTTGGCAGAGTTTATTTCCCATACAAATTTTGTCAATATTGTTACTATGGATTTTTCGCGTTTGCATGAATATCCCTATTGGCTTTTTGCGACCAACAACAGATTTTACTGTCTTTTCGAAAAAACAAAACGTCCAAATAAAACATCCATTCACCAAAACTTTTTTTAAGAAAACTCTTTATTCTTGCTTTCTATCCGAAATGGAACCCTTGTGCTCTAGCTTTTAAAATGCCCTAACTTAAAAAAAAACTATCCTTATAAAAATCCCTACCTTCAAAAAGGCTGTAGCTTTAAAAATGCTGTAGCTTATAAAGATGCCGTAGCCTCAAAATTGCTCCAGCTTTAAAAATTCTTTGCCTCAAAAATGCACTACCTTCAAGAATGCCCTATTTATGAAAATGTTCGACCTTCAAAAATGCCCTACTTATGAAAATGCCCTTTTTTTTAAAAATATCGTACTTATAGCATAACCGGTACATTAGAGCATAACTTCAAAAACAGTAAAAAACGCTTTTTTTTGCATTTTACAGCACAGCACTAATATTTCAAAAACGAAAAAAGAATCTAAATATTTTGACTTCGAGTTCTGCAGCCCCAAGAAATAAGGCCCCAAAAATACACACAAAACAACAAGAACGAAATTTCTCAAATTTTGGGGTGTTGTTTCATTTTTTGGGCCTTATTTCATTTTGTTTTTGAGGCATAGGTAATTTCATTATGAAATAAGGCCCCAATGAAATCAGACCCCAACACTGATTTTGGGACTTAATCTCATTTTATTTTAAACATAATTTGGGGCCTTATTTCATTTTCATAATTTAGATGAAAATGCTAAACTGAATTGTCTTTCAAAAAACCTTTGTGAAATTCCGCTTATCAAGGACCCAGAATTGTCAAGGTACCGCTTATTGTGGACTCGCTGATAGTTGGCAGCAAGATTTATATATTGAAAAGCATTAGTAAGTAACAGAATAGCTAACAAATTCGCAAGATTTATATAATGATGAAAAAGAAAACTTGGAGATTTATTTCAATTTTCAAAAAAGATCAAAGAAGTTATTGCCTTATTTCATTTATTTTTGAGGCATTTTTTCATTTCGTTATGGCCATATTTCAGTGGGGCATGATTTCATTATGAAAAATACCCCAATATGAGCCTTATTTCATTTTTTCTTTTGGGGCCTTATTTCTTGGTGCCTAATTTTGCGGAGCCACAACAAAGTTAAATGTTGTTAATTTTTTAAATAGCTATGTGTTCAAATTAAACGCATTTGCATAAAAATGCTAATTGATGCTTAAGGTCTAAAAATTCCAACAATGGAAGAGTTTACTACTTCTATGTTCAAAAATTATTTGCAGATTTTTGACAAAAAAAAAAAACAATCCAATTGGTTGTATATTGTGCTTGCTCTTTTGGGATTTCAAGAAAAAAACAATGAAATAAATTAGATTTAACTACATATTTGTCAAAGATTACGCTTTGTGACAAAAAATAACATTTAAAGTGTACTTACTTAGTACTTTTTGTCGAACATAGTAAAGAGGCCTACTTTCTTTCTACAATATGGGGTATATATTATATAAATCTGGATTTATGGCAAACAAAAACAATAGGGTATTCCCGATTCAATGCAAATGGTTTTGTATCGGTGCAAAAGTGTAACAAATTCATACATTAAAACAACCAAATATACAGTTTTTTACACTTTTGTACTTTTGCTATATGTATAAAAAAATACAATGGTGCAAAATTTGTCTATTGGGTAATTCCATGAAAAAGTGGATACGAACTTTGAACAAATTATGCAGTCTTTTTTACTTTTTTTATTAGCAAATTACTATTTACAAACGGCAACTCTTTATGCAAGTTGCAAGAAAAGATTCTTTGTTGTATTCCCTTATGGATAGACATAAAATTCAGGAAGTTTAATAATCTTAAAGCATTTTTATAGCATAAGCTTGCCAACAACAGAAGAATTTCACATGAAAATGACGGAAAAACAAGCAAACTGAAAATATGATGAGTCTAATAGTTACGATGACAATATCCCCTCGTGAGTGCTAAAATAAGTTAACATTTAAGCAAGCTTCATTACACACTATACGATTTAAAAAAAAACTTGAATGAGAATGCATCTTTTCTTTACTTTTGGAACCACAAATCGCAGGTAACATGAGTTACGAAAATAATGTAACGTGAGTTACCTAAATATTTTAAAATTTTTCCACGAAATATTGAAAAAATGTTTGGTTTTGTCGCTCATATTAAAAGCTTGTTATTTTGTATGTATGGAATCTTCATTGAAAACAAATTGAGATTCTTAATTTCACATAAAAACTTTATACTGTCGGACTCTAAAAATTCGTGTTCGATTTTAGTAACGTGAGTTACCATCAAACTTTTATTTTTCCCAAGCAATAAAGATAATTTTTTTAGTTAATTATGAAAGTAATAGTTATGCTCCATTCATGGATAGTAATTTCGTATTAATTTACATTAAAATTGAAAAAAAAAAATGTTTATGTGTTGGAAATTTTTGTGAATGTAACGTGAGTTACCATGGAATTGCCCTATTTGTAGTTGTAGTAGTAGAAAAATAAAGTTTAGCAACTTTACACTTTTTAAACGATTACCAATGTCCTACCTGATAAAACCAACTCTGGCTACGGGCCCGCCTTTTAACCATGATATTCTTATAGACACATTAAGATTCTTGTTTCCAATCTGGAAAGTAAAATAATTTGCTGAATTTCAATAGGGTACCACCATTATTACTTATTTTCCAATGTACCTACCTACCTACCCACATTTTCTCTACACCTAAAACAAACACCCTTTCACATGAAAAAAAAAATGTATAGGCATAATTTACTCGTAATTCCCATGTGAAAGACAACGTTTTTAATAAATTTCGTAACGTTACCCAGAGAAAAAATAACTATTTAAATAGTTAAAACCAGGATAACTATTTTAAATAGTCGTATTTTAATAGTTAGTGACTATTTAAATAGTCACTGACTATTTTATAGTTAATTGATAATTTGGAGAATACGAATACTTCGCAGATTTTACTTATTTCCCTAAAAAACAGCCTTCACCTAAAATATTCTTATAGACTGCTTATATTCTTGGTTTCTTTAATAAATGAAGTATTTGTACCAATTTTCATTGGGGTAACATTTTTCTCCTAGTATTTGTGGTACTAATTCTGAATTTCATCATTAAAAAAAATACCATTTTACTCATTTAGATTCTTAGTTCTTTTAACAAACAAAACTTTTTCACCAAGTTTAAAAAACTAACAAATTGGTTTATACCAATTTGAAACTTAAAAATCGTCCCCTGTAAAATTTGCTTTTTGTGACTTAGAACAGTTTTGCTTTACGCCCACGATATCGTGGGCACAAAGCCAAAACCACGAATCTGCAAAATTGTAGTTTTGAGAAAAACGGCTTCAAAGTTTTGGAAACACATGCAATCATATGGAAACTCGTGCAACAAAAAATGATGTTTTAGGCTTCTAGGCAACAGATGGAGGGTTGGGATTGACGCAGTGAATAGAGGGACCGATAACAAGTAAAATGACACATTAAAGTCAAAATGTACAAAAATGCAGATTCGCGGTTTTGGCGTTGCACAGTGCGGCACTCCTTGGACAAAAAAAAAAAAATATGTGCGATTTTTACAAAAGTAACGGTTACATCATATAGTCTAATAACCAAACCATTGTAAAACAAAACTTTTTTCTCATTAGGCAGAATAGTTTTTCGGCAAAGTCTGTTGCAACTATGCATTGGCAACAAGAAAAATGTATTTTAGTCAGTCTGGTTTGGTAAGTCCGAACGATTATTTTTCTTAATAAGTACGGTTAACAGTTAAACAAAAAAATTTTTTTGAGTTATCAAGAAGGTATAATGTTTTATTATATAAAACATTTTGGAAATCAATTGGAGGTTTTAATTTTTTTTTTTTTATTTTGAAAATAATCATTTAATTTCCTTTTTTTGGAAAAGTTCAGAAACTTTGAATAGACGTAAAAAATTAGCGGCTCAAAATATCCTGTAATTTGTACAGAAACGCATACACTATATGTTTGACTATGAGCTACTGTATAAATTTACTGCTACAAACTGCTACACTATTTTTAATAATTCTTTAAAAGCGTAGATCAAACCATAAAAAAACATTTTTGTGTAAATAAAAGTTTTTTAAATTTTTGTTTTATTTTAATTTTTGGACATCTGTCCCGTATAAGATAAGAACAATTTAAGGAGTGATTCTTGGGTTTATTCTAAGAAAAAAATTGTTTTACAGTAACGCTCAAAAACGCAAAGTTGCTACCACGTTACGATGATTAAAGAAAACGATTACTTTTATATACCTTTACTCATATTAATGATGATTTATCTGTTAAAACAATTGGTATAAGCAAAGTTAAGATTTTTAGAAAATATGTTATTTATTTTAACTGCGTTTAAGAAATTTTGATATCTTTTTTGATTGCTCGGATATTAATTTTTAAAGTCTGTTCATTTTTTCTTGCCCATGATAATTTTTGACTGAGGCCAATATTCTTCGAGAAATGTGTTTTTTAACAAAGCGTTTGATTTATTTATTTTTATGTAGGAAGCAATAATTTTTTTTTTTTTTTTTTTTTTTTTTTTTTTTTTTTGACGGGAGGAAATCTTCAAAAGACACTTGGCAGTATTCGACACCAAGTAGTGTGGGACTCTTAACCACTAAAACCACCTCTTTATCAGGACCAATCTTGAGAGATCGACATCAGATTTTTCTTTCTTAACTTTGTAAAATCACTTTGGGGGAAGTTTAAACTTTTAATACTTTCCCATGTCTTTTTAGACCATAAGCTCATGAGGCTTGGTTCTTCTTAATCTTCGAACATGGTTTCTTGTATTCAAGACGGACACCATTTCAGAATTGGTATGACTTTGCAGTCTCTGATTATGCGATACAGCGTATTTTTTAACAACTTCTGTAACCGTTTCTATTTGTAAGTCACGATGTAGATCGCTATTTCTTATGTACCAAGGTGCATTAACTATTCCACGAAGGACTTTGTTTTGGAATTTTTGGATGATTTCGATATTTGTTTTCTTTGTACAGCCCCATAATTGGATACCATAGGTCCAAACAGGCTTTAGTACTTGATTATACAGCATTATTTTGTTTTGGGTTGATAAATCAGAGTTGTTACCAAGTAACCAGTACATTTTTCTATATTTCAAGTTTAGTTCTTCTCTTTTCTTTTTGATGTGCTCTTTCCACTTTAGCTTTGCATCCAAAGTCATTCCAAGGTATTTGGCCGTATTGGCGTAAGGTACAGCTTGATTATTAATGAATATTGGAATATTGTTTATCTTTTTATTTGTAAAGTTTATATGTGAAGATTTTGTTTCATTGAGCTTGATACGCCATTTTTCGGTCCAATCTCTGACTGTGTCGACGGCATATTGCAGCTTTACTGCTCCCCTAGAGACACATTTGTCGGGTACCAAAATTGCGGTATCATCTGCAAAAGTAGCCATTATGGTGTGATTCCCAACTGGGATATCCCTTGTGTATAGTAAATACAGGGTAGGACCTAGGACACTTCCTTGTGGTACACCGGCTTCTATTTTCTTCAATTCCGAATATTCTTGATCGTACCTTACTCTAAACAATCGGTCTGAGATGTACGATTTTAATATTTCATAGTACTGTCTGGGAAGATCCCTTTGCAGTTTGTACTCAAGTCCCTCATGCCAAACCTTGTCAAAGGCTTGAGCAACATCTAAGAAAATAGCTGAACAGACTTGTTTTTCTTCTAATGCTTTTTCTATTACATCCGTTATCCTATAAACTTGGTCTATCGTGGAATGTTTATTTCTAAAGCCAAACTGATGATTTGGGATTAACCTTCTTTCTTCTATAATTTTGCTAAGTCTCTTCAGAAGCAGTTTTTCAAAAACTTTTGCCATAGGTAATTGGTATAAGCGATATTGGTCTGTAAGACGTCACTTCTGTAGGTGGCTTACCTTGCTTGGGTATGACAATAACTTCAGCAATTTTCCAATGGTGTGGGACATACCGTTTCTTAAGGCATGCATTTATTATATATTGGAGTTTTATGAAGGCTTTCAAAGGCATTTCTTTCATAACCTGAGCAGTAATAAGATCGTAACCTGGTGATTTTTTATTTGATAGTTGATGTAAACACATACTTTTTATTTCTTTTAATCTTACAATTGGTATTTCACTTTCATCTATCTTATCAACAAGCTGTAAGCTATTTTCAGCCGCGTTTGCTGGGTATGGCTTAAAAACATTCGCAAGATGCTCCGCGAAAAGGTTAGCTTTTTCTTTTGGGTTACCGATCCATTTCCCATCTTGAGATTTCAAGGGAGAGTTTAGTAACTGCGGTCTTTTCAGGCGCTTGGCTGCTTTCCATAGCGAAAAATCGGTTGAAGCATCAGTCGTTAAATTCTTTAGGAATGTACTGAGTGAATCGTTTTTGAATTTATAAATTTGTTTTTTAAGATTGTTGCTTATACGGTTAAACGTTGTTTTATCATCTGGAAATCTAGTATTTTGCCATTTTCTTCGAGCTCTTCTTTTCTCTATTATCAACTCTCTTATCTCTAAAGGATATTTTATTTCATTTTGTCTTCTATTAGAAAATGTTGGAGTACTTTCTTCAGCGGCCTGTTGCACATCAGCAATAAATTGTTCCACTTCATGGTCAATTTGCTCGATTGTATCCATGGGAGATCTTAAATTTATAAAACTTAAAAGCCTTTCTCTAAAATCACTCCAGTTTGTTTTCTTATTTACAAGCTTTGGATTACTTTTTTCTATTACTTCCGATTCACTTAGTGTTAGAATCACTGGAGTATGATCTGATGACAAGTCATAATTACCTTCGACACTAATGTGATTTCGTTTGATTCCTTTAGCTACGAAAAAGTCAATAAGGTCTGGTATTTTGTTAGTATCGGAAGGCCAGTAAGTAGGCGACCTGGAGGAATAGAATTCGCAATTGTATTTACGGCCTGCTTGGAAAAGTCTTTTGCCTTTTGTTGATATAAGTCTTGAACCCCAATGAGTGTGTTTCGCATTGAAGTCTCCACCAACAAGAAAGTTATGCCCAAGAAGATTTAATAGATCTGTATAGTCATCTTCTGTCGGGGAGCGCCTTGGTGGGCAGTATATAGCTGCTATCTTAAACTCTTTCTTTTTCATACCGATACTAATAGTTGTTACTTGCATATTTTCATTAGTAAGCTTGGTTTCTTCATAATGTTTTAAGCTTTCTTTTATAAGAATCGCCGATCCACCTCTTGCCTTGTCAGCTGGATGTGGAGCGTGGTAACATGAATAGTTTTCTATTACATTATCTAGACTTTGCCCATTGGAGAAGTGAGTTTCGGACACCAAGCAAATATCTATATGTTCTAGATCTAAAAAGATTTGTAATTCGGATAAGTGTTGTAAAAGACCGTTTGCATTCCATGTAGCGATTTTAAGTGTTCTGTCCATCATTGTTTTTTAAGAGCGACTTTTTCGCTTAACTGTTTGATATTCAAATCCTGTTTATCAATTCTTTGAAGAATGAGGTGTAGCATTTCTTTTATGGAAGTCTCTTCATTCTTCCGCACATTTTTTAGAATCTGAGAATAGGCTTTATTTCCATCGCTTTTACTTTGAACAGCTTTTTTAGGCGGTTCATTCTTAGTATTGTTTTCAGCAGTTAAATCGGTATTTACTGTGATTCTGGGTTTGTCTCTAGCAGATGTATTTTTGCTTCTGAACTCTTGGAATTTTTTGGCAACTGGGCAGCCTCTATAGCTTGCCGGGTGATTACCCTGGCAGTTCACACATTTTGCTTTCTGATCTTTGCTCATCGGACAATTTTTAGTTGCATGTTTTCCTTCGCACTTTACACAAGCAAACTCGCGGTTGCAGTATTTTTGGGTATGACCAAAAGCTTGGCAACGTTTGCACTGCGGAACAACTTTAGATTTTCGGAGTGGTTCAATTTTAACAGCTATGCCCAAGATTGATCTTACTTTATAAATCTCCTCGACACTTTGTTTACTGTCAAAAGTTAGCATGAATAAAGGTAGTAACCTCTTACTCGTCTTCGATTCTCCAGAGGAGTTTTTAATTGTCTCATTCTTAAATAGATTGACTGCATCAAGGGCTTGGTAGCCTTTAAGCAATAATAAACAAAATGTTATACACAAGTTTACCAAAAAACTTATATGTACATTTTATGATACTTAGGAAAACCTGCACCAGGAAAAATCTTATTTTTTTATTAAGTCTTAAAATGTTAAGAAAAAAATGTTTTTTTTTTTTGAGATAATTTTTATTTAAAGTGCAGTTACAAAAAATATTTAAAGTCCCTTCCTTGATTTGGTAAAAGTTAGGTCAAAGCATTGCATTTATAAGTTTCCATGAGAGTTTTCAAATTCTGAGAGCCTTATTTATAACTACTCTTTGAACATAATACTTCAGGGTAAAAGCATAGACTATATAACCACATGAGTTTTGCGGTAAATATGCAGCATTATGTTATTCTATATTGCAAAAACTTGAGTCAGTATACATTTTTAAAGATATTCAATAAAGCAAGGAACATGATTTTTTTGCGGCATCCCTTGTACAAAAGTAGCGACCTTTTTGCCCTAGCAATCAAACCAAAAAAGAAAAAAAAAAAAAACTTTTTAGCAATGAACCAAACGGTACTGGCACAAAATCAACTGCAACTGCATAAGCCAAACAAAAGGAAAATAATAACTTAGATTATCCCTCATCAGAGAAGAATTTCCGTATTTTAAAAATATTTATGAAATCAAAATTTGTGTTTTATCTTAAGAAATTCTATGTTAAGCTAATTTTGTACAAATAAATAGTGAAATGTACCTATAAATTGAAGAAAATGATTTTTGTCCAAATTTTCTTCAAAAGGCCGCACTGTGCGTTGTGCCGACGATATGTACAGTTTGTTCATTTTTTAAACTTGGTGAAAAAGTTTTGTGCTCGTTCATTGTTCTGCTCGTTCGACTTCAAGTTATGTTTTTTATAAAGTTTGTTCTTTTCTCTTGAATAAACCATACAAGTTTACCTCATTAGTAGGTGCATACTATTAATAAATATTTTTTTAAAACTAAAAACCCAAAATTGGACATAGAACAATTCCTATACAAGTACACACTTTCCTTAAATAAAAAGTGGACTTAGAACAAAATATGATGGGACTTAAAACTATCAAGAATACTCGGGTCTCTATCAGAAGGCTACTTATCTGTGTTTATTGTTCTATGTCCCATTAAATTATATTATCTGCTGAAAAGAAATTTTTTAGACAAAAACTCTTTTCAAATTCGGAAAGAGAACCCTCATTTTCGGTAAAAAGTGGATTTAAAACAATTTTGCTTTACGCCGACGATATGTCAGCTGATATGATAGCTTTCTCACACATAACTCAAAACCTTGAATAAACACCCTTTCACCAAACATATTTTTAAGAACTTTTATGTATCCTTTGCCCCTGCTTTAACTGAAACCTTTATCCCAAATTTTATCAGTGTATCATGTTTTTCACATAGGTTTCGGTTATATTTTACCTGTTAAAGTCAAAAGACAAGCACCCTTGTTTTTAATCGGGAATAATTTTTCTATAAGTCATTAGATTCAAAAAATACCTTAAAAACATGTGTCATATCATTTTATTCTACAAACAATTTTTTTACAACATTTTTTACCTTTACTCCCTCCCCCTTTTCCACGAAAAAACACCCCAATTTTCTTATAGACTTTTTTGCTCCTTGGTTCTTATCCAAAAAGCAAACCTTTCGCCAAGTTTCATGAGTATTGAATAAGAAGTACAGGAAGGGGTGTTTATCCAAATAAGTGAAGCCGCTTTTTATTAGTGTGAGTTGTACAGATGCACATGTATTGGTAAAGGGTCGGAGTGCAGATATATTGTTCACCCAAGGGGCGCCAACAGAAAAGTAACTGGTCTCGTGAGAGATTTCCCTATAAGTGCTATTTTTTATCATAATTATATACGAATTTTAAACTGTTTTTTTCTCAACTAAAAACAGACTGAAAATTGTTTTAAAATCATCAAGATTAGCTGAAACATTTTCGGTCAATGATTGCATCGCCTTGTCATCACCAATAAGAGTAAGTTCGCCCATGGAAAACGAGCTCGAAATTTGACAGATTATATAAAATTGTTGACAGTTTATATAAATTTTTTTTTTTTTTATTTTTTTTGTGGCTTCACTCGCCAACTCTATAGGTGTGATATACACTAAGGTGGGTCGTTTTTGGGTTTTTTTCGAATTTCAAATCGTAATAGCGCGGAAAAGTTGTGAATGGTGAAGACTAAGAAGGGGTTAAAAAATAATCAAAATCGGTTAATATCTTCAATCCGCGCATCGGCTCTAAAACTTGAAAAAATATTAAAAAAATTTTATTTTTACAAAAAAAAAAATTAAAAACCCTAACATCTTTTTTTTAATAAAATAGCTTTGGAAAACCTTTGTATTAGCTAAATATTAAGTAGAAAAAAAAATTGTTGAAATTGGGTAAGGACTTCCGGTCGCACATGCGTTTTGAAATTTGTCGAAATAAGGCAAAATTCCTATTTTACCGAATTTTTTTAATGGTTTAGACTATTTGGTAAATTATTATTTTTACCAAATTTGAAGTAAAAATGAAGTTGGCACAATCAGTGAATGCTATGAACTCGTTAAAGATTTGAAAATCTGTCGGTCAAGAGGGATTTGACTATGTATCATTCTCCTCGTCGCACAGTGGTGCTCTATGGCGTCAAAAATCATTTACACGGCCATTTCTTCACGAAAGGTCATGAAATTTGGGACACTTAAGCATATTTGTATGAGAAATACGAAAAATCTTCCAACTTTTATTTTTTCAAAATGGTGGTTCCAAAATGGCGGACAGAATAAGCGTTTATAGAATTTTCTTTTACAAAACTGAATATAAGCTAAAAATTTAGCTTAATTGATGTCAAAAAGATGTTCGCTCTTGGATTTGTTTAGAACTGTTCATATTCAATGAATTACAAAATTAAAAAAATTTAAAACAAAGACCAAAACGTACCAAAGTAGTAAAAAACACTTGTATACCCTTTTTGTGCTATTTCTTGGATTTTTTGATTAAATTAGCACATTTTTTACATCTTTCCTATTTATTTTCATGAAAACATAGCTGCCAAATATATAACGCCAAAATAATCAACTTTATGTGAAAATAAATATGAAAGATCTAAAAAATGTGCTAATTTAATCAAAAAATCCAAGAAATAGCACAAAAAGGGTATACAAGTGTTTTTTACTACTTTGGTACGTTTTGGTCTTTGTTTTAAATTTTTTTAATTTTGTTATTCATTGAATATGAACAGTTCTAAACAAATCCAAGAGCGAACATCTTTTTGACATCAATTAAGCTAAATTTCTAGCTTATATTCAGTTTTGTAAAAGAAAATTCTATAAACGCTTATTCTGTCCGCCATTTTGGAACCACCATTTTGAAAAAATAAAAGTTGGAAGATTTTTCGTATTTCTCATACAAATATGCTTAAGTGTCCCAAATTTCATGACCTTTCGTGAAGAAATGGCCGTGTAAATGATTTTTGACGCCATAGAGCACCACTGTGCGACGAGGAGAATGATACATAGTCAAATCCCTCTTGACCGACAGATTTTCAAATCTTTAACGAGTTCATAGCATTCACTGATTGTGCCAACTTCATTTTTACTTCAAATTTGGTAAAAATAATAATTTACCAAATAGTCTAAACCATTAAAAAAATTCGGTAAAATAGGAATTTTGCCTTATTTCGACAAATTTCAAAACGCATGTGCGACCGGAAGTCCTTACCCAATTTCAACAATTTTTTTTTCTACTTAATATTTAGCTAATACAAAGGTTTTCCAAAGCTATTTTATTAAAAAAAAAAGATGTTAGGGTTTTTAATTTTTTTTTTTAAATTAAATTTTTTAATATTTTTTCAAGTTTTAGAGCCGATCCGCGGATTGAAGATATTAACCGATTTTGATTATTTTTTAACCCCTTCTTAGTCTTCACCATTCACAACTTTTCCGCGCTATTACTATTTGAAATTCGAAAAAAACCCAAAAACGACCCACCCTAATATACACCCCTTCCTGTACTTCTTATTCAATGTTCAAGAGTGTAACAGTTTTTTTTTAATGCCTGTTTTACCTGTACTGTTTCTAATTTTTCGAGATTTTTTATTTTGTGAGTAAGGGCCAGTTTGTTCACACTGGATTATCTTTTAATCAAGGATTGTAAGTAAAACCCTTAATTTATTGATGATCGAGTGTGAACAAACTGGCCCTTAATCCAAAAATATTAAAAATGTATAAAAGACATTATTAAGCCTTTCGAACGATGTATAAAACATGTGGTTTGATTAAACCACCTAGAATTTATAAACTGACAAAGTTAAAAAATTCCATTTTTTTAGTCATTCACCCAACTTCGACATCAATTAAAAGTATATTTTTTCAAAACAACAAGCTATTTTAAAAATATATTCTAAAATAATATTTATTTCCAAATCAAACGAGATATTTAATATGGAAATCAGTTCAAAATTGGCTTAGAAAAAAAATTTAGGATTTAAACCCAGACACAGAAACTCGATCGTTTAGGCACCGAACAAAAATGTTATTTTGGTAGGTATATAGTGGGATAACTTAGGGTTTGATAACGGTTTTTTTAGAGGAGTTCAATGCAATCATTTTTTACTATGCGAGAGGAGTCTATCTCCAACCTATAGACGGAAGGGGCAATTTTCTAAAAAAATAATTAAAATAAAAAAAAAAAATATTTAAAAACAACGGCAACACTTACAGTTATAAATGATACCATTTCCGAACGGCAGATTTGAACATTTAAAGTTTATTTTTAAATCAATATATTCTCGCCCTAGTATTGAAGTGCCATATACGCTTTTTTACATTTTTGGGAAATCGTATTTAAATATTCGAAATATTATTGCGAAAGAACTAACCGCTGGCATTTTTTTATTTTTTAGTAGGATATATAGTTAAATATGAATCTTTCATATAAATGTTTGTAAGCGTCTTTCATGCAAATTTCATTTCAATTTAATAAAAAATAATAAAAGCGAAACCATGCGAGCAAAATAAAACTTATTAAAACATGCAAAAGTAAAACGTATTAAAACTTAAGCAAAAAATAAAGCAAGCAAATTAAATAATAAGCAACATTAAACTTATCCATTCGACTTCTTTATTCGGAGTGTGACTTAAAACATAGAACATAATTTCATTTGCTTAAAATAAGAGAAAAGCTTTCACATGAACGTTATTCGAACAGTAAGATCTATGCACAAAAAATGATTTACATTAAAGCAGGTTAAAAATCATTCGATTTTATGAGAAAGAGTTTTTCATTAAGCTCTTTTATATTTTAAAGTTTACATTTTAGACCAGTGCCGAAGCCTTCAAAAACATTAAAAAGTAAGAAAAAATCATAGTTGGATGAAACCCATTGGAAAAGGAGGTGAATAATATAAAAATGAAAGGAAAAATAAATTACGGGCGAGCCGAGGTCGGGAAGTGGTAGGGTTGAGTTTTTAATGGTAAAAAATGGTATATCTTGATTTCCGGCAAAACTACAAGTCCTATGGAAAAAAATTGTATGGCAAGGTTGTAGGTAATAAAAAGATCTACAACTTATGTAACAATTTTTTGACATAACCTCAAAATTTATGTGAAAAATTAAGAAAACCGAGTTTTTGGTTGTTTATTTTTATCTTTTTCAAAAAAAATGTTTTTTTTTTTTCAACGAAATTTGGTGAAAACTTACCTTATTATGTCCCAAATACACAGTAATTTATTTGATTTGAAATATTTATTTTTTAACCTTTTTTTGACTTAATACCAAAAAAACACCCTAATTTTCAATGGAAAATTCACGTGTCAAAATATCAGCTTTTTTCAAAAAATCGGTGGGCATTTTGTTCGTTAAAATCTCTACTTTCCATTAGTGTAAACAAAAATTTACATTAGTATACCACAGTACATGTTCTCGGTAAATGCAAAAAGCCTGAATTAGAAATTTTTTTTATCATTATTTAAAATTTTGGACTATTTATTAAAATTTACACTTTAATTACTCAAAAACCGTAACATTAATCAATGTAACATTAATCAATGTAATTAGCTCGCGCTAAATTTTAGCTCCCATACAAATTATCGAAAAATTTTAGCCGAACTAAATTGAATGCCATACAAATTATCGATAACTTGTATGGGAATTTTATCTCCGATAAAATTTAGCTCGACTGCGTACCAGGCTTTACTCGAAAATGACAAAATATTTATGGATTCGGTTTTCTGTTTTTTTTTTAAACAAATAAGAGCATCGAATTTTAAATACAAAATTAGTACTTTATTACATAAAATTTTGAAAAAAATAGGTAGTTTGAAATTTTTGTTTCCAGCTTTTTGGCACATTCCTCCTGAATCACCCTGTATAAATAAATAAATAAATAATTTCTATAGAACGCTCATACATATAACTGAAACAAAAATTAATAAATACAAAAATGTTAAAACAAGTCCAGTCTCCACAGATTATTACCATCAATACCTAAACAAAACAAAATTTCAGTGACATTCTCACTTTCAAACCAAAGCTTGCTATCTGCATAGATATGAACAAAAACTGCATTTGGCTTTAGTATACATAACATACACATATACAATTTTATTTGTTTCCCTGAACACAAAAATGTTCATCAACAGTCAGCTGAAAGATACTTACAAAAATAAATTTTCAGCAAAGAAATACCTACCTTTTTTATAGGTTTTTCGTTCTTTGGGGGTGGGGGACAATATCTCAAACAAACTTTTATGACAAAATAGTACATATTAAACGGGTAGGGTGAATCTTAATTTAACACACTTGAATTTGCTGAAAAACACACATAGGCACGGTCTCCGGACTTGCAACGCGCAGGAGCGAAGAGCAAAGCTTTGCTTTAAATATTACAAAAAAAAATTGTAGATTATAAATGGTAGGTAGGTATCTCTACTTTTTTCTTTGTAAACATCACATGTCGGGTTGGGTAGAGAATGGGAGCGGGTACTGATGGGCTTGGGGAATGATGTATGAATGAAAGCATGATGGTATTGGTAGTTCACATTAGATATTTATGATGACTGATGCATTATTTACTCAAATAGAGGTCACTGGCAGTTATCGGGCAATTTTCTAATCAGACAGCCCGTCAAGGTTATCGCACTGCTGCAGAGCAAATAAAAAAAAAAAACAGCAATAAGGTAGGAGTACATATGTGTGCGGTTTGTTGTGAGAACAGAGAAGGGAGGTGATGATTATTAATCGGTTATTCCTATCTAATTGCTTACTGATGCCAAATAATTCAAATTCCGTTCGAGTTTGAGTTTTAAAATTTGTAATTGGTTGTATGAAATTGAAATCTTACGGTCATATTATTCATTCTGGATTTGGTTTGGATTGAACTTGATTTTAAATCCAATCGCTCAAATCCAAATTTCACAAATCCAAGGATTTGATTGTATTTTCATATTATTCACAAAAAAAGAATTATGTGATTATTCAATGAATTTTACATTTATCTCTATTTTTCCTTCTCAAAATACTTGAACAAGCAACAGAACACTTAGTTCAGTCAATGAGGAGTCAAATGCAGGGTGAAGAGGGGTTAGCCCTGAGTATAAATCTCAGCTTGCGTATTGATCGGTCTTGTGGGGCATTCACCATTTTGAAAAACGCATTTGTCTCAATATATCGAGAACGACTGCTCGGGCAGAAAATTTGCAAGAATTTTTTAGATTGGAAATATAATTGTCTTTCTTTTTCTAATACATAATTTTTCTCAAGGAGTCATACTTTCAGAGTTACAATACCAGTAATAGTGAATTTTTTGATATTTTTAATATTTTAAGCAACCCTTGGAGATAGGTGGGAAATAACTGCAAATGAGATACTTTGCGGTTTTCTTACTCTGAAAGTATAACTTCTAGAGAAAAATGATGTACTAAAAAAAGAAAGATATAGAAAGATAAAGATAAGCAATCAATTGAGGAGTTTTCTGTATGAGTAATTTTTTTATTAAAATTCACAATCTGGACAAAAATAGCATAAAATGAGTTTTAAAAAAATTTGTTCGCCTATTTTCTAACTTTGAAATCGATTATTTCAAAAACTATTGGTTATAATATATTGCTTTAAAAATTAGAAATAAATGTGTACAATTTTGCCTTTCGGAAATGGTATCATTTATTACTGTAAGTGTTGCCGTTGTTTTTTAATATTTTTTTTTTATTTTGATAGTTTTTTTTTTTAGAAAACTGCCCCTCCCACCTAAACGGGGGGAGATAGACCCCCCTCCTAAGGAAAAAAATGTTTGTATTGAGCTCCTCTACAAAAACCCGTTATCAAATCTTGGCGCCCAGGTTATCCTACTACGTGCCGAAACAACATTTTTGTTCTATACCTAAAAGTTCGAATTTCTGTATCTGGGTTGAAATCGAATTTTTTTTTCTAAGCCAATTTTGGAGTGATTTTCATAAAAAATACCTCGATTGATTGGGAAATAGATATAGTTTATGAATATATTTTTTAACTAGCATGTTGTTTTGAAAACATATACTTTAAATTGATGCCGAAGTTGGGCAAATGACGAAAAAAATGGAATTTTTGAACTTTGACAGCTTATAAATTCTAAGTGGTTTAACCGAATTACATGTTTTATACATTGTTGAAAAGGTATATTTATCTTCTATCAGAAACTGTAAAAAAATGGGTAAAAATTTGTCGAAGCTAGAATTTTTTCAATGGGTGAAGGTCCAAAAAACCGTTTTTTGCCCGTAACTCCAGATTTTGGGGGTGTTAGGGGATTTTCAAATACCGTTTCGTAATCAGTGCGGCTAGCTCTACAAAACCTGATAGGTCTCCGCCCGCGTATATTTTGAAACCTCATTTTTGTAACACCGTGTTATTATTTTGCTATCGAGTAATCACTAAAGCATTGTAACTTTGTTTGATGAAATAAACACTAAACTAAATACTAACGTTACGTTACATCTTAATATTAGATTTATATACTAATAGTCTTTTTAATAGACTGGAGCTCCAGAGCAAAAACAGAACAAACTCGTTCAAGAGTTTTTATTGCTGATTATGATTCCTTTACATAAAAGAAATACTCCAGCCAAAAGTGCTACTAAATCCATTGGTGCATTTCTGAGAAAACGGCAACACTGGTCGGTTTTCAGTTTTTATGAATTAAATCGAGAAGCAAGTCTAACTTTGAAATGTTTTCAAGACACTTTTCATAGCAAATTTAATTTTCTGTCAAGTTAAGATGGTTAAAAAATTTTAAAAATTATTTTTGACTACAATTCTAACCTAAAATCAAAGAAAAAAAAGTTAAAAAATTGACAATTTTATTTTTTTTTACTTAATCAAGGGGCATTTTGTGTATGTAGCCGGGACGTTCAAATTTTGTACTAATGAAATAAAGTAGAGGTAAAATCCTTTGATAATATGCAATTTTTAATTTTTTTTGTCAAGAAACAACTTAAATGTACCTATTCAAAAATTAGCATTTTTTCTAAATTTTTGACTTTTTTAGTTAAAAGCAAGTTTTTAAAACTCGATAAAATCGTATTAATTGGTAACTTTTAGACTTTTAAAGTAAACAGCCTTCAAGGGATTGATTTAATATAAACTAAATATGACAAAAAAAAAATTATTTGCATCCTTATGGCCTTGTGTGCAATTATGTGTATGGATGGACGGAGAGCCATTAGCTTTGGTCTATTGCATAGAAGAACATTTAATACCAACGCTTTTACTGTTTTCAATGGCCTGAAAAACAATTCTTGTAAAATCAGCGACCAACGAAAAGTTTCTCAAATGAGTTTTAAACAAATTAGTAAATCAAATTGCATTTTTCGCGGGACAAGTTTTCTTTCATGGAATGTCTCGAAAACATAACGAGTAACACAGCTCATATCTTGATTTATACTTACCACATCGCTGAGATTGAGGTGTTCAAGTTTATGAAAAATGACAGAGCATCAGTTCATATATTTAGAATTTAAAACAGTGTCAATTTAGCCAACTCACATTAATTGGAAAACTCACTTTATTTAACCCCTCGAAAACCATATAAAGCTTAACATTAAAGATACCAAACTTTGAATTCGATATTTAGACGTATGTATTTAAAAAAACTGTTTACTTATATTTTGGTTATACCTCCACTTCCAAAATTTCCTCGGTTTAATAGAAAAAACTTGCTATTTTCTCACTTTTGACTAGTACAATGTGAACTCCGACGCAAGATTGCTTATACACAGTGGCGTACGTTGACTAACAGCCCTATTCTGCTATTCGATTCACGTGAATCGAAGGATTCCCTTTCATAATCATGTCAAATCTGTTTTGAAAAACTTCTAACATTCGATTACAAACTGTTGTTCCCGTCTGTTTTAGAAATGCTAAAGAAAAAAAAAATGTCTAGATTTAATTTTAACCACCTTTTAAACACTTCTTATTTTAGACTTTCACGTGAATCGAATAGCAGAATAGGACTATAGATCTTGGGGCCCCTTTGATATTTGGGGCTTATGTACGGCTTATTTATTTTTAGGTTTATCTTAATGTTTTAATATGTTCGTAATGCACTTTGCTATACTTACTCAAAATGTCTCTCATAAAAGTAGTAAACACTTGTACTAGGGGCCCCCAAAATTAAATATTCAGAGACCCCTAAAATAAATTTTTTTTAGCTAAGAATTCTTGGGGCCTCTGTTCTGAAGTAATAAATACATATTTTATTTTCCATCATCAGACATAATTTTTTTTATCCCGAGTAAAAATGGAATTCCGCCGAACCACCACTGCACCACGTCCGCAGCACTTTTTGACCGCCACACCTACGCTGCAGCACGTCCGCACTATATTCAAAAATTTCTAAACTTCTATGATCAAAAATTTCTAAACCGCCGCACCACCGCTGCAGCACGTCCGCACCATTTCATTTTGAAAAAATGAAAAATATGAAAAAAATTCGCTGTACCAACGCCGCCGCACCACGACTGCAGCACGTCCGCACTATTTCATTTTGAATGAAAAATTCGGTGCACGACCGCCGCACCACGACTGCAGCACGTCCGCACTATTTTATTTTGTATGAAAAAAATTCTATTCTGGTACTTATAAAAATGTTTAAGTCGTCTTCAATGTTATTTTGGCTTAAGTAACAACTTGCCAGTTCATGCAAACATGACTTGGTGGTCGAGTGGTTAAAGTGTTGGACTTCTAATTGAAAGTGCTCGGGTTCGAATTTCCTTCTCGTCGGTAGTTTTTTTTTTTATTTTTCCAAATTCCAAAATTATGAATCATGGTGCGGCGAATTTTTCATACAAAATGAAATAATGCGGACGTGTTGCAGTCGTGGTGCGGCGGTGGGTGCGGCGAAAATTCCTGCAAACGGCGGTAGTGCGGCGCTCAAGATTTTTTTCTTTAAAAATTCAATTTCTATTTTTACTCGGGATTTTGGGGCCTCTGAAAAATTATTTTTAGAGCCTCAAAATTAAGTTCTTAGAGGCTCCTAAAATATAATGTAATTTTTTGGACCCAAGAATTAATAGGTATTGGGGCCTCTGGTCTGAAGTAATATTCGGAATGCCACCAATAATGTAATGTTCTTATTTTGGCCCCTGATGTATTTATGTTGGGGCCCCTGAATTTATATTTAATTTTCCATTTGATTGTTTTGAACCACTTTTGAGGATCCTCAAATAATATTTTTTTGTTTTTTTTGGGGCCCCTAATGTATATTTGTGGTGGCAAAGATTTTTCAAGTAATATTTTTCGGGGCCCTAAGATAAAATTATAGTTTTTCTTTTAAAAAAGCAGTTTACTTTTTTGTTGGGCCCCTGGGGTAACCTTTTTTAAAAATCAATATACATATATTGTGTGGCTTCCAATGCATTATACATTACACTGAATGACATAATTTGTCTCCCTGGTTACTTCGTAACTCAATTTATGCTAACAGTTTCCTTCTCTGCATCTTGCGAGAAGAACCCGGACTTTGACCGACTATAAAATTGAATTTAACTAACTCACGGAATTCATTTGTATATCCTTTTTAGATAAACTCATTGTGAATAAGTCTGTCCTTGGACATTTTTAAATGAGTACAAATGGAGTTATGAAATAAAAACGGCACCAACCTCTTTTCCAAGATGGCGGCTGTTCCCAATGTCTTATCATCATTCACTTTTACGATAAGGACATACACCCAAAAACGTTCCATGAAAAAAATTTGTCCCGCGAAAAATGCAATTTGATTTACTAATTTGCCTGGGCTATTTTGTTTAAAACTCATTTGAGTATTTTTTTCGTTTTTCAAGAGAAACTTTTCGTTGGTCGCTGATTTTACAAGAATTGTTTTTCAGGCCATTGAAAACAGTAAAAGCGATGGTATTAAATGTTCTTCTATGCAATATACCAAAGCTAATGGCTCTCCGTCCATCCATTCGATCCGTATTTATAAAAATGCACATACACAAAATTGCACACAAGGCCATAAGGATGCAAATAAATTTGTTTTGTCATATTTAGTTCATATTAAATCAATCCCTTGAAGGCTGTTTACTTTAAAAGTCTAAAAGTTACCAATTAATACGATTTTATCGAGTTTGAAAAATGCATATTATCAAAGGATTTTACCTCTACTTTATTTCATTAGTACAAAGTTTGGACGCACCAACTACATATACAAAATGCCCCTCGACTTAGAAAAAAAAAATAAAATCGTTAATTTTTTAACTTTTTTTTCTTTGATTTTAGGTTAGAATTTTACTCAAAAATAATTTTAAAAATTTTTTAACCATCTTAACTTGACAGAAAATTTAATTTGCTGTGAAAAGTGTCTTTGAACCATTTCAAAGTTAGGCTTGGTTTTCGAGTTGAATCAAAAAAACTGAAAACCGACCAGTGTTGCCGTTTTCTCAGAAATGCACCAAAGGATTTAGTAGCACTTTTGGCTGGAGTATATTTTTATGCCAAGGAATCGTAATAAGCAATAAAAACTCTTGAATGAATTTGTTCCATTCAAAAGGGTCTATTCAATAGACTATAAAAAAAAAAAACATTAAAAAAAAAACATTAAATACAATATTACATATATGATATATGTATGTTAGGGTGTCCCTTATATTGCAAATGGCTGAATTTAAATACGCATACGGGCTCAAAAGTTTCGCAATAAATAAAAAAAAATATTCCCAAAGTTTCAAGTCCCTATCTCAATGCTAAGTGGACGCGACTTAATTTTTAATATTTCCATACAAAATATCGATAAATTACAGGTAGTTTTGAAGTGGTTTACTCAAAAAATTCGGTAAAACTGTAAAAGTTGATAGAAAATTTTGAAAATTTGCAAATATCTTCATAGTCCAGTGCATTTATATTTTGACCCAGCAGTTTGTACCACCCCCAAATTTTTTTTGCTCATTCGATAGAGCATTGGCTGAATATCATTACCCTGATTTTTCGCACTCGTAAAATTCACCTTTCGGCCACCATCTTGGATTTTAGTTTTTGATGAATATCTCGATATCTATTTATCCTACATAAAACTTGTTTATACAAGAAACGTAGGCAATTAAATTTCGCGTCTTTTATATAAGAACAATTTTTCGATATTCTGAATATTAAAAAAGTTACAAGCAAAAAAAGTAAAAAAAAAATTAACAAAATGACAATTTTAAAGTTTTGAGCACTTTTTATCAAAATTATGAAAAAACGTTCCGAGAAAAGATTATTCACCTTAAAATTCTCTATAATTCTGCTCTACAACTTTTTTTTCTATCTCTATAAATACAAAAGTTATTAATACTTTTTTGTTAAAAAAATACCCCTTTTTTACGAAATAAAGAGACTTAAATATAAAAAAATTGCAGATCCCGAATTTTCTCTTGTAAGATAAAGCTATAAAATACTAACTAATCATTTAAAATTCAAGATTTGGTAAGAAAAAAATTTAAGAAAAAAGTAAAGATAAAAAACACAAACAAAAAAGAGCATTTTTAACAAAAAAAAAGTATTAATAACTTTTGTATTTATAGAGATAGAAAAAAAAGTTGTAAAGCAGAGATATAGAGAATTTTAAGGTGAATAATCCTTTCTCGAAACGTTTTTTCATAATTTTGATAAAAAGTGCTCAAAACTTTAAAATTGTCATTTTGTTAATTTTTTTTTACTTTTTTTGCTTGTAACTTTTTTAATATTCAGAATATCGAAAAATTGTTCTTAATATAAAAGACGCGAAATTTAATTGCCTACGTTTTTTGTATACACAACTTTTATGTAGGATAAATAGAAATCGAAATATTCAACAAAAACTAAAATCCAAGATGGCGGCCGAAAGGTGAATTTCACGAGTGCGAAAAATCAGGGTAATGATATTCAGCCAATGCTCTATCGAATGAGCAAAAAAAATTTGGGGGTGGTACAAACTGCTGGGTCGTCCATATATGAACATCCTAAATGCACTGGACTATCAGCACTATAAGGAGTGTACGAAAAAATTGCTGAGTCAGTAAAAAGTAGGTAACCGTTAATATCACTGTTCATATGATATTTGCGGTTATGTTTTACTTACTAAGCATTGTTTACAAAAGAAAAATATTTTTAAATATTTTTTTCGTACACTCCTTATAGTGCTGAAGATATTTGCAAATTTTCAAAATTTTCTATTAACTTTTACAGTTTTACCGAATTTTTGAGTAAACCACTTCAAAACTACCTGTAATTTATCGATATTTTGTATGGAAATATTAAAAATTAAGTCGCGTCCACTTAGCATTGAGATAGGGACTTGAAACTTTGGGAATATTTTTTTTTATTTATTGCGAAACTTTTGAGCCCGTATGCGTATTTAAATTCAGCCATTTGCAAAATAAGGGACACCCTAATGTATGTACATTAAAATTGTGCATTAAAGAAACTTTGTTTGAAATTCTTACTCTTAAAATTAACATTAAATGAAAAAATTATAAAATAGTATCTGTTGAAGACTGAAATCAGTTGATTTAAGGGACTATTTAAACCATAATTTGTTCTGCTAAATACCTATTGGACACAAGATAATTTCTCTACGTAAATTTGCTTGACTGTAGCTGAAATTTAGACGATCCAGAGCTGATGGAGATGTTATTGACCCATTTATTAATTTTAAAATAAAACATAACTGTAAATATTGCCTATGGCATGTTAATAACGGAAGATTGATTAACCTTAATCTATTTGCTTAGGGGGGAAGTGTATTTCCTGGAGACTACGGGAGAAAGCGTAGAAAATAAAATGCACGACTGGGGCCACACGTACTTGCTCTTGTAGTTCAAAGTATCTATATCTTAAATAACTACTGGAAATTAAAGATTCTCGTTAAATTTTGAAAAAAAAATCCATTTAATTTTTTTTCAAAAACAAGAAATATCTGTCTGCAAATTTTGAATAAAATGGCTCATCCTTTGATGAAATATAAGACATTAATTAAAAAGTACATCAATTTGGCAGAAAACAGCAACGCCATACCGTTCTCCGAAATTTTTCTGAGAAACTAAAAACGCTGTTTTGTTAGAATCATTAAGACTATAACGAACATCAAATTTAATCGAAATCGTTAGAGTAGTTTTCGAGAAAATTGCAATAAATCATTAACGATACACGGGAAGAGCCGACATAAGCGATAAAAAAAAAGAAATTGTCATATTTCCGCCTGAAAATCTCAAGATGGGAAATGGATCGGTAACCCAAAAGAAAAAGCTAACCTTTTCGCGGAGCATCTTGCGAATGTTTTTAAGCCATACCCAACAAACGCGGCTGAAAATAGCTTAAAGTTAGTTGATAAGATAGATGAAAGTGAAATACCAATTGTAAGATTAAAAGAAATAAAAAGTATGTGTTTACATCAACTATCAAATAAAAAATCACCAGGTTACGATCTAATTACTGCCCAGGTTATGAAAGAAATGCCTTTGAAAGCCTTCATAAAACTCCAATACAGTAGGTGGCCACATGATTATGACCGATGAAAATTTTCACAAATATTTTACGCTAAAAACTAATTTTATTTAATTTTTTCTGTGCAGAAATTTATTATTACGGCTTTCTACTATAACGCTAGAGTGTCACGTACTTCCTAAGTAAGAAAAATTAAAGAAAAAACAGGCTTGGTAATTTTCCAGGGAGGAATTCCACAAATAACGCTCTTTGGGGGTTCTTAGCGAAATGCTGCAGAAAACCTCATACCAACTGGTGGAAAAGCTTAGAGGTGAGTGGCTGAATCATTCATGCACGGAACAACAACTCATTCAGGGAAAAATAGAGTTCCCGAAAGAATACAGGCAGTTTTGCAACAAAAGGAAAGCACACGAAATATTAAAAAAATGATGGTCTCCTCTATCGTCATCAATTTTTTTGATTTTGCTTCTTTAAACAAAAAATTAGTATTGGCATAATGTACGGTTGTATAAAACTTTATGCCAATACTAATTTTTTGTTTAAAGAAGCAAAGTACATCTCAGACCGATTGTTTAGAGTAAGGTACGATCAAGAATATTCGGAATTGAAGAAAATAGAAGCCGGTGTACCACAAGGAAGTGTCCTAGGTCCTACCCTGTATTTACTATACACAAGGGATATCCCAGTTGGTAATCACACCATAATGGCTACTTTTGCAGATGATACCGCAATTTTGGTACCCGACAAATGTGTCTCTAAGGCAGCAGTAAAACTACAAAATGCCGTCGACACAGTCAGAGATTGGACCGAAAAATGGCGTATCAAACTCAATGAAACAAAATCTTCACATAAACTTTACAAATAAAAAGATAAACAATATTCCAATATTCATTAATAATCAAGCTGTACCTTACAACAATACGGCCAAATACCTTGGAATGACTTTGGATGCAAAGCTAAAGTGGAAAGAGCACATCAAAAAGAAAAGAGAAGAACTAAACTTGAAATATAGAAAAATGTACTGGTTACTTGGTAACAACTCTGATTTATCAACCCAAAACAAAATAATGCTGTATAATCAAGTACTAAAGCCTGTTTGGACGTATGGTATCCAATTATGGGGCTGTACAAAGAAAACAAATATACCGAAATCATCCAAAAATTCCAAAACAAAGTCCTTCGTGGAATAGTTAATGCACCTTGGTACATAAGAAATAGCGATCTACATCGTGACTTACAAATAGAAACGGTTACAGAAGTTGTTAAAAAATACGCTGTATCGCATAATCAGAGACTGCAAAGTCATACCAATTCTGAAATGGTGTCTGTCTTGAATACAAGAAACCATGTTCGGAGATTAAGAAGACCCAAGCCTCATGAGCTTATGGTCTAAAAAAACATGGGAAAGTATTAAAAGTTTAAACTTCCCCCAAAGTGATTTTACAAAGTTAAGAAAGAAAAATCTGATGTCGATCTCTCAAGATTGGTCCTGATAAAGGGGTGGTTTTAGTGGTTAAGAGTCCCACACTCCTTGGTGTCGAATACTGCCAAGTGTCTTTTAAAGATTTCCTCCCGTAAAAAAAAAAAAAAAAAAAATGAAAATCTGCCGAGCAGTTTAGGCTGCAGCTACTTGTACAGATGGACGCACGGACGCACGGACGCACCGACGCACAGATCGACGGACGTAGTGCCGAAACCCACTTTTTTTGACTTCTCGATTATCGTAATGTTAGTTTTGATTAAAACCTCGAAATTTTTTTTTGACACGAAACCAATACTTGCCCTTTAGAGCAAGGAAAAACGCATGAACTTTGTTTGGATGCTCTCAAGGCGGTCTATGTGAACTGAGTAGTATGGTGCCCATATTACACAGCCGTATTGTGTGAGACCAGTTCACAAAAGACACATAAGGCATTTTTTTTTTTTTAAACTTCAGAAATTTCCGATGTAGTGAGCTTAGAGCAAGCTACGATCTACAATCAGAGGCTCATCATAAGTGCATGTGTTAGTGGTTAGTAAATAACACATGCACAAAAATATATACTACGATACAAAACTAACAATTAACATATATTACATTATAAAATTAATACAGACATTGAAAAACAATTACGATAGTGGTGCACTGGTCCGAAAACTTGTTTTCAATACCACCTTACTTATATTAAAGTCGATATAAGATGTGTTTAAGTTAAAAAGTTTAAACATACGATTAAGAGGTTCATGTATGCCATGGTTTGTTCTATGAAAGTCAACGTGTAAAAGTTCAAATCTTCGAAGGTGGTGAGACCCTCCGCGATAATTAATCCCGATACAGGCTAACAAGGTTGGAGCATCAATGTATCCATTAAGAAGTTGATGGAGAAATATTAGGTCATTATTAACTCGTCTTTGATATAGAGTTTGAATCTGAAGAAGTTGGATCCTTTGTTCATATGGAGGCAGGTTATAAGGATCAGACCAAGGAAGTCCGTTTAGAGCGAATCTTATGAAATTATGTTGAATTGATTCAATACGGCTTTTACGACGTAAGGATCCTGGAACTCACGAGCAAATCGTTTAATAAATCCTTAAATTCTATTTCCTTTTTTTACGATAAAATTGTATAGTCTATTTAATAGACCCTTTTGAATGGAACAAATTCGTTCAAGAGTTTTTATTGGCGATTATGATTCCTTGGCATACAAGAATACTCCAGCCAAAAGTGCTACTAAATCCGTTGGTGCATTTCTGAGAAAACGGCAGCACTGGTCGGTTTTCAGTTTTTTTGATTTAACTCGAAAACCAAGCCTGACTTTGAAATGGTTCAAAGACACTTTTCATAGCAAATTTAATTTTCTGTCAAGTTAAGATGGTTAAAAAATTTTAAAAATTATTTTTGACAAAAATTCTAACCTAAAATCAAAGAAAAAAAAGTTAAAAAATTGACAATTTTATTTTTTTTTACTAAATCAGGGGGCATTTTGTGTATGTAGCCGGGACGTCCAAATTTTGTACTTATGAAATAAAGTAGAGGTAAAATCCTTTGATAATATGCAATTTTTAATTTTTTTTGTGAAGAAACAACTTAAATGTACCTATTCAAAAATTAGCACTTTTTCTAAATTTTTGACTTTTTTAGTTAAAAGCAAGTTTTTAAAACTCGATTAAATCGTATTAATTGGTAACTTTTAGACTTTTAAAGTAAACATACTTCGAGGGATTGATTTAATATAAACTAAATATGACAAACAAAAAAATTTATTTGCATCCTTATGGCCTTTTGTGCAATTTTGTGTATGTGCATTTTTATAAATTCGGGTCGAATGGATGGACGGAGAGCCATTAGCTTTGGTCTATTGCATAGAAGAACATTTAATACCAACTCTTTTACTGTTTTCAATGACCTGAAAAACAATTCTTGAAAAATCCGCGACCAACGAAAAGTTTCTCTTGAAAAACGAAAAAAATACTCTAATGAGTTTGAAACAAAAAAGCTCATTCAAATTAGTAAATCAAATTGCACTTTTCGCGGGACAAATTTTTTTCATGGAACGTGTTTAGGTGAATGTCCTTATCGTAAAAGTGAATTTTTTGGGATGATAAGATATCGGGAATAGCCGCATATATATAATTGCATATTATCAAAGGATTTTACCTCTACTTTATTTCATTAGTACAAAATTTGAACGTCCCGGCTACATACACAAAATGCCCCTTGATTTAGTAAAAAAAAATAAAATTGTCAATTTTTTAACTTTTTTTTCTTTGATTTTAGGTTAGAATTGTAGTCAAAAATAATTTTTAAAATTTTTTAACCATCTTGACAGAAAATTAAATTTGCTATGAAAAGTGTCTTTGAACCATTTCAAAGTCAGGCTTGGTTTTCGAGTTAAATCAAAAAAAAACTGAAAACCGACCAGTGTTGCCGTTTTCTCAGAAATGCACCAACGGATTTAGTAGCACTTTTGGCTGGAGTATTCTTGTATGCCAAGGAATCATAATCGCCAATAAAAAGTCTTGAACGAATTTGTTCTATTTTTGCTCTGGAGCTCGGGTCTATTAAATAGACTAGTAGTGATCAATGTTTTACATTTGCCTAAATTTAGTAAAAGACTATTTTCATTACATACACCATTCTCTGAATGAATACAGATCACTTTGAAGATCTAAACAATCTTTTGTTGATGTTATTTTCTTAAAAATTTTTACATCGTCAGCATAGATAAGTATAGATGAGTTTTTCAAAATTGAAGGCAAGTCATTAATATATAATATAAATAACAATGGACGATAACGAGGTGGCTGCCTTGGGGAACACCAGAGTTAATAAAGAATTGATCAGAAAGTTCATTTCTGAAATTCACACTATAGCCCAGTAATTTTAGGCATTTTTTAGCCCAATCTGCGGAAAAATTCCTACTGGGCTCGAGTTTGGTATAGACCTTCGTTACGGCGTTGTTATGAAGATGTCAAAAATCGACAATGATATCGCGTCCGCGTTAGAAGTTATAGAGGTCAAAAGGTCACGAAAATCAGTTTATCGCATATATCTCGTGACCTGTTGCTCGGAGGTCAATAGAGGTCTATGGAAAATCTGTTCGTCATGAAATTATCTACAAATATTGCCTTTTGGATTTTTCTGTAAATCCAACCGATTAAGGACTATATTATAACGTAGTCATTCAAACTACATAAATTTGTTCAAAGTTTCGATATGACTCTTAGAAGTAGTCTAAGATTGATTTGGGGTGTTTTGACCCTCAAATGTTTTTACCCTGAGACCAAAACGTCTCAGGGAAGGTAATTTTGACCTGAGGGTCAAAATTAATTGCTAAGATTTTATTAAATAGTTAGTTAGTAGCTAAGTAACTTAGTTAGTTAGTTAGATAGTACGTTAGTTAGTAAGTTAGTTTGATTATCGATTACAAGTGAAACTTATAAAAACGTATTAATAAAAAGCAAAAGAGATTACACATGTATTTTTCAGTATTCAAATACTGAATTATTCACTCTTAAATAAAACATACCAATCATTCATAGCCGTATTTAGGGGGGGGGGGGGGGTTTGGGTGTTTACCCCCCCCCCCCCCCCCCCCCGAAATTTTTTTTCAGAAAATCAAAAGATACCTATATTATAAACATATACAAGTCTAATATGTGCAGCACTAAATGATTTGTTTTTGTATTTTAGTGATTTGATTACCTATATGAAAATCTCCCTTAAAATCACTACCAATTTTGCATCGTTGCAGAAGCTGTCGATAAAGTTTGTATAAAGGAAAACAAAAATTGTTTGGTCCATTACAAAGAGTTTTTATCTCTTTGACCATTTCCTTAAGCACTATGTTAACACCTTAAAATGCTCTTTTAAAACCCTTTAAATACCACAAGTACTTATGCAGGGTTTTTGGTGCCGAGACTAAACTATGCTTTTTTAAAGGGTTTCGGGGCTAGAAATCGAATCCAAAGACGGAATTATTCGATCACATCTCGTTTTTGAAATATTACCCTTAAATCTATTTAAATCTTTCAGACATCTTTTCTACTGTCCGAGATATCTTCAGTTGCTTATAACCCACTTTTGTTCTATGTTAACCTTAAATCCAGTATGTGAGCGAAAATAAATGTATCGATTTATTCAGAGACTGTAGTACCTACCAACGCTAAGAAATAACCTCGAAAACTGGCAAAAAGCGGGATCTTCGATTTTCTAACGGGAATATCTCAAAAACGCGATGTGATAGAATTTTTCTGAGTTCGGATTCGAGCTCAGCACATAAAAAACCTTTAGAAAAGTATATCTTGGTTTGTGTAACAAAAACCTTGTTGGCCATACTCAAAATATAAAAAAATGCGATTATACTTTTACAATGGAAGAAAAACTTGTTTTTATTTCTAAAAATTATAAGAGAAAATAACGTTACATTTTGTTCTTCTCAATATTCTTGTTTTTTGATCCCCTTTAATAAAAAAATAGTAGGGTGTCGCTGCAATACTCGGTTTTATATATATGGTGCGATTATACTTTTGCAAAGCACTGTATTTACAACATTTCGTTATTCTTTTGTTTCAAATTATAAAATTAAACAATTTCAGTTTATTGTTAAATTTCAAAGTGAAGTATAACACTGGTCAACAAAATTAAACTTCTTTTTTGTTAAAGAAACCAGGGTATACTCTTCTATAGGTTTTTTGTGTGCTGAGCTCGAAACCGAAGTCAGAAAAATTCGATCACATCACGTTTTTGAGATATTCCCGTTAGAAAATCGAAAATGCCGCTTTTTACCAGTTTTCAGGGTTATTTTTTAGCGTTTACTTATTTTTTTTTTAAATTGAATTTGTAACAGTTTTTAAAAGAATTAAGTTTTGTCTCTCTAAATCCGTTTAAATCTTTTAAATGTCTATTTTCTTCCTCGAGAAATCATAACTTGAAATCAAAGTGTTTGGGGCATCTCATATTTATTTGCTTTTAATAGCAAATATCGCTTTCAAATTTTGGCATAATTCTTTTAGAAACTGTTACAAATTTAATTTCAAAAAAAAATAAGTAAACGCTAAAAAATAACTTTGAAAACTGGTAAAAATCGGCATTTTCGATTTTCTAACGGGAATATCTCCAAAACGTGATGTGATAGAATTTTTCTGACTTCGGATTCGAGCTCAGCCTATAGAAAATTATACCCTGGTTTCTGTTACTAAAACCTTGTTGACCAGTGTAATTAGCTCATGTCAAACAACTTGGATTATTTAAAATTTTGGTTTTTAAGTATTGCTAATTTCATTTAGAACTCAATAGATAGAATGTACCTGTCAATTTTCTGCTACAAAATTTCTGTGCAAGAAAAAGTCCATTTTTCAATGTTTTATATATTAAATTGTACGAAATAATTTTTTTTTATAAAGCCTTAGAATGGTAAAAATTTGTTTCTTAAAAAAAATTTTCTTGCTCGCTAACGCTCGCAATTTATATCAACCAACTTATCACTCTTTGTACCTACAAAACTAGAGATGCCGCTGAATATTCGGCCATTTTTAAATTCGTTTACCGTAAGCAGGGCTTTTTTAAACTTTTAACTACGAATTCCTCTCCTAAAAAATACTTAAAAAGGATATTGGCAAATTTTTCGCTTCTACACAGTTCAAATGACTATTTGATTTAGGGGGATTTAGTATCGATTGCAGTTTCATATAGTTGATACAAAGTATTGTGATTTCTAAAAAAAAAAATTTGTTTGGTCTGAGCTAACCCCCCCCCCCCCCCCGAAATGAAATCCTAGCTACGGCTATGCTATCATTACGTATCATGTATTATGCCTACGCTTGAAACAACTCTATTCAGAAAACGGTTGGATTTACAGAAAAATGCATAAGGCAATTTTTGTAGATAATTTTATGACGAACAGATTTTCCATAGACCCCTATTGACCTCCGAGCAACAGGTCACGAGATATATGCGAAAAACTGATTTTCGTGACCTTTTGACCTCTATAACTTCTAAGCGGACGCGATATCAATGTCGATTTTTGACATCTTCATAACAACGCCGTAATGAAGGTCTACACCAAAATCGAGCCCAGTAGGAATTTTTCCGCAGATAAAACCTAAAATTACTGGACTACTATAAGATCTATTTCCTAAATAAGATGAAATCCATAATAAAAACGATTCGGTAAAACCCAGAGTTCTTAGTTTAAATATAAGTGTTTTGTGACAAAGCTTATCGAATGCTTTGCCAAAATAGGTGAACACAACATCAACTTGTTTATGATCCTCAAAAGCATTGAGGCGAAACGTGGTAAAGTGGAACAAATTAGTAACTGTTGATTTATTTTGAATAAAACCATATTGATTGTCACAGATAATGGATCTACATTTAAAAGACAAGATTTCACATATAATGGACTCGAACATTTTTGGGATGACAGAAAGTTTTGCAATAGGACGATAATTGGTAATTTCATTCTTAGACCCTCTTGTGAACTGGTGTTATAAATGCACTTTTCCACAATATAGGAAATGTTGAGAATTAAATAGATACATTGAAAAGAACAAAAAGAGGATAGGATAATTCAGACATTCGGCAATGCCCCAACCGGGACTTGAACTGGGTACTCTCGCCCGCTGACCGAGTACTCTTTTTTTTTTAATTTTAAATTCATTTTTATTTTGTATTATCTTAAAACTACTTACCAATTACTTACAACTAAACCGAGTACTCTTCCGTCAGACCACCGAGCATTGGCAAAACGGACGTGAAATTATAAGTACACAAACTATTGGAATTTTTGTTTCACAATTTTTCGATGTGAGAAGTTCTCGACTATGTTACAAAACGTAGACACATGAGTCGATTATATAGTTTATTCGTCGAATTCACTAATAACAAAATATCGCGAATGCGAATCTTTCGCAAATCCAGTCAACTCCCCGGGAGCAAATTCACTAATAGGAATGAATATTTGAATTTAAAGTAAAGCTCAAACTTGTTAAATAAATAAAATATTTAGCAAATGGACCTATCATGTTTTGAAAATTCACATAGAATTGAAATCATTCAAAGAAGATTTATTCGTTTCGCTTTACGTGCCCTTCCGTGGGAAGATAGATTCAACTTACCCCCATACCATGACCGTCTGAATCTAATTGTAGGACCAGGTTTTCGTCCTTGATGTTTGTGGGTGTGACTACACACTATTGTGTAGTATCAGTTCTCAAATTATCTGTCACAAATCTAGAAATCGCGGCTTTGTTTATTTATTCTGAGGCGCTTATACTGGCCGAAGACCGCAGTAAACGTTGAACAGATAAACGAACAAAGGTATTAAACAAAAAAAAAATTGATTCACCAACAAAGATGAATGAAAAGATGTTTTGTTGTATTTTCAAATATGAATATAAACAATTTTATTAATAAAATAATTGAGAAATTTAAATTACGTTAAATGAAAATAGTTGGCATCAATAAACTGCGTTGAACTACTTTTTGTAAAATATTAAGGCGCTTTGAAGAAAACGTCGTAAATAATAAAAAATAATTAAACGATTTAAGGTTGGCTCATAATTAAAGCCCCTCCCCCTGGTGTGATACTTTTTTGAAAACGTTAGCGCTAGGCAACCTTTGCTCAACGAAATATCAAACAAGAGTGATTTGTTTTGAATCAAGCTCTGCCTTTTATATGATTTTTGAAATAATTTTAAATCAATGAAATATATGATTACAAACATAAATTATTTTAAAGTGATTAAACATGAAGTATTAATTTAGAATATAGTCACATCCGGACCCTTTAAATAGAGTCAGCACATTCTTAATTCTTATGCTTCTCATAAGAATGCTTTTAATAAGAATCTTATCTATCTTTGAATTCGCAGAATGCAATGCAGCACTTTTAGCTGCAATGCATTCTCGCCCACAACTTGCTGCTTGCTTCTCTTTTAAGATACCTATTGACACCAGTTGTGTTTTGATCGTCAGAAGTTGAAGTTACAATATTTATTACAAATTGAAATAATAAAATATCATTTTAAGTAAAGCAAATAAATACATTGTTTTAAATCAACCACGGCACCCACGATCACTGGCGACGAGGATTAAAAATAAAAATATATAAAGAAGAACAACAAAACCACACTCAAACAACAACAAAAAAATTTGTGCCCAAAATCGAAATCCCTATTTGAAGAAGTGACAAAGAATTATTGCAAAGCGATGGATGAGCACAAAAGATGTAATTCAACACGAAATAGCATTGAAAATGCAGGAAATGGTGATTATTATTATTAAATATTATATTTTAACTAAACATAGCTGTGCCAAAAAGAATTGAAGAGAAAGAGAAATAAATAAAATTAAAAAAAAGATCTATGCCATCTACCTAGTGTATAATATTTGATGAGCAATTCATTAATGTGTTTTCCCAAAATGAAGTGAAAAAAAAAAAAAACAAAACTATAATTTTTTTTGTTACAATTCTTATTTTAGTATTTTATAACGAAATATAAGTGAATTTCATAAATACCTGATCATAAAATAAATGGTCTATTTGAAAAAGAAGGCGACAAAGTTTCCAATTCAAAATTGTAAGACAAAAAGCAAAACCCTATCTAAATATTGACAGAGATACATAGTGCAAGAAGAAAAAAAAAATAATATAGCTAGCTAAGCTGTTTTGAATCAAATGACTCCAGTGAATTTTTTAATTGTCTTTTAGTGTATGTTTTTGTTAATACATATAAACAAAAATTATTCATTATTCAAAATAAAATCATACATTTTTTTTTTCTCCACATTATTATAACATTTGTTAAAAAAAAAAAAAAAAAAAAAAAAAAAAAAAAAAAAAAAAATGGCTAATTCAGTAGAAAATATGAATTTAATTCTTAATTGTATTAAGAACATACAAGACTTTGACGGAACCGACAAAAACCATTTAGTGGACTTTCTACAGCAGGTTGACTATTTAGTTCCTACGATTGATAGCTTTGACGACAACAACAAAAAAGTTCTAATAGGTTTCCTTAAAAATAAATGCGTTGGACGCACACGTCCAGTTCTCCAAAGACACGGCTTAATAGAAAGCTGGAAAAGAATCAAAGAAATTTTGCTTGAGAATTTCGGTGAAAAAGAAAATAGTTTCACCTTAATAGACAAATTGAAAATGTGTAGAGTAGACTCTACTATTGAAAAGTATTTTTATGAAATAAACAAAATTACCAGTAGAATACATATTCGTATTCTATCACACGGTGACACAAACTACACAACTGATGAGGTAAACAGGATAGCTCTGAATGTTTTTAGAGAGAATCTTCCAGAGCCTACTAAAACATTAATTTTTAGTAGAAACCCAAGTAAATTAGAAGCCGCTTATAAAATAATTTTAGAAGCGCGTCACCAAAGTTATACGGCATATCAATCAAACCATATCAAAAATAATTTAAATTCGAATAAAAATCAATCAACAGGAAATCCATACAGAGGTAGGAGCAATCAAAATTCCTTCGAATTCCAAAGAGGTACTAATACGTTTAGAAACAGAAATAATCAAAACTTTAATGAGAATCAGGAATCAAGTAACACATATAGAAATATTAATAGGAATAATCAAAACTTAAACGAAAACCAAGAATCAGGAAATACTTACAGAAATATAAATAGAAATCATCAAAACCCTTTTGATAATTATGGGTCAGGAAATACGCGTACTAGTAGAAATTATCAGAATTTTAACGTCAACCAGCAAAATGGAAACCCCTTCAGAAATAATTCCAATTCTAACCAATATCAAAGATCTGCTAATAGAAGTAGAAATCAACAAAACAGTGGTGCACGATCCACAGAACCAATGGAATTGGGAAATTTTTTAATGGAGAGCCCAAACACCTTCCCTATATAATAATTAATACTGAAATTAGAAAACTTTACTTTATTGTTGATACAGGCGCAGAAGTCAGTGTCATTAAACCTCAGATATGTCACCCAAAATGGAAAAAACAAGTTCACATACCAGTGAGATCGATCGGAGATAGTTTTGTTTTAAATACAATGTGTTCAATTCCAGTTTTCAAGGAATTCAATGAAAACGAAGATGTTTTTTGCGAGTTTCTAGAACACGATCTCAAAAATAACTACGATGGCATAATAGGTAATAATATTCTTAAAAGATTTAATGCAATTGTAGATTACCCTAAACAGCAGTTAATATTGAATAAAGCAGTGCTTAAGTTGTATTTCGATAAACAAGAAGAAATTTATGACAATCTTGCATATAATAATGAAAATGTAGTAGAAATTAATTTTAATAATGAGGTGGGAATCAATAACAATATAGGTGAATTTATTGAAAGCGAGCATTTAAGTGAACATGAGAAAGGTTTACTTTACAGTGTTTTGAAGAAATTTAAAAGAACATTTTACAATGAAAATGATGATTTATCGTTTACAAATGAAGTAAAGCATCACATACATACAAAACATGAACTACCAGTTTATTCAAAATTATACCGTTATCCGGAAGTACATAGGAATGAGGTCGATAGACAAATTGAAGAAATGCTTAGGCAGGGTATAATTAGGGAATCTAATAGTCCTTTCAATAGTCCAATATGGGTAGTTCCCAAAAAAGAAGACCTTTCAGGTAAAAAACAGTGGCGCATAGTTATCGATTACCGAAAACTTAATGAGATAACAATAGAAGACCGACAGCCTATGCCAAATATCGAAGAGATATTTGATAAATTAGGTCGATGTCAGTACTTTACAACGCTGGATCTCGCTAAGGGATTTCATCAAATTGAAATGCATCATAGCGACATTCATAAGACCGCGTTTTCCACATCCAATGGTCACTACGAATTTCTTCGTATGCCATTTGGATTGCGTAATGCACCTGCCACATTTCAAAGACTGATTAACAATGTATTAAAAGAATATATTGGCAAAATTTGTCTTGTTTACCTGGATGACATTTTGATTTTTTCAACTAGTATTGAAGAACACATGGAATCACTATCCAAAATTTTGAAACGATTAAGAGAGGCTAATCTAAAAATTCAATTGAATAAATGTCAGTTTATGAAAAAAGAAACCGCATTTTTAGGTCACGTGGTTACACCTGACGGCATTAAAACTAATCCTAAAAAAGTTGAAGCTATAGACAAAATACCACTCCCGAGTAATCAGAAAGAAATTAAAAGTTTTCTTGGCATCACAGGTTATTACAGACGGTTTATTAAAGATTACTCTAAAGTTGCTCATCACCTTGTTAAGTACTTGAAAAAGAATACCAAAGTCAATAAAAAAGACAAAAAATTCATAGCTGCGTTTCATAAGCTTAAAGAACTAATTAAAAATGATCCAATTTTAGTACACCCTGACTTCAAAAAGAAGTTCACATTAGTAACAGACGCCAGCAACTATGCGTTAGGGGCAGTCTTAACCCAAGATAATAAGGCTATAAGTTTCGCAAGTCGATCTCTGAATGATCACGAAAAAAAATATAGTACAATAGAGAAAGAGCTTTTGGCCATTGTTTGGGCAACCAAACATTTCAGGCCTTACTTATATGGAAGAAGTTTTGTGGTCAAAACTGATCACAAACCATTAGATTGGTTAAATTCCTTAAAAGAGCCCAACATGAAATTACAACGTTGGAAAATAAAATTAAATGAGTTTGACTTCATAATAGAGTATATTAAAGGCAAAGAAAATGTAGTAGCCGACGGGCTAAGCAGAATAAACTATGAAAAGATCGACAATGCAGATGAAGTTTTAATAAATCTCAACGAGATCTTTGATGACGAAATTGACACCGTGCACAGTGCAGACACTGACAGTGCCGATTTTATATCTATTACTGAAAAACCACTGAATATTTTTAAATACCAATTCGTATTAAAAAAATCAATAAGGGAATCCACGACAAAAAAAATTATTTTTAAAAAGAAAATACGAACCACGTTGTATATAAATTCTGAAAGCAATTTATTAGAATTGATGAGAAATCAATTACCCGAAAAAGGTTTAATAGTTGTATTTTGTGAGGATAATGAATTGTTTTTGACTTTTCAAAACAATTACGTAAAATATTTTTCAAAAAATAAAAATCTCAAAATAATGAAAACTAGTAAAGTATTGGAAGATTTAACCGATAAAGAAAAATTGTTGAAAATCATTGAATATGAACATTTGAAAAATAATCATAGAGGGATTAACGAAATATTCCTAGAAATGAAAGCTAACTACTATTATCCAAACCTTCAAAAAGAAATTCAAAAATTCATAAATAATTGTAACATATGTAACTCAGCTAAATTTGACAGGATGCCTATAAAACATAAATTTAATATAACAGATACCCCTGCAAGACATAACGATATTGTTCACGTAGATATATGGTTTCCTATGCGAAATGTCATGTATTTAACAACAATTGATAAACTCACCAAATATGCTACGGCTCACCTTTTAGAGGACAGAACATGGATTTCAATTACTAAAGCACTTAAAACCCGAATGCAATATTTGGGAAAGCCAAAACTTATCGTTACTGATAATGAACTAGACACAGTTTCAATAAGACAATTTTTAACTTCCAATGACATTCAACTTCATGTCACAACTCCTTATTTGAAAACTGGCAATGCTGACATAGAACGCTTGCATTCAACATTTAATGAACACATAAGACTGTTTAATGCTGATCCTTGCAACGAAGATAGTCTTGATGAAAAAGTTTTTAAAGCGGTTGTTTTATACAACAATACAATTCATACAAGTACAAAAATGAGGCCAATAGACTTTATAAACAATATTATTTCAGAGGAAGAAATTACCTCATTGTCTAAGTTATTACATGCAAATAAAACAAATAAAATAAATAAGTTGAACGAAAACAGAGAAACTGTTACTAATTTTGAAAATGAATTCGTTAGAAATAATAGAATAGGGAAGTCAAATCCAAAGTATATAAATATAAAAAACTATAAACAAGCAGGCAATCATTTGATATCTGACAAACATCCAAAAAAATCTTATAAGAACCAAGTCAAACGTAAAACTAAATTCCAAAATTATCATTACAGACAAAATGATGACGTTGGCAATTCTAATGCTGTTAGTTCCTCTAATCAGCGGACAACGAATTGACATTACCCCAATTCATAATGACAATGGGTATACCATTGTCAGATTCGAAGAAACTAAAATAATTGATCATTACAATAAGTTTTTACACATTGTAAACATATCAAAATATTTAGAAGCGACAGAAGCAATTGAAGCAAGCTTTCAATCCCTTAAAACAAGTAATTCAGTAATGGAAATCGGAATGACAATTATTGAAAAAGAAATAATTTCAATAAAACAAGAACTGTATTGCTTTAGAAACTACATGAAAACTACACGCCAAAAGCGAGGTTTAATAAATATTTGGGGTAACGGTATGAAATTGTTAGCAGGAACTATGGACAGTGAAGACTCTAAGCAAATATATTCGTTTATGGAAAATGTAGAAAAGAATATGAAACAATTAACTGACGAAACGAACAAACAAGTTGAAATAAATAATAATATGATTCAGAATTTTGAAACCATCAGAAAGCACATCATAGAAAACGATGTGAAAATGAATCAATTTTATAAAAACATTTCGACTTTGACAGAAGACATTCTTTTTAAGACGGACAAAAACTCTTTGATCCTACAGCTTTACATGTACTCATGTAATTTAAAAAATGAAATCTCTAAAATTAAAGACAATATTTTGTTATCAAAAATAAATTTACTAGAACACGATATGTTTAATATTGATGAAATGAGAGATTATAACATAACTATTGAAATGTTACCACTTATAAAAACTGCTGTGCTATTAAAAAACAATCTTATAATATTCGTTGTATCAATTCCGATATTTTGCAAAGAAAAATTTTATAATTCAGCCATTATACCTATTCCAAACCTAGATTCAATGGAAATTGAATTTGATATAACATTTGTAATCATAAATGAGATGAAAATTTACCTCTCAAATACAGAAAATCTTTTAAAAAATAATTTAATTCCATTTCCGAACAAATGTATAAGAAATCTTTTAAATGAAAATAATGTTTGTAACTATAAAAGTAACAAAGAAACTTCAATAACAAAAATTAACGAACACACCATTGTAACTAAAAATCTGGAAGTCATTGAAATTGATCAAGACTGCATTGATCAAAAAATTGTCATTAAAAATCACAATATTATTAGTATTGAAAACTGTACAGTAAAATTAAAAGAATTCGAAATAAGTGTAAAACAGAAAACTTATTATGAAACTTTTGTAATACCGCATTTTATAACCAATACAAGTAAAATATTTAGTAACTTTACATTATCTGATTTAAATTTAAGGAATATTGAAAACAGAAAATATATAAAATATGTTGAAAATAACCACAAGGTAACTTCAAGTTTAACTTTTGTATTAATTACGTTAATTATAATTACAATTTTATTATATTTTAAATGTAAATCTAAAGGAAAAGCAAGCAATACTATTGAATTAAAAATTAATCCTTGTTCAACGGAGACTGTTGAATCTATGGGGGGAGGAGTCACATCCGGACCCTTTAAATAGAGTCAGCACATTCTTAATTCTTATGCTTCTCATAAGAATGCTTTTAATAAGAATCTTATCTATCTTTGAATTCGCAGAATGCAATGCAGCACTTTTAGCTGCAATGCATTCTCGCCCACAACTTGCTGCTTGCTTCTCTTTTAAGATACCTATTGACACCAGTTGTGTTTTGATCGTCAGAAGTTGAAGTTACAATATTTATTACAAATTGAAATAATAAAATATCATTTTAAGTAAAGCAAATAAATACATTGTTTTAAATCAACCACGGCACCCACGATCACTATATTGAACATTTAAATGAGAATTATATGAATTAACAGTAAATGGTCGCCAAATAGCCGACATACTCTTTGCCCATCAATTGCTTACAGGAAACATTGACTCATCTTCTCTCCTACGTGAAATCAACCTAAACGCAAATCCCCGAAGTCTCGGCTCTCCACCCTTATTTTACCTTTCCCGTCATCGAACCAATTATGGCCACTTTGAACCTATGTCCAGAATGCTAAGGCACTCGAACGAAGCAATGCCCTCCTTTGACTTACATATAAGTAAATCGTCACTTAGAAAAAATCTCCTGCTGCACTAATCATTCCCATTTTATGCCCCGATATGAACACCTCCATCCAAACCAATGAATAATTACAAATAGAAGTGGACACCCAGGGAAACTTCCGCTGTAAAGTAATTGTCGCTTGTATCGTGCATTGAATTAAAAAAGCAAATCCAACAATCCAAAAGCAAAGCCAACAATCCAAAAGCAAATCCAGCAACCCAAAATCAAATCCTAAACAGCTTATACATATAGATAAAAGTTTTCCTATTTCAAAAAGTGGAGATAGCCTAGAGGATAAGGTGAATGTGTGTTAAGTTTACCTGCCTAGGTTCGAATCTGACAGGAAATTGAGATTGTTTTTTTTTTTTGTTTACATTACTAGAATAAAAATTAATTGAATTTCTCAAAAAAAAATCTCCGCAAAAACAAAAAAAAAACAATTTCAAATTTTACCGGTATTCGAACCTAGGCCAGTAGGAGCAAAAGGCATCGTCCTTGTTGTCTAGACTAATATGACTTTTCAAAATACGAAAACTTATATCAATATAAGCTCTTTGAAATATATAATAATAAATTATTAATTTTTTTATGAAGGTTTAAAAAAATTATTAGTTAAGACTTAACTCGAAAATACAAAATAGTTGAGGCGCAAACATGTAGTTCATCTATCTTCCGGTACTCTTATAGTTGCAGAGTAATCTGCGGTGTCACTTCTATTTGTAATTATTCAATGATCCAAACCCCCTTATTTTTTAAGCTTGGTGTTTAATGTTTAAATTTTTGATTTTTTTTTCGTTTTTCTTGTTTCCCTAAAACAACATTAAGGTGGGCCTTAGGGCCCGGTCTTAATACAATAAAAACAACACAAAACAAGAACCAAAACAGAAAAAAATGTTAAATTAATCTAAGGTAGTTTAAGTTAGTCTTTAATTAGTTTTAAGTCATAGCTTGTACTAAGCTTAAATAAATAAATAAATAAATAAATAAATAAATAAATAAAATAAATGATTCAATTAAGCTATCATAAACTTCTTTTGCTGAAAGTTAGACTTTATTTGATAGTGTGTGTACATTTTATCATTGTTGTTTTTTTTTTTAGTTCCGGGCAAGGTAGGACTGATTATTTTATGTGCTAGTCAACTAGGGTTTATACATATTCTGAAGCTTAAAAAAATTTTTCTAAGTTTTCACTTATTTTCTTTAATTTAGTTAATTTATTATACTTACAACTTTTTTTAATCCCAAAAGAAGTTTTTGGAAATTTTTAAAACTAAATTATATAAATAGTCTATTTAATAGACCCGAGCTCCAGAGAAAAAATAGAACAAATTCGTTCAAGAGTTTTTATTGCTGATTATGATTCCTAGGCATACAAGAATACTCCAGCCAAAAGCGCTACTAAATCCGTTGGTGCATTTCTGAGAAAACGGCAACACTGGTCGGTTTTCAGTTTTTTTGATTTAACTCGAAAACCAAGCCTGACTTTGAAATGGTTCAAAGACACTTTTCATAGCAAATTAAATTTTCTGTCAAGTTAAGATGGTTAAAAAATTTTAAAAATTATTTTTGACAAAAATTCTAACCTAAAATCAAAGAAAAAAAAGTTAAAAAATTGACAATTTTATTTTTTTTTTACTAAATCAAGGGGCATTTTGTGTATGTAGCCGGGACGTCCAAACTTTGTACTAATGAAATAAAGTAGAGGTAAAATCCTTTGATAATATGCAATTTTTAATTTTTTTTGTCAAGAAACAACTTAAATGTACCTTTCAAAAATTAGCACTTTTTCTAAATTTTTGACTTTTTTAGTTAAAAGCAAGTTTTTAAAACTCGATAAAATCGTATTAATTGGTAACTTTTAGACTTTTAAAGTAAACATACTTCGAGGGATTGATTTAATATAAACTAAATATGACAAACAAAAAAATTTATTTGCATCCTTATGGCCTTTTGTGCAATTTTGTGTATGTGCATTTTTATAAATTCGGGTCGAATGGATGGACGGAGAGCCATTAGCTTTGGTCTATTGCATAGAAGAACATTTAATACCAACTCTTTTACTGTTTTCAATGGCCTGAAAAACAATTCTTGTAAAATTCGCGACCAACGAAAAGTTTCTCTTGAAAAACTAAAAAAATACTCTAATGAGTTTGAAACAAAATAGCTTAGGCAAATTAGTGAATCAAATTGCATTTTTTGCGGGACAAATTTTTTTCATGGAACGTGTTTAGGTGAATGTCCTTATCGTAAAAGTGAATTTTTTGGGATGATAAGATATCGGGAATAGCCGCCATCTTGGAAAAGAGGTCGGTGCCGTTTTTATTTTATAACTCCATTTTTACTCATCTAAACCAAAAATGTCCCAGGATAGACTTATTATCAATTAAATTATCTAAAAAATGATATACAAATGAATTCCGTGAGTTAGTTAAATTCAATTTTATAGTCGGTCAAAGTCCGGGTTCTTCTCGCAAGGTTAAGACAATATGACATTTTTTCAAATATCTGAAGAACTTTTTATTTGTTTGGGATTTTCTTATAGAATGAATTATAGCACTTTTAATTATCTATAAAATGAGCCCTTTATCGTAACTGTAACCAACATAATGTATAAGCCATCTAACGTCGAAGTTCACATTCTACTAGTCAAAAGTGAGAAAATAACAAATTTTCTTCTATTAGACCGAGCAAATTTTTGAAGTGGAGGTATAACCAAAATATAAGTAAACAGTTTTTTAATTATATTCGTCTAAATATTGAATTCAAAGTTTGAAATCTTTAATGTTAACCTTTATATGGTTTTCGAGGTTTTAAATGAAGTGAATTTTCCAATTAATGCGAATAAGCTAAAGTGACACTATTTAAAATTCTAAATATAAGAACTGATGCCCTGTCATTTTTCCTAAACATGAACACCTCAATCTCAGCATTACGATAAGTATATGTTATGTTTTTGAGACTATTGTGTTTAATTTTTGATTGTTTATTTGAACTATTGAAATCCCAAATATGTTCAGTTTAAAAATCGTATATCATGACTTCGACGTTTGGTTGCTTCTACAATGTGATGGTTACAAAAACAATAAAGGGTTCATTTCATAGATAATTAAAAGTGCTATAATTCATTCTTTAAGAAAATCCCAAACAAATAAAAAGTTCTTCAGATATTTGAAAAAATGTCATATTGTCTAAACCTTGCGAGAAGAACCCGGATTTTGACCGACTATAAAATTGAATTTAACTAACTCACGGAATTCATTTGTATACCATTTTTTAGATAATTTAATTGATAATAAGTCTATCCTGGGACATTTTTGGTTTAGATGAGTAAAAATGGAGTTATAAAATAAAAACGGCACCGACCTCTTTTCCAAGATGGCGGCTATTCCCGATATCTTATCATCCCAAAAAATTCACTTTTACGATAAGGACATTCACCTAAACACGTTCCATGAAAAAAATTTGTCCCGCAAAAAATGCAATTTGATTTACTAATTTGCCTAAGCTATTTTGTTTCAAACTCATTAGAGTATTTTTTTCGTTTTTCAAGAGAAACTTTTCGTTGGTCGCGAATTTTACAAGAATTGTTTTTCAGGCCATTGAAAACAGTAAAAGAGTTGGTATTAAATGTTCTTCTATGCAATAGACCAAAGCTAATGGCTCTCCGTCCATCCATTCGACCCGAATTTATAAAAATGCACATACACAAAATTGCACAAAAGGCCATAAGGATGCAAATAAATTTTTTTGTTTGTCATATTTAGTTTATATTAAATCAATCCCTCGAAGTATGTTTACTTTAAAAGTCTAAAAGTTACCAATTAATACGATTTTATCGAGTTTTAAAAACTTGCTTTTAACTAAAAAAGTCAAAAATTTAGAAAAAGTGCTAATTTTTGAAAGGTACATTTAAGTTGTTTCTTGACAAAAAAAATTAAAAATTGCAATTATCAAAGGATTTTACCTCTACTTTATTTCATTAGTACAAAGTTTGGACGTCCCGGCTACATACACAAAATGCCCCTTGATTTAGTAAAAAAAAATAAAATTGTCAATTTTTTAACTTTTTTTTCTTTGATTTTAGGTTAGAATTTTTGTCAAAAATAATTTTTAAAATTTTTTAACCATCTTAACTTGACAGAAAATTTAATTTGCTATGAAAAGTGTCTTTGAACCATTTCAAAGTCAGGCTTGGTTTTCGAGTTAAATCAAAAAAACTGAAAACCGACCAGTGTTGCCGTTTTCTCAGAAATGCACCAACGGATTTAGTAGCACTTTTGGCTGGAGTATTCTTGTATGCCAAGGAATCATAATCAGCAATAAAAACTCTTGAACGAATTTGTTCCATCCAAAAGGGTCTATTCAATAGACTATAAAGGTATCTACATAGATTTTTTGTGAAAAAATTCTTTGAAATTGTTAAAGCCGTTTAGGAAAAATAAACACATTAGTTATTCTGATCAATCAAACTAAGCCCAATATCAAACATTGAATTTAATTGTTATGATACCTCTGTACTTTTTACAATTTATTCCATAAATATACTTTTTTATGTTTAAACATGTGTTTTTATAAGTTTCCAGCAAAAAAGTCTTAAATAATTTTGTACGGTTTTTGACGCCAAATGCTCCTTAGTGAGCCTTTAATTTTGAAAAATAAGCAATCGGTAAGGCACTAGCTGATTGTGAATATGCCAGTTTTTCTTAATTTTCACCTGTTATGGGAAACGTGCCAAGCGATCAAATCAGGGTTATTTCTTTTAACATATAAAACCAACGGTAGAGGCCCAAAAGTTATATCCAAATAAAAAGGTAAGTACTTATTCTTAATCTACTCGTCAGTACGCAACTTTTGATACCTCTTAGGATTCAAAATTCGATCTAAGCTTTTTTGATTACTGAATCGTAGTATCAGTAAATGATACCTTTGAATCTAGGATTATACCAAGATCAGAAAAGCTGGATTGGACGAGTAAACTAGAGGAGTCTAACATATCAAAAACAATGAAATCATGTTTGCGTGTGAAACGCATTGTCTTGCATTTGTCAACATTTAAAAATAAACTATTGTTATTGCACCATTTCCAAAAACATAGGAGGTCATTTTGGAGAAGATTACAATCAGTCAATGAATTTATTTTCCGAAATATTTTTACATCGTCAGCGTACATTAATGAAAAAGAGTTTTTTAACAAAGATGGAAGGTCATTTATAGATACATATTTTTACTATAAATGTTCATATAGGTACCAAGTAATCCAAAAGATTATTTTTTGGTGCCATGAAATACGCCCAAGGCAGCCTTTCGAAAATTGGCATAATTTTAATTTTCAAAAGAGAAATAAAGCCAATTTTCAACATTTGGTTTTATTTCTCTTTCATCAATTTATTTTCAGAAAAACAAAAACAAATGTGCCTTGTTTCGGTTTATTAAAGCGGAATAATTTCAATATAATTTTTATATCATTCCAAATTTTCAAAGAATAAGTTTTATTTAAAATTTGTTTTATTTTTTAAAGAGATTCGCATGTGAGAATTTTTTTTTTCGCTTCACCCTGGTAAGAACTCATATCGGTTATCACAAATTTCAATTATTAAACTTTCACTTTATACATTTTTTTATATTTTGCCACGATGGTATTTTTTGAGTTGGTACTGCGGACAAAAATATCGAGGGAACAATATCTGTTCTATTATTTCGTCAGCTGTGGTCTCTTTAAATTGTCTCTATAGATATATTTATGCAAAAAAAAATATACGTGGGACATGAGTCCCGAAAAATTTATTCGGGACTAATGTCTCAGTAAGGTGGGACATAATTCTCGAATTCGATTCGGAACTTATGACCCAGTAGAGTGGGACATTAGATCCGAAAAAAAAATCGGGACTTGTGTCCCGGGGACTTATGTCCCTGCGCCAAACTTTCGTACGTTTTAGCCCCCAAAACCCATTTGTTTATTTCGTGATATTGTAATCTCTTTTGTATTCGTGAATAAATGTGAAAAACACACACAGTGTAGCCACGGTGTTTTTCGCATTTTTAGCCAAAAATGTACAATTTTTTGCGCATACTTAGCCAAAAGCCTACGACACAGCTTGTAGGCAAACCAGTATGACGTCAGAAGTTTCCCATCTCCTTCTGTGTATCTCTGTGTCTGTTTACTGAAAGTATTCACAATGTATAAAGAGTTACCATTGGTAAACTTCCTCAACAAACTACTCCTTTTTCTATTGCATTAATGAAAGAGCTTTCAGTATTAGTGCTTTTTTCATGCTTTTGGAACGAAAAAAAGCATAAGTATTGTCGTAGCTGTTTGGTTTTTTGTGTATTTGGGAAAACAGTTAATGTCAACATTTTAACATGCTAAGCGAAGGACTTTCAGGAAAAACTTTTGCGCGGACGCACAGTGGTGCCATTGTTCGTTTTTGGAGTCAAAATTCATTTGCACGGCCATTTCTAGACGAAAAGTCATGCAATTTGGTACACTGAATGATAATAGTATGGAAAATAAGAATGATATAATGAAAAGTTTCAATGTTCAATAAAACTGAGAATTTATTTTTTCCGTAAACCAAATTATACTTTTCAAATATATTTTAATGTTCTTAATCCAAATCTGAAGTCGAAAAAAAAGTCAATAAAACTGAGAATTTATTTTTTCCGTAAACCAAATTATACTTTTCAAATAGATTTTAATGTTCTTAATCCAAATCTGAAGTCAAAAAAAAAATTTATTTGAGAAGTATAAAGTTTGGTTTACGGAAAAAAATAAATTCTCAGTTTTATTGAACATTGAAACTTTTCATTATATCATGTTTTTAAATATTAACTTAAAAACATAGTTGGCAACCATATACCCACAATATTTTCAATTTTCTTATGAAAAATAAATAGCAGATATCTCAAAATTGTGCTAATTTAAAAAAAAATCCATGAAATGTGTTTTACTAATTTTTTTTAAAGAATATGAATCTATGAATTCCAAATCTAAGATCTGACACCTTTTTGTCATGAATTTAGTCCAATTTCTAACTTATATACTGTTTTGAAAAAGAGAATTCTATTTTAACGCCCATTCTTTCCGCCATTTTGGAGCCGCCATTTTAAATAAAAAAAGTTGGCAGCTTTTGCTTACTCTCCATACTATTATCATTCAGTGTACCAAATTTCATAACTTTTCGTCCAGAAATGGCCGTGCAAATGAGTTTTGACACCAAAAACGACCAATGGCACCACTGTGGGACGGTCTGTTTTTTTAAAGAGTGAGTATTTTGTTTTGTTATTTTGATGCGAAAAAGATAAATTTATTTTTTTTTAGTTTAAAATATTTGTTATTGTGAAATTACCGACATGGTACTTTTTCGACACAAAATTGAAACATTTTTTTGGCCAATGCGGCATCGCTGTGTGAGCTTTTTGATATGATACACATATGTAGAAGCCGTGAGGCAAAGTCAGATGTAAACGTCCTTTCTGCCCTGTGCTGCCAATTTTTACCGGACGAGTATAGAGACCAAAGAGTTGTACGTTCGTGGCGGCCAATTTTTTCTTTTAAATTAATGTTTTTTTTTGTTGAAACAAATCATAAAACGTAGACAGGTTTTTCAATCAGATTGTATGTGGACAGTGAAGTTGTTTTTAGTAAAATATGTGGTATATGAATCATATATGGTACATGGGACTCTGTAGACTTAGGACATACATATATTTTGAGTCATATGTGATTCATTGGACAGTTAAGTTGTTAGATTGATCTCAAAGTTAAGCATTTCTTCCATGTTTTTTTTAAGATTTGGAGAATGTTACATTCTAAGTTTTGTAATTTTTTTGATAAACAGTTTTGGTCTTTTGGTGTCCTATTTATGCTGAAACGAATTAGCTTTTACTAATTAAAATCAGTTAGAAATTGTAGCAGCTGTTTTTTTTACGCGATGAAGAAATTTCAATTTATTGGGGCAATCGAAGAAATGAAAAACTAATTTCTCTGTTGTTATTAATGGTAGAAAATTTGTTATGGTGTGAATTTTTAGATAAAATGTTATCCTTTGTAACTACGTTTCAAAAATGTGGATATCTTTTTTGGATGCTCAGATATACATTTTTGAATACCGTTCATTTATTCTTGCCCATGACAACACAGGCCCACAAAAAAAAGTGCCAATACTTTTTACGGACCTGCTCATCTTTATGTATTTTGACGTGCTGAATCCGACTCTGAAGTCAGTTTTTCCCAAATACCCTAAAAAAATTTTTTTCTGCTCTAAAAAAGCGTGCTTTGTAGAATTCAAATTGTGATATTTTTCGATCTAATTACAACTTTGGAGACTTTTATACTTTTTTGAAAACTTGAATACCGGGGAAAGTTTTTAAAATATTAAACCAGTGTCACGCCATAGAAATACATTTTTTTCGTAGTGATGCTCTGAAATAAAAGTAAGAAATTGAGTTTTTATACAGTGGCGATTCCTGGTCTTGAGCAATGGTTTAGCTACACTTGTAAAGTTTGAAATTTCAATTGAAGTGGAAATACTTCTTTTTTCAAAAAAAAAAAAATTAAAATCTACTTCCTACTTCGCACCATCACAAAAATATCGAAAGCTACTTCATTTTAAAATCTCTGTTCCAATTTACTTCAAATTATCAAAATATAAGCGTGCTTTTCTGCGAATTTTATAGTTTTCAACATGCTTTCAAGAGGTAAACTAGTGCTTTTCCTGCTGAATAAGTCCCAAAATTGTGTTTCCTAAGTCTTCTGGGAATCTTTGCTTTCTGAGGAGGAATTCTTCCCTAGGGATTTCATTTCCAGCTCCATGATATAAGGGTTCAATCTGGGACTCAAAGTGAACTACGCAAAAAAAAATTGTCTTTTTTTGTGTATTTTTTGTTTTGTATAGATTCATGGCTGATTCTACTCAGTACTTGTACTCTTGTGTTTCTTTATTAGCTAAGACATAATTTGACGCAAACAAATCAGTTCTCCATTGATTTGTTTAACAGGTAACGGGAATTTTAACTTGTAACAATAAATGCCCTAATTTCAATATTTATTTGCGAAATGTTTCCATTTTTTTTCATGAATCTGAGCCTTAACATGTTCAACAGTTGGATACATGCTTCAAATAAGCAAAATGTATTACTTTACCTTACCAAAATTGAAAAAGAATGCTGGTCAAAATACTTTTTCGCTCAAAAAACAGCACTTCTAATACAAAAAAAGCTGCCTGAAAGCCAAATTTCACTCATATGACTTACTTTGACCACCATAAGATTCACCATAACATACTTAATAAATAACCTTTATCTTTACCTATATAAAGTTTAACCGTTAGAAATTATTCTTATTAGATCGAGAATTGTAAATTAGTCAAAATAATTATGCCGACGACTGTATAAATATATCTAAACCGAAAATATGGAGTTTGAAAGAATTCGAATTTTTGGTTTTAGTTGTTTTTAATAATTATTTAACTTATATAAATTTAATAGAATTATTTTTTTTTAATATAGATTTTTATAAAAAAAAGATATTTTGAAATCTATTTCGATTTTTTTCAATCTACTTCCATTTTTTCTTCAAATCTACTTCGACTTTTTTTCTGCAAGTGGTAACTCTGATCTACATATATATTGCAACTGCATTCTCCTAAAAAATCACGAAAGTAAAACAAAAGAGAGCGTAATAAAAAATAGCAAACACCACACACACCTGCTTGCTTACACTACGCTCCATTCCTCAACGTTATGTCTCGTGTCATATCGCATCTCTTTGCGCTATTTCTCCCCCTTTAATAGCTGGGCTTTTTTTTTAACGATGCACACATAACAGTCAAAAATTTGCATACAGATTGAAAGGAATTAAATATCGCAACTTGGAACGATAAACAATGTTTCAAGGGAGAGTTTTTACATTATAGTTTTGTGTTGTGAATAGGAAGATATGATTTTATAATACGTGGGTAAGAGTAGATTTGTTATTTTCTTCTTCTTCTTCTTCTCCATTGTCGATGACAGTCATGATCTCGAATGTGATCACAGCTTTCCCAGTTTACTGCTTCACACTACGGCTCCGCATGTGGGGTTCGCCGGGTTGACCTCAGGAAACGTCGCACAATGGGGCAAAATTCAAAAAAGCTGGCATTTAATCGAATCATAAAGTTTAGCTTTGTTTTGAATAACCCAACTATTTCTCTTTGAAAAATAATAGAGAATCAGAAATGAGAGAGAAAAAATTAATTTAAACCACGTGTAATTCAGGAGATTGTCTCAAAGGAAGAGAAATATCACTTCTCGGTAGAATTTTTACGACTTTCTATCATTTTGGGTTGTTTCAATAAATTGTGTACTGTTAATTATTTATTACTTGTACAAAGTTGAATCTTTTTGAAATTGAATCAGTAAGGTCTAGTACGTTCTAATAAATTTTCTTTTTATGAAAAATATGTATTCAAAATATTTTAATTCCTAGTCAAAAATGAAAAATAACCTAAAAATAATGTGTTTCCTGCACTCTTCTGAAAACCTTAGTCTTTTAGTTGTGATCGCCGTAAAACGCCAATAAGTTTTAGATGTCATTTTGTTCTGGGTTTTATCTAGTTTTAGATATGAAAAGTTTTCTTGCTACTTTTTGCTACCCTGTGAGAATTGTTCATTTTTAGTTGGTGACGTCATTTTCCATAAATGCTCATTTTTTAGTGGAAATTGAGAGTGATAAAGACATTTAAATTATTAAATTGGTTCATTTATTAAATGTGTACTTATGTATAATAAAATATTTAAGAAAAATTAATTGAATAAATTTATTTAAACAAAATAAAAATAAAATAATAAAAAAATAAAAAATAAAAAATTTCAAGTGGCAACCCTAATTTTAATTTTTTTTTTATATATATAATTGCAATTGCATTACTATTTTATAAATGGCATTCAAAGTTTAATTGAAACTGATTGAGGATTTTCCGAGAAATTTCGAAAATCTTGAAAAAAGTGTATGGGTGGTAACCCTAAAAATGGGCGTGGCCATTCGATATTTTGGCTATGAACTAACATTTGTATCAGTAATACTTGTTCCAAATTTCAAGTGTCTAGCTCTATTGGTTGATTTAATGCCACCTTTTTGCCATTTTGCCCCATTGTGCGTCGGCAGACTTATCGATTTTGAATTGATCCATGTCTAAGGCCAACTGAATGCAGTTGTCGTTGCATTTGACTTCTCCATGAGTTCTTAGGCCTGCCTCTTCTTCGCGATTGCGTTGGAACGTCGTATGCGATCGCCTTTTGAACTGGGTTCTCAGGGTTTCTTCTTTGTGACAAACCAGCTCAAACGGTCATGCTGTATTTTATCCAAGGCGGTATTTTTGACGTGAAGGCTTCCTCGGATTTTCTTGCTTCTTATTCGATCAAGCTTTGTTACTCCTGCTGTCATGCGAAGCATCTTCATATCAGCTGCTGTCAATTTACTTTCATACGTTTTGTATGTAAGTGCTGGACGAACAACTGCAGTATAGAGCTTTCCTTTCAGTTTAGGGGGCATTTTTTTATCACAAAAGATGGCAGAGTTTTCTCGCCACTTCATCCACCCTACACTTATGCGATGGTTGATGTGGTCATCACAAGATGCCTTGTTGTTGATCATAGATCCAAGATATTTGAACTTTTCACACTTGGGAATAATTGTTCCATTCAAATAGATTTCCGGAATGGGGCCGTCTGGGTCAGAAAATGGACAGCATAGATATTTTGTCTTTTTCGCGCTTATCCGGTACCCACTTTCCTCCAGAACATCCACCCATAGGTCAAGTGCTCGTTGCAAGGATGTTGGATCTTCACTTATGCTGGCTCCATCATCAGCAAAGAATAACTGATTCATTTTCGGATCCGTCACTTTTCCTTCAAGTAGAAAGTCAAGGACTGTGATAAAGAGCAAAGGACTCAGGACGCTTCCCTGGTGCACACCGACTTTAATTGGGAACTCTTCGGTGACTCCTGCGGGGCATTTTACCTTCGTTTTTACTTCCTCGTACATGTCCTTGATCATCCTTGAACCTCTCGCTGTCTCAAGGACACCCATATCAGATCTCGTGGTTGTCTATCGAATGCCTTTTTGAAATCAAATAGCACAATATGCAAATCCCTTGAGGAATCACGGTGTTTTTCCATTCGGATTCTTAAACTCTGTATGGCATCTGTGGCTAATTTACCCGAGACAAACCCGCAGTCGGCCGTCCAAAATCCGCTCAACGATCTTCATGGTTTGTGACATCAGCTTTATCGATCGGTAGTTATAACAGTTTCGTGTGTCCCCCTTTGCTTTGTAGATTGGGAGAAGATAACTTTCTCTCCACTGATTTGGCATTTGGTCACCGCTGATGAGTTTGGAGATGAGAATCGTGAGCCATTTACACCCAATGTCTCCCATCTTCTTCCGGAAATCAGAGGGTATTTCGTCTGAACCAATCGCTTTTCCTTTCTTGGAGTCACCGCCACGCTAACTTCATCGACTGTAAGGTCGGGTACTTCTTCTAAATTAGGTTCGGCTGTTGGAAAGTATATCCTGGGAAATTGCTCATTTAGGAGTTCGTCACAATACTGTCGCCACCTGTGAAGAATTTTGTCGTCATTCACAAGTAGTAGGCCTTGAGCATCGTTAATGAACTTTGGTGAGCGAGTTTCCTGGGCATTCCTTCTCCTTTGTGCGGAAATTTTGAAGATGGCTGCACCCTTGTTCAGCTTAGCATGTCGCAGTTCCTGGAGAGCCTGGTTTGCATCAGCAGCTGGATCAGATATTTCCACAAGCTCGCGATACATGCTTCCCGTACTCTCTGCTTTATGCTGGGCGCATTTCTTCTTTGCTTCCTTCTTGTAGCGCTTGTAATCCACTTCGAGTCGTGATTTTTCATCTCTATTATGAAGTGGGCATTTGGACCAAGCTTGGAAAGCGGTCTTTTTCCTTGATATCACTGCTTTGACTTCATCGCTCCACCACCATGTTTCTTTTTCCCGTTGGTAGTTTCCTTTAGATGTTCCTAGCAGTGACCTCGCCTTCACCAAGCAAGTTCTTTGTAGAGAGTCCCACATATTTTGTACTTTGTATTTTGAGATGAATGCATTGCCTTTTTCTTTATCCAGGTTGTACCACTTGATTTTTCCAATAGCCTCTCTTTGTTTGTTTGCAGCCTTCGCACAGTGGTGCCGGTATTTTTTCCGTAAACCAAATTATACTTTTCTAATAGATTTTTATGTTCTAAATTCAAATCTGAAGTCGAAAAAAATCTACGACGTCACGTTTTTGAGATATAAGTAGTTCAAAATTAGTTTTCATCTACGAAACGTGACGTCATAGATTTTTTTCGACTTGAGATTTGAATTTAGAACATTAAAATCTATTAGAAAAGTATATTTTTGTTCACAGAAAAAATAAATTCTCAGTTTTATTGAACATTGAAACTTTTCATTATATCATGTTTTCTAATATTTTCTTAAAATGGCCGTGCAAATGAATATTGACGCCAAAAACGACCAATGGCACCACTATGCTTCGTCTCCATGAAAAATTCTGTCAGTAGGAGACGGTGTTGGTGGGCGATCGCTTCTTCAAATATCACTTTGCAGTCTTTCACTAGCGGCTTCATAAAACTAGATACAAGATGGTAGTCGATCTTTGTTTCATTTCCACCGCTGCTATAAGTGATAAAATGTCGGTTTAGTTTAATGAACACATGCTTAGAATTTCTTCACCAGGAGGGTTCCTAGTTCCGTATCCAAGGCCACCATGGCAGTCCTCATAGTCTTCGTTGCCGTTCCCTACATGTCCATTTAAATCTCAACCCACAACCAAAAGCTCTTCCTTTGGGATGTTTTTAATGAGGTTGTGGAAGTCTAGCCAGAATGCATCTTTTTCTACCTGCTCACATCCGATTTGAGGAGTATATGCACTGACTATATTCCACACTTTTCCTTCCATCACCAGTTTAAGAGACAACAATCGGTCACTGGACTTCGAAATAGCCAAAACGTTTCCAAGAAGCTTTTCCGCAAGGATGACACCGATTCCTTGGTCTGTTCCGTAGTAGAACATTTTGTATTGTTTTGTCTTGACGTCTAAGAAACGGGCTCTGTGTTTCACCACTTGGTTTCTTGGACGCACAAGATGTCCACTCGCCTCCTCTTGATATTGAGTATATTTGATATTTTTGTAATTTATCTTTATAGGTAATTAGTAATAACTTTAACGTTTTAATTCGTTGCGTTTGGTTTACAAAATGTATTTGATAGATTTTATTCATAAAAATTCTTGGTTTATCGGCACTAAACTAGCTACCTGAGAGGAATCGTCCCTGTTTTTATAATTCTTGGAACTGTTAATTAATTTGCAACAAAACGGCGTATGAAATAAAAAATATTTTAATCAATTAATTGTTTCTTATAATTAGGCTATATTTAATTGAAAGAATAGTAAAACACAAAAATCAATTGTGTTCGGAGGAAGCGAAATGCTGTTGCAAAATAGAGATATTTCGAAATTTCACAAGAACTGCACTTAATCGAAAACCGTAAGAATTTGGAATGAACAAGTCACTAAATTCTGAGAGACCTTAAGTTTGCCTATCAACATATTTCGTTTGATTCATTACCTTTGGGATACCCTGCATATAAAGTTATGCATTCGTAAAAAAAAGTTGAGATAACAATCAGACATGACATTACGATGATAGAAAATGCCAAAAAAGTGGGTCCCAGTTCCCAGTCTATCAGTCTGTTAGTCTGTCAGTCTGGACCAAAAATAACGGTACTTGTCATATACCGATTTTAGTGAAGTTATTCTCGAAAACGGCTCCAACGATTTTAATAAACAAAAATTGAAATGTAAGTTTTAAGACAAGGTCTATCTCTAATTGAAAAATATTTTTTTGGAAAATCATTATTGACGATACCTGCCATAGAACCATTTTTTTAAATCCGATTTTCTGCGAAACTTCTTATTCGATTTCAACAAAATTTTTTTTATACAATTTTAATATAAGTCAAAAATTAAATTTAGAAAAAATTAATTTTTGGATTTGAAAAATCAAATTTTCGAAAACCGGGCATTGAATTTTTTTTGAAATTTTGGTTTTAGATTTTTATTGGTAAATTCTTCAAAATGGCATCCAAATTTATTTTTTTTTTTTTTCAAAAAATGGTTTATAAAAAATAGTTTTTTTATAAAAGGGCTCTAACGATTTTGAATTTTTTTCTCTAAAAATGCTTCTTAATTAAAGAAAAAAAATTGCATACTTGTTTTGGAACTCAATTTGATTTCAGAAGTTGCTTTTTTTACAAATAAATTTTCTAAGTTTTCATGTAAATACACTTAAAAATTTTTGCAACTTGAACCCTAAGAGAAAGTTCTTGCGACCCAGTCGTGCATTTTATTTCTTACTTTTATCTTATATTTTTATTCGATTGGGCAATTGCTCCCCTATTAAAAAAATATTTAAAATATCAACAAAAATGAAGTATTGAAAAAGTTCACTACTATTTTCAACTTATATCAGGGACAAAAAATAGTTTTAATTGTGATCGGGTCAAAATTCTGACTTCAAAATTCTGGTTTTCAAAATTCTGCTTTTTCAACGAAAATTCTGTTTTTCAAAATTCTGCTTTTTTTCTTTTCTGTTTTACAAAATTCTGCTGACTTAAGAAAAATACACCTCAGTTCAACATTGGTACCATCCTAAATTTTTTTGTTTCAGTTTCGCAAATATTTTTTAAAATGCATACACTGACTTTCTTTCAAATAACATACTAATTGGATCCGATGTTGTTCAATACAACATATTCCCTTTCTTATTCAATATTTTGAACATTCATCAATTAATAAATTTTTAATTTAATTAATTTGAAAGCAGAATTTTTACAAAAGAATTTTGACCCCGGCAGAATTTTGACCCCAAACCGTTTTAATTCTGTTATTAATGGTGACATTACCTCCAGACTTTCCGAAAAGATTGAAGTGAATAACATCGACAGTCTTATATTGGCTGCACTCGTTCCTGCTGAAGTAGAGTGGCGTTTCAGCTCATTTAAGATGCTTCGTAGAGAATCTTTAAAAGGCTGACTTTTTGATTAAAAATCGAACAATTTTTTTTTTTATTTAATATTATCTTTCGGACTCATCCTTGGGTGAAGTCCACTTCTGTACAAGGTGTTTGTTACAAGGTTTTGATATTTAAGTGTTTCTTTTTATTTTAAATAGAATGAAAGAAAGAAGTTCTAAAGAAATAGAGCAATTGCTCTGTGAATTTTTTTTTCAAAAGCTCCTTTAGCTCCCGAACAAGAGCTTCTCAAAGTTCTATATACTGCGCAAATTTCAAATGAAATCGACCCATTACACTAGTTTACAAAAAAAAATACAAAATTTTTTGACACCAAGTGCCGTTATACTATTGAATAATCACAAATAGAAGTGGACACCCAGGGAAACTTCCGCTGTTTTATCATTGTCTCTAGTATCGTGCGTTGAATTAAAAAAATTAAGAAAAGCAAATCCAACAATCCAAAAGCAGATCCAGCAAACCAAAATCAAATCGTAAACAGCTTATATAGATAAATGTTTTCCTACTTCAAAAAGTAGAAAAGCCTAGAGGATAAAAGGTAAATCTCTGTTAAGTTTACCTGGCTAGGTTCGGATCTGAAGGAAAATTGAGATTGTTTTTTTTTTTTACATTACTAGAATAAAAATTAATTTAATTTGTCAAAAAAAATCTCCGCAAAAAAAAATCAATTTCAATTTTTACCGGTATTCGAACCTAAGCCAGTAGGAGTAAAAGGCATCGACCTTGTTCGCTAGACTAATATGACTTTTCAATATACGAAAACTCATATCTATATAAGCTCCTTGAAATATATAATAATAATTATTAATTTTTTTATGAAGGTTTAAAAAAATTATTAGTTTAGACTCAACTCGAAAATAGATAATAGTTGAGGCGCAAACATGTAGTTCTTCTATCTTCCGGTACATTATGGTCGCATGAGTAATCTGCGGTGTCACTTCTATTTGTAATTATTCGTATAGATTTGAGCCCAGAAAACTCGAAAATCTTATCTACAAAAATATTTATGGATAGGTTTTCGAGATATGATTTTTCAAAGTTTTTTGTCGTTGTTTTTTTCGAGACTACTTAGTATTCGGGCTATATCTTGAGTAATAAACGACTAATCTGAACAGAAAAGCCGGCGCCTGAAAGCTGAGTAAATAAGCAACAAGCACAAGAACAACTTTTGTGGGTCACTCCAGATGTTTAAGTGCAATGTACATAAACATTTAAAGGATTTTTTAAAGGAAATTCTTGCAAAAAAAATCTTTATTAGATAGAAAAAAATCAAAATCTTTCGAATCCTCATAGTTTTTATCATTTGAGCATTTATAGATATTGAACATGTAAAGGAGAAAAGAAGATACTTTATCTTTCAACATGTGGTCACAAAACTTGAATACGTCTAAAATTGGATAAAATATATGGACTTCGAAAATCTAGTATTTTTGGTCTTTTTGAACCTTCTAATATCTACAAAAAAATTAATTTTCTAATACAAATTTTTAGATTCGGCTTGCTTTTCAAGTTATAGACAAAAACTCAAATAGTAACAGAAAAAGTCGAAAATATTGATCGTTACAAAAATTTTCATATCTTTATTCATAGATTTTGAAGAAAATTATTTTTAATCTTTGCCAGAAAGTGCACTATACATAAAAAATTTAAAACTATGAGGATTCGAAAGATTTTGATTTCCTCTTTCAGTAATAGGTAAAGTTTTTTTTTGCAAAAATTACCTTTAAAAAATCGTGACCCAGAAAAGTTGTTCTAGTGTTTGTTGCTTATTTACTCAGCTTTCAGGCGCCGCACTATGGAAAATGCTCATACAAGAGCTGATTAAAAATCATTTTTAGCAATGTTGGATATATAATGATATTTTGGCTTTTTTTTATACCTAATAAGTTATTCTTCATTATTCAGTAGTTTTTTTTTACCTAGAATATATTTAAAGCTTGAAAATTGAGTTCGAAAACGACATATCGGGAATCAGATCGATTTTTTGTCATTTTATGCATGTTTTCAAAGTTAGATTACGAGTACTAGTGCCAAGGAAAGTCCTAAATTGTGATTTTTTTTTAGAAAGCTTATTAGTTATAGGTTTCAAATCAGGTATTGTTATTCTATTTCAAGATTTTTTATTGATGGAATAATTTCAAACGACGAAATATTAAAAAAAACTCATTTTTAAAGTTCAACGAGACTTTTAAAGTTTGCTTTATTGTTCTAAAATTCATTTCAGTTCATATGCTAGGTATTTATCTATATTATTTGTAAAATTCAGCTGCTAGTTTTTGCGATTCTTGAAGTAATGGCAAAGGCATTATTGTAGAAATTACATTGATAATAACACTGGTCAACAAGGTTTTTCCCACAAGAACCAAAATATACTTTTCTATGGGTTTTTGGTATGCTGAACTCGAATCTGAAGTCATAAATTTTGTATGGGGCTCCATTTTTTAAATATTACCGTTATAAAATGCAAAAAAAGTTTTTTTTAGAACGGTTGTATTTCAAGAACGGAGGCAAATAAAATTTTTTTGATTGCGGATTCGAGTTCATCAACCCAAAAACCTCTAGAAAAGTATATTTTGGTTCTTGTGGCAAAAATTCTGTGACCAGTGACTTAAACTTTTGATTAAATTTAGTTTCTCTTTGGCTTATTAACTGAAATTTAAGATATCTCGAGCAATAAAAGAGATATCAGGAAAATTTAAACAGTTTTTGAAAGAAGAATATCTGTTCTTACAATCACCGTTTTAAATTTGTTTATAATGAATTACCCCACATAAAAAAAGAACTTCGAAAACAGCCAAAATAGCGTTTTTTTTAGCATTTTATAACGGTAATATTTCAAAAACGAAGGCCAGTAAAATTTTTCTGACTTCAGATTCGAGTTCAGCACATCAAAAACCTCTAGAAATGTATATCTAGGTTCTTGTGGCAGACAAAAAGTTCAATTTTGTTGACCAGTGTAATTATTTTTTGTGTTGCAAATTTTATCAGTTTTATATACATTGTAGGTCTTGGTGTGGTTAAAAATTACTAAAGCATGTGAATAATTTCGTCAAAGATAAACTGCAAACTGCGGTGCTGAATCCGAAACTGAAGTCAGAAAAATTCTGACCTTCGTTTTTGAAATATAACCGTTATAAAATGATAGAAAATGTCATTTTGGCTGTTTTCGAAGTTCTTTTTTTTATATGGGGTAATTCATTATAAACAAATTTAAAACGGTGATTGTAAGAACATTCTTCTTTCAAAAACTGTTTAAATTTTCCTGATATCTCTTTTATTGCTCGAGATATCTTAAATTTCAGTTAATAAGCCAAAGAGAAACAAAATTTAATCAAAAGTTTAAGTCACTGGTCACAGAATTTTTGCCACAAGAACCAAAATATACTTTTCTAGAAGTTTTTGGGTTGCTGAACTTGAATCCGCAATCAAAAAAATTCTATTAGCCTCCGTTCTTGAAATATAACCGTTCTAAAAAAAACCTTTTTTTTGCATTTTATAACGGTAATTATTTCAAAAACGGAGGCCAATCAAAAATTTCTGACTTCAGATTCGAGTTCAGCACATCCAAAACTACTAGAAAAGTATATTTTGGTATTGAAAATGCCAAATTTACTCAAATACTAAAATATTAAAGTCGATTTTTCACAAAATCGTTTTTCGAAAGTAGCACAGAACTGCGATTGATACATTTTTATGTTTGATATTCTGCACAATGAATTGTTGTATATTTAACTAAATTCGTGCAAAATTTCAAGTCTGTGCCTCTAAAATCATAAAAGTTATCGATTTTTGATCAGCAAATGGCCGATATTTTCCATAGTGCGCCGGCTTTTCTGTTCAGATTAGTCGTTTTTACTCAAGATACAGGCCAAATGCCAAATACTAAGTAGGCTGGAAAAAACTTTGAAAAATCATATCTCGAAAACATATCCATGGTAATTTTTTTAAAAGTTTTTTCCGAGTTCCTGAGGTCAAAGTACGTTAGAAAAAAATAGAGGGATTGAGTGTCCATTTTGGCTGTAAGCCAGTGTTATTATTCTGAACGCCTCAAATACTACTATCTTTTAAACTTAGGCCGTGTGTGAATTTGTTAAATATTTATCCGTGGCTAAATTTTTGACACTATTGAGCTGAATAAAAAAAAAATTTCAGCTGCCAAAATATTACCCTTCTCTGGGACCCGGTTAAATTTTTATCTTCAGATGATACATTTTTCGCAGAAGGATTTATCAATTTTTTTAATAAATAATCAAAAACTGAAAATAAATAATGGAAATTGAGAAAGAAACATTACATTTACTGAGTAAACATTTTATGCTGTAAACAAGAACAATTGATTACTTTTATTTATTTATTAATAATTCTTATAGTTGAAGGGTTAGAAATGTATAGGTAAGTTTAGAAAAAAAAATTTCTCTGTAAACCAACAAATAAAAAACTTTTGTTTATCCTTAGCAATCATTTCCCGTGCAAAATTTTACTGAGCTATGTACTGAGTTATCAAAAAAAAAAAAAAACTCTTCTATTATGAGTGTATTTTAAGGGAACAATAATATTCTTTGATATATGTATATTTCACTTTATTGATGATGAAAAAAATTGGTTGTGCACAACAATTAAAAATATAATTCATAGGACAACGCGTGTTGGAAGCATACCTATATATTTCAAAGATTTATAAAAGTTTTTAACACCATTCATTCTTTTGTTTTGCAGCTTAAACAAAATATTTAGCCATGTCTAAAATTTATCCCATTTCACACAGCTAAAGATCAGGCTAAATTTTTGGCAGCTGAAAAGTTATCTTTTCACATCAGACCTCAATAAAGCCAGAAATTTAACCTCGGCTAAATATTTAAACCAATTCGCAAACGGCGTTAGAAACAAAGACTAATCTATTCCTCTTTTGATATTATTATTTATTTTATTATTATTTTGTGACTTTATTTACTTATTAATACATTTTTTACATTGTTTAAGTTTAATATTTGGTACATTTAAGCATGGCCATAGCCGTCTACCGCTCTTTTGATATACATACATAAAATTATTTACCTGTGTAGTCTACAATCAACTATATACATATACTTATAGTTGACTAAGCCAATTTTACCCCTCAACAGTCATACACACAAGTAACCTCAGATTAGATTTCCAAAATAAAATTACGTGGGACCCACATTCAAGCGGCATCATGTCCCATATTTTAAGTTCATTTCTTAGATAACACTTTCTCTTACTGAGGTGTACAGAACTGTTCGAATAATTTTGGCCAAACATTTTACTACCCTTTTCTGACAAAAATCATGGAATTGATATGAGCTACGGGTTGTTTTTGCTCTAGGTAGCAAAACATGGTTCAAATACTGCATACAAGTAAATTTTGTTATGAATATAAGTTGCGCTTGGCCCGTGATAGCAGTCCAAAACGAACCGAAGTAATTTAGTGAGAAAAAAAATAGGAAAAATCAGTTCTGAGTGCAAAGTAACAACGAGTGAATTTTCTACAAAATAATTCTATCGTGAGACCGGAACTACCAGCAGAAAAAAAGGCTCAGAGACGCCAGAAAAGGAAAAAAAAAATATAGTTTATTTACATTTCATACCTCTATCAAACTATTTCATGCTGACTCAATAGTTTCAGTTTAAATTTAGTGAAAACGTTATACACTCCTGCTCAAAATTAAAACACACTTTTTTTCTTATTTCACGAATTAAGTTTTCAGTTAGTCAAGACTGCTTGGAGGTGGATATCGGTTGCGAATGCATCTCTTCAACATTTCCTAGACATGTTACATTGAACTTAAATCCGGATTTCTGTGTGGTCAATCTAAAGCTTGCATATTAAAATATTGAAGATATTCACAAACAAACCACTCTAGCATGCATTATCGTGCATCAGACTAAACTGTGGACCAAATCTAGGGCTATAATTGCAACCGCATGCTGTTCGAGGATATCAGTCAAGTATCTAAATAGAGGAATGCCTCTTGAAGTATTTGTCGTTAGGGTAGTAAGTCCCAAAAATTGTGCTATTGTATTGTATAAAACCTCATTGGAATAGTAATGCGTGTAATCAGATTCGGATGTTCTGTGCAGACCAAGGCAATGTCTAAGACACTGCCTCTCAAACACACGAAACTTTTCCATTTCAGATAGAGCAACGTTGAACCACACAGGTCATCTATAGACAATCATCGGCCGGATGAGGGCCATGTAGCAAATCCCTTAACCCTGGTGTCAAGCCGACTGCTATAAAACAGCCGTTTCGCCAGCGCAAATGCTCCTCTAGCCTTGGCCAGCGCAGAATCCATATGTTTATTGAAATATAGATATTGATCTGGCCAAATGCCAAGGTTCTTTACTACACTTTTACTCAGTGGATGTCCGTGTGGTCCAGCGATCGCCAGCTTCCGCCAGTTCCTTCGCGTATCCCCTGAGGCCCTAGCCAAGGGAGTCCTAAATAGAATCGTTTCTGATTTCCGAAAGTTGATTAGATCGTCGGCATACGCAATTGCCTGGGTAAGACTTCCTATCAGATCGCTGGTGTAAACACTAAAGAAAATCGGTGAGTTCACCGCTCCCTGTTTAAGACCATTTTTAATATTAAAAACTCCAGTAGAAGTTACATTGCCACTTTTGAAAACAAACGTTCTCCCATTGGGCATTTCATCAAGCATTCTATAAAAGTGGTTTACTTATAGCAAGTCTTGTTAATTTTAGATAGAGACCTTCTAACCAAACAGTGTCGAAAGCTTTTTCCAAATCAACAAGACAGGCACCCGTGCACTGATTTTTAGATTTGTTCCACTGGATATAAGAGACAAGTTTAGACGCGGCATGAATAGTGTCATGTCCTGCCTTAAGCCCGAATTGATTATACGGTATGGTATTATTGTCCTCAACCAACTGAGACGGAGCCCTATTGATAACTTTTTCAAATACTTTGCTGATATTTGCAAGGAGACTTATCGACCGGAGATTTGCCGGATTTGAGTTATCCTTTCCCTTTCTCGGTAGAGGTTGTACCACCGCTATTTTCCAACGCTTTGGTGGGTGCCTTACCATCGTGCTTTCTCACTGTTGTAAATAAGTATATGATAAACTGCAAGTAAAGCTAAAGTGTGACTATAATTTTAAAACTTTATTTTTTGTCGGTATTTTTAAGATGAACATTCACATTCAAATAACATGAAGTTCACATTAAATTTAAATGAGTTTAAGTGGAATCACTTTTATTTTAAGGTGAAATTTTTTTCTCCGTGTATTTGCATTCTGCATCCACGTAGAAAAACCTCTCTAACTCGATGACGCGATGTGCAGCATTAATTAAAGCAAGATGAGGTCCAGTACATAGTCCACAATAATAACGTCTCTTCTCCGCATCTCTCTCCATCGCTTTATCCATCGCTTTGTCGCTCCAAAAATGATATTACCATCTACTATCAAAATGCGGGAGGTATAAGAACGAAAACAAATCAACTGCAACAACACTACATGAGTATGATCTTATTGTAATCACAGAGACATGGTTACATTCTCATATTCATACAGCCGAGATTTTTGATAACTCTTAACTGTTTACATCAACAACGACAAGGGGCGGGGGAGTGCAGTTCGAACATGTTTTAATACCAAACAAATTTTCTAATAATTTATGTCAACAAAATGACTGTCCAAATACCTTAAATAGAATACTTGATCTTATTTTCACAAATAATGAAATAATTAATTGTAAAGTTAATCAAGCTCTTTGTCCATTATTAAATAATTCAGTTCATCATGTAGCTTTGACTGTGTATTTGGAATTGAAAACATCTTTAAATCAGTCTTAGAGCATGCAAGTTGTTGAGTGCGATTACAATTTCTTTAAAGCTGATTTTGATGGTTTGAATATTTTATTCGAATCCATAGATTGGATAAATGTTCTTTCAGGTTCAAATCTTTTAAACATATATATTATCAATATTTTATTTGATGGATTTGATAAATTTGTCCCGCGTAAAAGAAAATCTCGTTTGTTCAAGCTTCCATGGCAAAATAAAAGGCTTATGAATTTAAAAAATGCAAAAAACAAAGCTCATAAGTTGACCAAAAGATCTAACAATTACGCCGTTTTTGTCAATTACGCCGCGAATTTTAATTTTTAAATAAATTTCTTTATAAACAGTATGTAATGAATGTTGAATCTGAAATAACTAATAATCCTAAAAGTTTCTGGACATTTATGAAGGGTAAGAAGAAGACTTATGGCTTTCAAAGAAACATGGAATATAATGGCATTTTGTCTACTGACATTCAAACTACGTGTGAATTGTTTGCAAATTTTTTCGAAAGCGTATACGTAAACCATAATAGTATTTACCCTACTGTTGACCGTTTTGTTACTTCTAGCGCTGATATGGGATCCATGTATTTGCCAAATGAAGATATTCTTGAAGGTTTAAATTCATTAAGTTCTGATAATAGTTCTGGGCCTGATAAAATTCCCTCAATAATATTGAAAAAATGCTGTCATATTTTGGTTATTCCTTTAAAAGTTATTTTTAATTTATCTCTGTCTGCGGGTATATTTTTAGATGAGTGGAAGCTTACTTTTATAACACCAATACATAAAGCTGGACCTAGACAAAAAATTGAAAATTTTAGAGGAATATCTAAGATTTCAGCCATTCCAAAATTATTTGAGCAAACTGTTACTAATAAGTTTTACTTTAATCTTAAAGAATATATATCTCCTTTTCAGCATGGTTTCGAATCTGGGCGTTCTACAACCACGAATTTGATCTTATGTACTAAATATCTATCTGATACTTTGGAAGTTGGTGGCCAAGTAGATGTGGTGTTCACCGATTTTGCCAAAGCATTTGACACCGTTTCACATGACATTTTAAAAAGTAGATTATATTCTTTTGGAATCCATTCAACTTTCTTGAAATGGATTTCTAATTATTTAATGAATAGAAAACCAAAAGTTAAATTAGAAAATGCTTATTCAAGAACTATTGGTGTGTCATCTGGCGTTCCCCAGGGAAGTCATTTGGGTCCATTGTTGTTCAATATCTTCATAAATGAAATTCCATCAATGTTGAAATATGCATCCTGTTTAATGTACGCTGATGATTTGAAGATATTCTTACGTGTTAAAAATGTTCATGATTGCTTTTTGCTTCAAAATGACATAAATGTTATAGTTGATTGGTGTGATCGTAATTGTATTGCTTTAAATATTAATAAATGTCAGTCTTTCTCTGTTATCGCAGAACTCCTCTTAAATATGAATATAAAATTTTAAATAATGTCTTAGGTCTTTCTTGCATGGTCAAAGATCTTGGGGTGGTAGTCCAGTGCATTTATAATTTGACCCAGCAGTTTGTACCACCCCCAAATTTTTTTTTTCTCATTCGATAGAGCATTGGCTGAATATCATTACCCTGATTTTTCGCACTCGCGAAATTCACCTTTCGGCCGCCATCTTGGATGTTAATTTTTGTTGAATATCTCGATTTCTATTTATCCTACATAAAAGTTGTGTATACAAGAAACATAGGCAATTAAATTTCGTCTTTTATGTTAAGAACACTTTTTCGATATTCTGAATATTAAAAAAGTTACAAGCCAAAAAAGTAAAAAAAAAAACGAAAAAAATGACAATTTTAAAGTTTTGAGTTTTTATCAAAATTATGAAAAAACGTTCCGAGAAAAGATTACTCTCCTTAAAATTTTCTACAACTCTGATATACAACTTTTTTTTCTATCTCTATAAATACAAAAGTTATTAATACTTTTTTGTTAAAAAATACCCCTTTTTTACGAAATGAAGAGACTTAAATATAAAAAAATTGCAGGTCCTGAATTTTCTCTTGTTACATAAAGCTATAAAATACTCACTAATCATTTAAAATTCAAGATTTGGTAAAAAAAAATTAAGAAAAAAATAAGGATAAAAAACACAAACAAAAAAGAGCATTTTTAACAAAAAAAGTATTAATAACTTTTGTATTTATAGAGATAGAAAAAAAAGTTGTATATCAGAGTTGTAGAGAATTTTAAGGAGAATCTTTTCTCGTAACGTTTTTTCATAATTTTGATAAAAAGTCCTCAAAACTTTAAAATTGTCATTTTTTTTTACTTTTTTGGCTTGTAACTTTTTTAATATTCAGAATATCGAAAAAGTGTTCTTAACATAAAAGACGCGAAATTTAATTGCCTACGTTTCTTGTGTACACAACTTTTATGTAGGATAAATAGAAATAGATATTCAACAAAAACTAAAATCCAAGATGGCGACCGAAAGGTGAATTTCGCGAGTGCGAAAAATTAGGTTAATGATATTCAGCCAATGGTCTATCGAATGAGCAAAAAATATTTGGGGGTGGTACAAACTGCCGGGTCGTCCATATATGAACATCATAAATGCACTGGACTATGGTGTTTGATACCAAATTGACATTCTCAAACCATATTGATTATATAGTTGCCAAAGCAAGTTCAATGCTTGGATTTCTTAAGCGAAATTGTAAAGAATTTTCTAATCCCTACGCCATTAAATCTGTTTATGTGTCTCTGGTACGTCCGTTATTAGAGTATTGTTCTATTGTGTGGTGTCCTACATATGTCTCTTCTCAGATGAGATTAGAACGTGTTCAAAAATCTTTCACAAGATTTGTTGTTAAACAACTTAATTGGAGGTTGAATGAAATGCCAGTGTATTCGACGAGGTGTGCCTTGATTGGTTTAGATTCTTTAGAGACTAGAAGAAATGTTAGTTGTACTTGTCCATGATGTCTTTTCTTATCTTATTAAATGTCCTAATCTTTTGGAACAATTTAAAATATATGCTCCAGAAAGGGTTATTCGCCAGAGGTATCTTTTGCATGTTCCTTTTCATGTTTTTAGATATGGGCAAAATGAACCCATTACAAAATGTGTTCATCTAAAACTTAAACTTAAATTAATTGATTTATTTGCTCCAGATTAAATTATTATTATGTTATTATATACTATATCATTAATAAATAAATAGAACTTAGATTTAAGGAATTTTGTATCTGTTAGAGTTAATGCTCCGTAGATAAATAAATAAATAAATAAATAATAATAAAGTATAATTTAGATAAAGAATGTTTCTAAGAAACAGTAAAAAAAAATCGAAGCATTTTGCTTTGATCGTTAAAAATGAGACCTATTTTTCAGTACAATTGCTTTTAACTCCAGTGACAGCGTGTAATTTGAATGTATCATGGAACGATTAAAACTACATAAAACAACAAATCCTTATAAAAAATATATACTTACCTATTGCAAAACATATTACAAAATTCGAAAAAATAAGTTTGGCCAACATTCTTCGAACAGCATTGTAGGTACCTACTTGAAGTATAGGACCACAATCACACATACAGTCATGGCAATTAGTAGTAGACGAAAACTAAACTTAATCAATGGGTCGCACGAGCTTGCATGTTATACAAAAGAAAAGCAAAGAGTAAAAAACACGCAGCCCATACACCTAGATAGACAGACAGTATTATAAGCAACACTTTTATCGCGCATTGTACCCGCTTTAATTTTAAATGTACTATGTTACCATTATAATAAGTAAAAATACTCTCGCAACAGACAGACCCATAGCGAGACAAAGCTGAATCGAGGTCAGGGTAACCCCAAGGAATTAAGGTCAGAACTCAATTACTATCGTTTCACTTGTTTTTGTTTGTTCTACGCCGATTTTTTTTTAAACTTAAAAGTCAACTGATAGTATGTATGTGGATCCTATATAGCTACAATGCACATAGCACATGTACATTTATAATAATCTTTTTTGGGTTTATGAGTGTACACACTTCTACTAGCTCTTGCAAGTAATTGAGAAATTCTGAATGAAAACGAAAAGTAGTGTTATTTATCTTTTAGTTGTTGTTTTTGTTTAATTTTTTATGAACAAAAATTGAGAGGGTAGACATTGAGTTGCGTAAAATGATTGTTTATATTGAATATGCCTGCTTTTGTTGGGGTAGGAATATTACACTGTCTAGAAAATGTTTGTGGAGTATGAACTACTTAAATGAAATATTTTAAATTGCCAAAGAACAGCGTAAAAGGAAGATTTTGTATTATTTATCTGATATGGCTGAAATTTTCATATGGCCGCGATTTAAGCTTGCCAGGCTTTGAATTCGTTATTAGAATGCATAAGGCTATAAATCTGCATACTCACATTTTGGTTATACCTCCACTCCCGAAATTTGCTGTGGGCTCTTGGTCTATTACAATTACACGGTGCGACACTGAAAATACACCCGACAAATAACATAGTGTGTATTTTTGTTATATTTTTAGAACTTTCCATTTTTTTTTTATTTACAAAAAACCATTTTTACAGACTTTATGAGGTAATCTATCAATATCTCAGTCATTTTTTTTAACAATTCTCAATATGTTGTATGTTTTTGGAATGAGGGCTTTCAGACCTTTTGAATGATGTATGTAAGTCTATTGTTTAAACAAATTAAGTGTAGGTTTTTATCCCATAAATCTTGAAAAAGTGATTTATTCCTCAATTTTTTTACTGCACAATAAAACAAAACAAAAACAAAATAAAGTAAGATTATATTCTGAAAGAATATATTTTATTGGTGTATTGTTTTATTGAATTTGACCAAAACTGCGGAATCTATTCTACTTTTTCGTAACTAGAAAATATGGCATATCATGATGTGAATTGCAAGGTGCACAAGAGGGTGCGCGTTATTTTAAAATAATTAAAATTTGTATGCTGCTATGATCTTATATGGTTAATAATAAACTAAAATATTATATATAAAATATTCCCCAAGTTTAATGTCTCTTACTTAATTCTAACCTGAGCCGCCAAGCGGTTGAAGTTTCTTATGGAAATAACATGAGGTTTCTTAGACCTTGTTCGATCAATTCAAAATTTCAGCCCAACCATTTGTTCAAAAATTTTAAAACTTTACATACTCAAATTTTATAAATGTAGATATCATGTGAATATTTTTCAGATTTTTTAATTACTGTAATTCTAAAGATTGAGCTTGGTAAAGAAAATCAATTTTTTCATACTTTTTCAAAAATCGCTTTTTACACGTTTAATGCCGAAAAATTAAAAACAAACATTTTTATTCACAAATAAGCGTAGTTTGTAAAATAAAATGTATGTTTAATTCAAAGTTATTTAATTAACTAGTTTTTTATATATTTACTACATTACTTTTTCTTAAATCGGAGACACGTTTTTTGATATCGATGTAAGTTGAAGTATAAATTCACAGCTAATTTATTATATAGATGTGAATTAAATCTAAGTTTTAATTATATATACTACGCGTATTTGTGAAAAAAAATATTTTTTTTTTAATTTTTTGTAAAAAGCGATTTTTTGAAAAAGTCTGAAAAAATGATTTTCTTTACCAAGCTAAATCTCTAAAATTATAACAATTAAAAATCTGAAAAATTTTCACATGATAGCTACACTTATAAAAATTGAGTCTGTAAAGCTTTAAGTTTTTTGAACAAATGGTTTGACTGGAATTTAAAATTGATCAAACAAGGTCCAAGAAACGACATGTTATTCCCATAAGAAACTTCAATCCTTGGCGACACGGGTTAGAATAAAGTTAGAGACTTGAAACTTGGGGATTATTTTTTTTTTGTTTTTATTAAGGATAAATTCAACTCCAGAATCAGAATTGTTAAAAAATGCGATGGTACTGGTTTGGAGTTTATATTTATCGAAATTGTCAATGATGCTGAGAAGTGTTTGATAAGTGTGGTGTATAAACCTCCCGAAATTTATGATTCGGGAATTATTAGAAACATTCTTGAAGAAAGTACCCCTTTTTATCATTTTATCGTTGTAGCTGGGCAAGGGCGATCGCAGGGGGGGTTTTGGCAGTGCTGTTTTAAGAACTACCGGCGCCCCAGGGCAAGATTGCACGTGCCACCTCTCAAAAAAAAATTCATTTTAAAACAATTTTTTAAAATCACGAAAAATAAGCAGCAATAGCAAATTGTCTTACCTACCTCTCATACATGTTAATGCATTTATGTAACAAAGTGCAGTTTAATAAAGTACATTAGTTTAACTTAAAAAAAAATTAAATATCCATGTTACTTAGGTTCACATTATTCCAATTAATCCATTTGTAACTCATAGGTTTCACATGTTTTGGTATCAAAACGGCGCGTTTTGAGCTAATTGGGTCATCAAGCTAGGCTGCTTATGACCGCCATCTCTACCTACCTAGGTTCAATTGACAAGTTTACCTTTATCTCTGACTTTTTTGTTTAAACACATTAAAAGAGATGTAGATTCAGTAGGTACAGTTGGTTTTATTTGAACAATATTTTTTAAAAAACTTTTTCAACTACATGAGTAGGAGATCCCGCCATAGGACGACCTACTCTCATCGTTATACCAGTTGAGAGTTATATTTTCTAAAAGGTAGTGTCTAGGGAAATAAATTGCACATGGGTTGCCTAGTGATATCCTGTCAAGGCATAGGGTTGCCAAGCCTTAAAGTTTATTTTTGCGTATTTTTGAATACGCGTCTCTGCTTATATGGCAAGCCTAAGAGTTCTAAAAAAATAATATGTCAAAGGAAAAATTTTAATTTTCAGGATTTTTTAAAATTTGAAATTTGAGTAGGGTAAACAAAGGTGAATTTAGAAAAAGGGCAAAAATCTATTTTCTAAGCAAAACGTGATAGAAATAAAATTGAAATTGGAATCGATAGAAATTATAAATATATATGAAAGCCACACATACAAATAAAAATGTAAAAATCTAAAACTTGAGATATAGTCTTTTGAAAGTCATGACACTCAAATTCGATATTTGAGAAATAATTCACCAAAAATCAGAATGAAAGATTTTTTAAATAATTTTTATTTGATAAGTTAGAAAAAATAAAATAACTGTCAAACTGTCAACGGTAATATCTCAAAAACGGGAGCTGATTAGTTATTTTTGACTTCGGATTCGAGTTCAGCACACCGAAAACCTTCAGAAAAGTATATTTTTGTTTCGGCAACAAAACCCTTGTAAACCAGTGTAATCTTTCATCAAGACAGCTTTGGAGAAATATTAAATCTTTAGGCATAGCCAAAAAACCAAGCAATCTGGGTGTGGATTGTGACGTGAATGAGCTCAACAAGTAATTTGTTGGTCCCATCTCTTATATATGAATGACGAAGGATATGGTGATACTCACCTTAATAGATCTGCATTTGATCATTCAATTGATTTTCGTTTCTGCAGGGTAAATGAAATTGAGGTAGTCAAAGCGGTTCCGGCAACCAAATCAGAAGCTATAGGATTAGGTAACAAGCATCCAAAATTTTTTTAAATTATTTTACCACACATAATTCCTTTCCTTGCCCATATTTTCAACTCCATCTTAACCACCTCTACCTTCCCTAAAATGTGGAAATCCTCTAAGATTATCCCTATCCCCAAGAACTCCTCTTCTTATGTTGTCGAATACCGCCCCATTTCAATTTTACCTTTTATTTCGAAGACCTTTTAAAAAATCATGTATCATCAAATGTCTACATATTTATCTCTGAGCAAGCTACTCTCACCCATTCAAGCGGGTTTTAGACCACATGCTTTACCAACGTGCTATCTCACTGTTGAAAATTAGAGTGATAAAATGCAACAAAAGCGGAAGTCCGACAAAATAAAAAAAATTCTTACGTTGTTTCAATTTTATTTTGAAGAATTTTCATGTTAATTTTTTCAACATTAAATCAACGTTGAACATTTTACATTTTACGTTGCGTTTTTTCCCTCAGTGTAACCTGTCATACATATAACGGAAATTGAAAAGTTAATTTTTTTCCAAAACGGCTGTAACCATTTTGATTAAAATTGTTGTGCATAAGAGCCAACTTTGAAATAAAAAACATTTTTTTACCGTTATTAAAGATACCTGTTTTTTTTTTCATTTATGAATTTCTCGTAAACGACTTAACCCATTTCAATCAAAATTTTTTTACAGAAACGTTATTTTTTGACTTTTAAAAATATTTCAATTTTTTTTTTTGAAAAGTAGATTTTTTGAAAACGAATTGATGAAAATTTTATCGAAAATTTGTTCTTAAAAATGGCATAGGTACCATTTTTTTTTTTTTTTTTGAAAAATGTTAGAAAATTAATATACCTACATACATATATGTATACAAAATTATTTTTTTTAAAAAACCTCTCTAACGAGTTTCGAATTTTTTTTTCTAAAAATTCCTTTCTATAAAAGAAATCAAATGGCATACTTGGTTATGTGTAAAAGATCATTTAATTGGTGTTCAATTAATTATAAAAACAGGTACCTACCTACATTATTTATGAAATTCCTTTAAAATAACAAATTTTAAATTTTCTCTAATTATTTTCAGTAAAAACATTTAACATAAGAGTAACTTTGACCATAAGAGCAAGTACATGCGACCATAGTCTTGCATTTTATATGTATTGCTCGCGGATATGGAGCAGTGCAAGCCCGGGAGACTTGCCTCGCTTTCTGAGGTTAACCCAGCGAATCTGACAGACGGATCAATTAATTAAAAAAGCGATATCAAGAACTGTTCTTTCTAATTTTATCGTTACTTTAGAAAAAGTTCAGCTGCGTCATAAATGCTTCCTTCCAATGAGCGAATGAGATTTTTTATTTTTTTCAATTTTCCATGGAACTTTTGATTTAAAACGACCTAATAAATACAAATACATAAAAAAATATAGTAGGTTCACATAAACGGGGCAGTAGAGGTTGATGACCTTTTAAATCGAATTTTTTTTTTAATGAATGCATAACTACATAAGGAAACTACAAAATACAACTTGTACCTACATATATGGTATGAAGAGGTTACTTTAAAAATTTAAAAACAATTTCGGTTACTTGGTATGTACCTTTGTATATACCAAATGTAAATTTTAGTTTTACATGAAACCAATTCATTCCCTTAATATTAATATAAAAGTAAAAGGCGAAAGAATCGTACGCCTACATGCTACATTTCAGCCTATACATAACTAGGTCAATGAATAAGCAAAAACTTTTCTTTACAAAAAATATAATGAATAAATATATTCATCAACGCGCGCACACAATTTTAACTCATATAAATATGGTATGACTTATGCCAATTCATATTTTTGCACTTGTGCCCTCAATTTTTGTTTGCCATATTTTGTACATAATAAACTCGGTAAGTACATGCGCTTGTGAATGTGCGAATTTTTTATAAATGAGTTTTGTACTGGTCGGACACAATGCTACTGATGAAAGAAAACACATCTTACCTAGTAAGATAATTTCTCATAAGGTAAACGAACATAATATGACTATATTCAAATGTGTCGAATTAAATGAATTAGAAATCACCTAATTTCTTCACTTTTTCTTTGCAACTCCTTAAACGACATTACACTAACTGACCAAACTGCCATGAAGAATATAACCTGCACTCAGGGAAAAGAAATAGTCATTTTTGTAACTATTTGCATAGTCACATTAAAGAATTCAATGAAATTTGGAGAATAACTATTTTTTGACAGAAAATAGTTACAAAATGGTTAAAAATGACTATTAAAATAGTTAAAATTGACTATAGTCCAGTCAAGTTATACTTTTGCTGAGAAATAATTCGCAACTGCAATTCGGACTCAAAATATGAAAGTACACTAGTACAGTAGCTAAACCCCACATTTTCCACAAAAATATCTGGACGACTTTGGCCGCCATTTTGTTTTGAACATTTTTGCTAGTATCGCTTGTAGTTCCGCTATTTTTGGTGTTAGAGAAAAATGTTATGAGACAAAGATGTAGTAAATTTTATTTCCTACAAAATATGTTAAGCAACTTTTTACTCTAAAACCTACCATTTAGGAATTATAATGAATTTTGTAAAATACTATGCTCACTTATTTTTTATATTCACCATAACTTTTGTTTTAAAAACTTTAACAAAAAATTTGAAGAACTATTAATTACCTATGTTTTTCTCATATAAAGTTTTTTTGTCCGAGTTACCGTTACCTCACTAAAACGAAAAATCAATAAAAAAAATTAGTAAAAACAGGATGAGGTAACAGTACGATAACTGTGGCGACGAGATTTGATAACGGTATTTTGAAGAAGGCTTCAATACAAGTATTTTTTAATATGGAAAGGGGGGTCTATCTCCCCCGTTTAGGAGGGAGGGGCAATTTTCTAAAAAAAATAACCTAAAATAAAAAAAAATATTAAAAAACAACGGCAACACTTACAGCTATGGATGATACCTTTTTCAGAAGCCACAATCCTAATTTTCTTGGTTTGAAAATAAGGTGCAGATTTTAAAAAATTAATAAGAAAAGTTTAAATTTTTATATGTATACCAACATAAGCGACATGATTTAAAGGTATTTTTTAACACTTATTCCAACAAAACTCACAAACAAGTCAACTTGACCATCCCTGAAAAGTAATGCACCTTATTCATGTTGATCTGACACAAATATCTGAAGTGTAGTTTTTCAATTTTTTAAAATCCGCACCTTATTTTCAAACCAAGAAAATTAGGACTTGCGGACATGAGATTTTTTTAGATTTTTGAGGGTAGTTAAAGAATATCCAAACAAAGATTAAAATGAAAAAATTAGCCTATTAGCACTTATTCCTAAGATGAACAAGAATCTTCTTTAGTGCATATCCTAAAATTTGCCCCTCCATCAAAAAATACCATTATTTTGTAGGTATATATATTTTTTGTAATGGATTGTTTTGATTTTTAATAATGATGGATTCTAAAATCTTCATGCAAAATTTGGTTCATCTACCATAACTTTTAAGGGTTTTTCGGCAGTAAGTTTGCAACTGTTATAATAATATGAGTTGACAGATGAAAAACAGCTATAACTTTTTCCAGAGACGTCAGATTGTCTTGATTTTAGATTTTTTGGAATCAGCATTAAAAAATACCTTGAAATCATGTATCATATGTGTATAATAATACCATAGCCTATTTTTGCTAATTTTGAAAATCTCCATTTCGCGATTTGACCTTGAAATCGCGACAAGCGGACATGAGATTTTTCTAGACTTTTGAGATATGTTATAGAATGGCAAAAGGAAGATATTGAGCAAAATAAATTTCTACTAACATTCATTCCGAGATTTACCCCTTTTTTCTCCTTATTTGACTGTATTATTTAGAGTAAAAAGTTACTTAACATATTTTATAGGAAATAAAATTTACTACAACTTTGTCTCATAACATTTTTCTCTAACACCAAAACTAGCGGAACTACAAGCGATACTAGCAAAAATGTTCAAAACAAAATGGCGGCCAAAGTCGTATAGATATTTTTGTGGAAAATGGAGGTTTTAGCTACTGTACTAGTGTACTTTCATATTTTGAGCCCGAATTGCAGTTGCGAATTATTTCTCAGACCTCCATACAACCAGATCTAAAATGACTGGACTACTTACCGTAGTTAATTCGTAACTATTAAAATAGTAATTTTTAACATGCCAAAGCAACATAGTTAAAAGCAACATAGTTAAAAGTAACTATTTTGTATAGTTACAGAAAACAAGATGTCGTATAGTTACAGATGACAAGATGTCAAAGCGTGTCAGTGTGAGTACAAGTTTCAAGTCGTGTGGGGGACTTTTGTTTAAAAAGAATTTAACATATTGTGCGTTTAATTCCTTTTAAACAAATGTTTCTACTTTCTAGGAAAATCAGTGTCAAACCATACATTTTTTTTTCAAAGTATTGATCCAAATAAAAGTAAAAAATTAAATAATTAAATATTTAATAATTGTTCAAATGTATTAACTTATTTTTCAGTGAAACAAAAATCCTATATGAACAAGGAGTTCATCCAAGCTGCCAAATTCCGCTAGCTTTTACTTTTGGCACATTGTATAAAAAAACGATTCTTAATAAATAAAAAATGTTTAATATCAATTTTTTCATTTTTAGTGTTCTTTTTATATAATTTCCCCTCCCGTAAGCGGTGGGAGATATATCATACCCCCTCTCTTCCTGTAAAAAAAAAGATTCATTGTATAGCTCCATAGCCCCTCCCCCCTATCTGACTATTTAAATAGTCACAAAAAACTATTTTAATGGTTAAAATTGACTATTTAATAGTTAATTTGGAAAATACTTCGATTGACTATTATAGTCTATGAGCCCGCAGAAGATAACCAAAATGTGAGTATGCAGTTTTATAGCTTCATGCGTTCTTATAACGAATTCGTAAGTCTGGCAGCTTTAAATCGCGGCTTTGTATTGTTTTCAAGGGGTTGAAAAATGTGAGTTTTCCAATTCATATAAGTAGGCTAAATTCACATTGTTTCATATTCTTTATGCAGCAACTGCTGCTCTGTCATTTTCCCTAAGCCTGAAGACACCAATCTTGACAATACGATTAATAGAACTCAAGATATTAGCTTTTTAAGCGGCTTTGTTTTGGAGACCTTTCCGTTTAATTTTTGTTTGTTATTTTGAACTCAAAACTCTCCAAGAATAGAGTTGATATGGTTAGTTAGAAAAGCTGATATCTTGATTTCTATTTTTTGTCGTATCACCAAGATTGAGGTATTGAAGCTTAGGGTAAATGACAGAGGATCATTCCTTATATTCAGAATGTGAATTTTTGCTTACTTAGCCTACTCACATTAATTGGAAAACTCGCGTTGTTTAACCCCCCGAAAACCATATAAAGCCGTGATTTAAAGCTGCCAGACTTTCGAATACGTCATTAGAAGGCATAAGGCTATAAAACTGCATACTCAAATTTTGGTTATACCTCCACTCCCAAAATTTGCTGGGGGCTCTCGGTCTATTAAAATAGTCACAAATAACTATTTTTAACTATTTCAAATAGTTATCCCGATTTTAACTACAAAAATAGTTAAAAATGATTATTTTTTTCTGTGTTTTAGCCGTAAACTAAAAAAACTTTGTTGAATAAAGATACTAACTATTTAAAAAATTAATCAATGAGAGTTCCATTAATGGGAGGATTAGAGAGTAAAGGCAAATAAACCAGACTTTCTCATTAATTTAATATATGTAGGGGAAGTGGGGGCAAGACCGCCTATGGGGGCAAGACGGTTTTTGTACTACGAGTATGAAAAAAGTGAAATTGGCAACCTTTGCAATATAAAATAGGTGCCTTATGGCATGATCGATCACTTATGTAAGTTAAAGCAAGTCAAGTTGAGACGCCAAAGAAACACGGTAAATTTTTTTCATCAAATTGTTAGATGTCGTTCATATGAAAAGTTTATTTTTCAATTTACAGCAAAACCCCAAAAATTAGTTCTAGAAAAACGGTTCTCGATATGTTGGCTATCTCTTCAAAACGACTTTAGGGGTCTAGAAATAGTATCAATGGGAATGATGTATCATTATATCGATACCTTCCCGTAAGAATGTATTAAGCGACATTTTTAAAATTGTTCAGGAAACGCAAAAAACAAGATTATTCTGTGAGGAAATGTATGGGCTGCACAATTTTATTTTCTCTCTAGTTTCATTTGCATACATGATAGAACAACCAAAATAGTACCAAACGTGGCGCTCAACTCATAGTATATTTCCACATCAAAAAGTCATTTTCGAAAAAAATGCCGCTTAATACCTTCCCTTACGGGAAGGTATCGATATTAAGATTCTAGGTCTTAAATAAATGCAATATTACTTTATTTCTTTGTTGAGACCAATATCTACAAAAAAAAAAAAAAAAACGATTTGTTAACTTTTTTTGAAAAAATGGACCTATATTACAACCATACCTAGATAGGATTCAGATTAAAAATACCCAAAAACTGCAGAATTATGCGTGTAAGACCACATTATTTATTCAGATTTTGAGATTATATATTGTAGTGGCCTCGATTTTTGATCATTATATCACCAAACAAACAAATTTTGTATATAAATATTCCCAAAAACAAGCGTTCCCGGAATGGAGGTTAATTATTGATGTACGCTACTTATAAATCAAACTAAGACTAATTCATAACAAACATTCAATATATTTATATCGATAAAAATAGGTGCTGAATGATAAATCTATATAATATCAAATTTTAAAACTGCTTGCAGCACCATTTGTACGTAAGATGATTAAAATATTGACAGTTTTGGTACGATGCGTAATTTTTCTTGGGACAACTTTTATTAATGTATAAAAAATAATGCACTTAAATTTTTTTCAGTTTTGGAGTTATGGACATGTCCGGGAACGCTTTTTTTTACTATTAGATGAAGAAATGGAATCTTTTTTAACCGAAACATAGATATTTCTATATGCATGTTTATAATTTTAATTGGTAAATGAGAAAAAACCTTATAAATTAAATGTTATTTTGATAAGTATTATAAGTATAATTTAATTTGTGGCATTTACGGAGGTCTCAGACGCTTGTGGCGATTTTCAATATATATTCCACAGGCAACACTTATGGTTCCCCTTATATAGTGGAATGGATTCAGTAAGTAAACAAAAATTAAATTTAGCATTTAATTCTTGCATTCGGTTCGTGCATTCTTTAAGAAGATTCGATCATGTGCCACTCTATCACATTGTGTTTTTGGTGTATCTATGATGTCACATTTTGTAGTTGAGATTTGCAAAAACATTCAAATTAATACACTTTAGAACGCCCGGATATTTGTATGACAAGCTTAAATTTTCATTTTCTATGCGCACGAATAATTTAAACATTCCACGAAGTGCAACTTTACAGACTCGAAGATCTTTCTTTGTAATTGGTGCCAGAATTTGGAACAGTTTGCCAGTTCAAATAAAAAGTATGATTAGTTTCAATAATTTTACCCGCTCTTTACTTAAACATATACAAAAGCCAGACACGGTTTTGCGTTTTCACGCTTTATTCGTATATTAAATAATTATTCAAAGATACTTGTTTTCTTTTCTTATTTTTTTTTTTTTTTTTTTTTTTTTTTTTGTCCGTGGGTAGGTGTTGAAATCTTCAAAAGATTCTATGAGGCCCGGAAAACGCGTGCTCATAGATATGTGGGACTCTTAACCACTAAAACCACCTCCTCCTCCCGATTGCAACTAAGTTCAGATGGAACTTATCTAGCAATTTATCTTTCTCGAAGTTAAGTTACGTGTTGTAGGTAACTTTCCGATGAAAGTTCCTACTGATGATATTTAAATATAAATAAATAACATTCGTTTTAAATTAAATCATTTAAGTAATGGTTTAAATTTTGTTATCAAAAAAATACTTTAAAGGAAGTTAAACAAATAAAATCTCTAAAACATTTAAATTTATATTAATCAATGTCGATATTTTGAAATAAAGGAATTAAATTGAAAAATTTCACTGTACCAAATCGGAAGGTTTAGTCCTTCGCAAACGTCGTACTAAGTTTGTCTCGTCGAGTATTTCTAGTATTGTTCTATTAGTATGTTCGACTAACCGTTTTCGATGTTTTTGGGCAAACGTTTTTATTTCTTCGCGAACCGTGGGGATTCCAAGATCCCTGTGAAGATCTTCGTTTCTTATATACCACGGCGCATTTACAATTGATCTTAATAATTTATTTTCAAAGGTTTGTAATCTATTTAAATTTGTATCGCGGGTACAACCCCAGAGTTGAATACCATATGTCCAGACAGGCTTAAGTACTTGCTTGTAAACTAATAATTTGTTTTCAATACTAAGTCTAGAATGTTGTCCGAGCAACCAGTACATTTCTCTTAACTTAATATTTAATTGATCACATTTATTTTTAACATGCGGTTTCCATTTTAATTTCGCGTCGAGAGTCATCCCGAGATATTTTGCCTCATTTGCAAATGGGACTTGAGTAGTATTAATAAAAACAGGTAGTCTATTTATTTTCTTATATGTAAAGTCCACGTGGACTGACTTAAATTCGTTAAGCGCTATTCGCCATGTTTGTGTCCATTCATTGACATTGTTAAGAGCAATTTGCAATTTACTTGTCGATTCGTTAATTGTTTTGCCTACTGCAAGTATTGCGGTGTCGTCAGCAAAAGTAGCTACAATTGTGTTTTCTGTTTGAGGTATATCGCGTGTGAATAGAAGGTACAGAATGGGACCTAAAACACTACCTTGTGGTACCCCAGCCACTATTTCCCTAAAGTCTGAGTAATCATTTCCGTGCCTAACGCGAAAAATTCTGTTCTCTAGATATTCTCTAAGAATGATAAAGAGTCCTTCAGGTAGGACTTGTCTTAACTTGAATTTGAGACCCTCGTGCCATACTTTATCAAAAGCTTGAGACACATCTAAAAAGACCGCTGAACAAATTTTCTTTTCTTCAAGAGCTTTCTCAATGACATCGGTGATTCTATGTACTTGATCAATCGTCGAGTGCTTGCTTCTAAAACCGAACTGGTGTTCAGGTATAAGACCTTTTTCTTCTATTATTGGCTGGAGGCGCTGTAAAAATATTCTCTCAAAAACCTTTGATACTACTGGAAGCAGTGAAATGGGTCTGTATGATTTCTTTTCATGTGATGGTTTGCCAGGTTTCAAGACCATTATTACTTCTGCGACTTTCCATTGGTTTGGAATATATTCTAACCTAAGAGTGGCATTCATTATGTATAGGAGGTTTATTAAACCTTTCCGTGGGAGCATTTTAAGAATTTCCGCAGTAATTAAGTCGTATCCTGGAGCTTTTTTTGACTTTAGCTTCTTAATTTCTTTGTTTAATTCGGCAAGCGTAACATTTCTTGTGATGAAGCTTTCACTTAACGTTATATTCATATTTATACTATCATTCAATGCTTGCCCATTGAATGGTTTGAATGTTTCCTCTAGGTAATCAGCGAAAACGTTTGCTTTCTCCTTGTCGCTTCTTGCCCATTCATTTTGGTCTTTCATAATCGGAGGTGCTGGAATCTTAGGTTTTTTCGTGGCTTTTATAGCTTTCCATAGAGAGTAGTTAGATTCTTTACCTGCCGTCAAATTTTCAAGGTAATTTTTAGCTTCGCGGTTCTTGAAATCTGATATCATCTTTTTAAGTAAATTACTTAAGTGATTTAAATTAGATTTGTGTTGAGGAGCACGAGTTTGTTGCCATTTTTTGCGCGCTTTTCGCTTTTCTTTAAGAACGTCTTTTATCTCTTGGGGATATTTAGCATCTTTGTACCCTGCAATTTCTCTTTGGCAAGGGGTATTGTTCCATGCGGCTTTTTGGATAATATTCACAAAATTATCTACCGCTGCTTCAAGCTCAAGAGGTGTTTGTAGTGATACCCTTAATTCAACATTATCCTCAATATCTTTCTTAAAGCCTTCCCAGTTAGTTTTACCGTTTGTTAGCCTAGGTGGTATTTCAATTTTAACAAGACTTTCGCTCATTGTGCGGTTTCCATTTTAATTTCGCGTCGAGAGTCATCCCGAGATATTTTGCCTCATTTGCAAATGGGACTTGAGTAGTATTAATAAAAACAGGTAGTCTATTTATTTTCTTATATGTAAAGTCCACGTGGACTGACTTAAATTCGTTAAGCGCTATTCGCCATGTTTGTGTCCATTCATTGACATTGTTAAGAGCAATTTGCAATTTACTTGTCGATTCGTTAATTGTTTTGCCTACTGCAAGTATTGCGGTGTCGTCAGCAAAAGTAGCTACAATTGTGTTTTCTGTTTGAGGTATATCGCGTGTGAATAGAAGGTACAGAATGGGACCTAAAACACTACCTTGTGGTACCCCAGCCACTATTTCCCTAAAGTCTGAGTAATCATTTCCGTGCCTAACGCGAAAAATTCTGTTCTCTAGATATTCTCTAAGAATGATAAAGAGTCCTTCAGGTAGGACTTGTCTTAACTTGAATTTGAGACCCTCGTGCCATACTTTATCAAAAGCTTGAGACACATCTAAAAAGACCGCTGAACAAATTTTCTTTTCTTCAAGAGCTTTCTCAATGACATCGGTGATTCTATGTACTTGATCAATCGTCGAGTGCTTGCTTCTAAAACCGAACTGGTGTTCAGGTATAAGACCTTTTTCTTCTATTATTGGCTGGAGGCGCTGTAAAAATATTCTCTCAAAAACCTTTGATACTACTGGAAGCAGTGAAATGGGTCTGTATGATTTCTTTTCATGTGATGGTTTGCCAGGTTTCAAGACCATTATTACTTCTGCGACTTTCCATTGGTTTGGAATATATTCTAACCTAAGAGTGGCATTCATTATGTATAGGAGGTTTATTAAACCTTTCCGTGGGAGCATTTTAAGAATTTCCGCAGTAATTAAGTCGTATCCTGGAGCTTTTTTTGACTTTAGCTTCTTAATTTCTTTGTTTAATTCGGCAAGCGTAACATTTCTTGTGATGAAGCTTTCACTTAACGTTATATTCATATTTATACTATCATTCAATGCTTGCCCATTGAATGGTTTGAATGTTTCCTCTAGGTAATCAGCGAAAACGTTTGCTTTCTCCTTGTCGCTTCTTGCCCATTCATTTTGGTCTTTCATAATCGGAGGTGCTGGAATCTTAGGTTTTTTCGTGGCTTTTATAGCTTTCCATAGAGAGTAGTTAGATTCTTTACCTGCCGTCAAATTTTCAAGGTAATTTTTAGCTTCGCGGTTCTTGAAATCTGATATCATCTTTTTAAGTAAATTACTTAAGTGATTTAAATTAGATTTGTGTTGAGGAGCACGAGTTTGTTGCCATTTTTTGCGCGCTTTTCGCTTTTCTTTAAGAACGTCTTTTATCTCTTGGGGATATTTAGCATCTTTGTACCCTGCAATTTCTCTTTGGCAAGGGGTATTGTTCCATGCGGCTTTTTGGATAATATTCACAAAATTATCTACCGCTGCTTCAAGCTCAAGAGGTGTTTGTAGTGATACCCTTAATTCAACATTATCCTCAATATCTTTCTTAAAGCCTTCCCAGTTAGTTTTACCGTTTGTTAGCCTAGGTGGTATTTCAATTTTAACAAGACTTTCGCTCATTGTGAGAATAACGGGAGAGTGGTCAGAGAAAAGATCAAAGCATTCCGTTACTTTAATTCGATTTGACGGTATTCCCCTGACTATAAAGAAATCAATCAGGTCAGGTATTTTGGAGGAATCTGCCGGCCAATAAGTTGGTTTTCCAGTAGAATGAAAGTCACAATTATTCTCCATACCGGCTTCGTATAATGCTCGGCCCTTTTGAGATATGCATCTAGAGCCCCAAAACGTGTGTTTAGCGTTAAAATCGCCACCAATGATTAACGTTGGTCTAAGTGATTTTAGTAAGTTTGAAAATTCATTTCTATCGATTTTGTACCGCGGAGGGCAGTATATTGATGATATATTCAATGCATCATGTTTAGTTTTAACCTGCACACTTATAAGCTGCATCGATTCAAGTTCAAGCTTTAAGCCAATCGAGTGTTTGATACATTCTTTTATATATAATGATGCTCCGCCCCTTGCTTTGTTCGACGGATGAATTGCGTGGTAATCTAAAAAACCGTTTATATTGAAATTTGATTCTCTTTTAACATGGGTTTCTGATATCAAACAAATGTCAATATCTTGTTCCCGTATAACCATTTCTAGTTCTCCAAGTCTCTGCCATAATCCATTGGCATTCCACGTAATAATTTTAAGGTTTTCCATCATGTTTTCTTGTATACCGTTGGGGTCGAATAAATTCTTCAATTTTAGCTAGCCTATCACATATTTTATTATTAAGTTTGACCTGATCCTCAAATTTTGACAAGATTAAAGCCAAACATTGAGAAAATGCGTCAGGTTCAGGATGATTTATTACGGGTGTAGCTGCCGCTTTGGCGTATGAGTTTGCACTACTTTTTTCTGGAGACGTCTTTGATGTTGATGGCGTTTGATTTTCTTTGCCGGTATTGGGTCTTACTGTATTTGCCCTTTTAGGTGTCTTAGAAATTGGGTTTTCTGTTTGCTTCAATGGTTTTCTTTGTGTGTGAGTTTTTTCTCGGCGTTTTTGTAGCTCTTTGGCTACTTCACAGCCTCTATAGCTTGCCGGGTGACTTCCATTGCAATTAATGCACTTCGCTGGAGTTTTGCTATTTCCGGTACAGTCTGCAGTTAAATGCTTTCCCGCGCATTTCACACACCTAGGTTCTTTTTTGCAATAGGTTTGCGTGTGGTTGAAGCCTTGACAGCGTTTACACTGAGGTACTTGCTTTGTACGGTTTCTTAGAGGTTCGATCTTTACAACGAGGTTAAGTATTGTTTTAATTTTGTAGATTTCCTCTAGTTTTTCTGTTTTATCAAACGTGAGTATGAATAGTGGGAGGCCACGTTGTACCACGACTGTTTCTTTATCTTTTTGTTGTTTTTCCTTCTTGACGATGTTTTCAGCATTTAAAATCTTGTAATTTTGTTCTTTAAGATCACTGATGACATCATTTTTTTGGCATGAGGAGTGTAAGCCCCTCGCCACGACGCGTAGAGGTCTTTCCGATTTGTTTTCGTATGTGTACCACTCTACTTGTTCTTCGTTTAGTCTTCGCGAAAGGAGACGGTAGTTATCGGAGTCTTTTACACAAACTTTCCACTTGTTGTTATTAAGCGAGATAACTTTAAAATTCGGCGGCGGTAACGCCTTTAAAATAGTTTGTAATTTATTGAACTCCGCAACCCCGACAACATTAATCGGTGGCGGTGGCCTTATTTTAACAGGTTTTTCTTTGTTATTTTTATCGTTTTCTTTATTTACTTCTACATTCGCTTCTTCCGTTTCGGAAGAGGATGCACCCTCTGGTGGGGACGAAGCTTTACGTTTTTTGGTACGTCTTTTTGAGGATCTTTTCGTTTCACGTTCTAGTTCTTCTTCGTCTGTTTTATATTCAACAATATCCACTTGCTGTGGAGTTTCTTTTGATTCTATTTCTGTTTTAGTTTTTTTCAACATAACATTTTCTTTGCGAAGAATATCGATTTCTTGCTGTGCTTTCTTTAAGGCCTCATTTTCATTTCTTAGAAATTTTATTTCTTCTTTCAACTCTTGATAGAGTTGCAATGTTTCGTCGAGCCTTTGACGAAGGTCTTTATTGTCTTTTACAAGACTTTCTACTTTCTCTGAGTCTTCTTTTGCACGCTCTGTCGTTTTGGGCGGACTCTTTTGCCCGGATACACTCGATGTTGGTGGTGGTGATCGAGTTATCATGGGTTTTCTTGAAAACGGATTTATCAAGCGTTCGAATTGGAATAATTGGCTCTCCCCAGAATCCTTAGAGCCGACCTCCGAAGAGGGTGGATTTTCCAGAAAATCTGAATTGCCACCTGGGGTATTATATCTTTCTGTTTTATTCATTCCATATTTTGTATACGTCATTCTCAGTATACGGAGGGTGGATTTTAGTCGCCTCTTACGACAGGCATGCCTACCTCGGGTATATTCTTTCTTTTCCCCTACCCGAAGGGGTATTTACCCGAAGGGGTATTAAGTTTATTTTAAGTTTATTATTTTTTCTTTAAACATTTTCAAAAATTGTTGTAAATATGTAAATATGAATAGAATTTTGTTTATATAGTTTTTTTTTAACATAAGAACTGAATTTGTATTATATACGTTATTTTAAGTCATAAATGAGATTTCATCTCACGGCTTTTCAAATAAATAAAAATGAAATACATGATTTTGACCCAGATCCACTTCTTAATCATTTTTCTATGGAAAAGAGCTGCTTCTAACCTGGGTAAGTAACTTTAGACAAGAGTCTAAGTTAAAATTGCTTTTAAAATAATGACTATGAATATGGCCCAATGTGTATTTCAAACAGTGTAGAGAAAAGTTCACCGAAAATGGCATATCCCTTATGTGTTGATTCTCTGAAACACTATCTTTAAGTTCTATGAAGAATTACGATGTAGTGTTAGCAAAAAAAGTCATCTGATTAACAATAGAAGCGCTTAGAGGATGAAGGTGTTAAATCACTTTTTTTTTTTTAATTTGAGAAATCATCCTAGAAGCGCTTTAATTAATGATTACTATCTACTTGTGTAATCGCTAATCGATGACTGGTTAAATTAATCAGTACTCGTTAATCAAATTAATGAAAGCATTTTTCTTTTTAATATTTTGTGAAATTATTTTTAAAAACACACATAACTTTAAAAGAATAAGTAATTCAAAAATAAAATAATCATTTTATCAAAAAAAAAACAAAACTGACTTCCATGAACCAGAACCGAACGAAATTGAAATGGGACCACAAGCAAGAACCCTTTCACCAGTTGATCACGCTTCTTACGTTGAACTATTTGAAGAATTCAAAACTCATTCAAAAAATTTGTTCACCGACTACATGATTGAGAAAGGAAATTGCCTAAGAAAAGATCCAAAGTCATTTTGGAACCTTGTTAACTCAAAGAAAAACTCAGATGGATATCCGGCAAATTTCACTCATGAAGATATTACATTACATCAAACATTTGACATTTGACATTTGCAATGCTTTCGCCAGTAACTTTCGTTATTTTGTTTTGAGACTGTTGATGTTGACGAAGTCTATTTCAAAAATTTACATTCATATTCCGAAACGAGCTGTACGAACATCCCTGTACTGCAAAGTACTGTGTCATCCTAAAATGATGATTGTTCTGCTGGCCCAGATCATGGTATAAAAAGAGAAGGTATGATCATTAGAAAAAACTCAGTATCGAGAACTGTCAAAACTTATGGCTACTTAAGGTTTTGACAGCCCAGCCCATTGAAATTGTTTTTGTAAACAAATTTGTCTTGGAAATTGTTGTTGCTTTTGACTTTGCCAAATGCCAAACGTCAAAACCTTATTACCCCATTTTGTAAGATGGCGGCTCTAATGATCATACCTTGTCTTTTTATACCATGGGCCCAGATAGTGTGCCACCAATAGTATTAAAAAACTGTAGAAACTCCCTAGTTCAGCCACTAACATTTTTATTCAAACTTTAAATCAAGTCAGGAAAATTTCCCTCCATCTGGAAAAAGTCATTCCTCACTCCTGTTTTCAAGAAGGGTGGATAAGACAGATATAAAGAATTATAGGCCTATTTCGAAACTATCCTGCATTCCATAGGTTTTTGAGCAAGTTTTTTGTGATAGTCTAGCATTTTATAGTAAAAATCTGATAAGTGAAAAGCAACATGGCTTTATAAGAAAAAGATCTACTACAACTAATCTTCTTAAATAAATGTTCAAATGCATTAGAAAAGGGTAATGAAGTTGACTGCGTTTACAGTGACTTTCCAAAGGCATTTGATCAACTTAGTCATAAAATAATAATCTTCTAATTGAAAACTTTTGGTTTTCCACGTATTTTTATTGCCTGGGTTGAATCTTATCTTAACCAAAGATCCTATCAGGTCAAATTTAGAAACTGTCTTTCAGATCTTTTCATACCCAACTCTGGCGTCCCTCAGGGAAGTCACCTAGGCCCATTTTTATTCATTTTAGCTATAAACGACGTAATCTCGTGCATAACTTCAACTCAAGTGATATTCTAATATTTGCTGATGATATGAAGATTTTTAAAGAAATTAAGTCTGATAATGACCGTATCCTTCTACAAAGCGATATTAACAGTTTTAATGTTTGGTGTGGCAAAAATGGCCTTTCACTTAACCCAGCTAAATGCCAAACAATTACATTCTCGAGAAAACGAGTCATTAATATTTTTGATTACTGCATCTTGCAACATAAGCTATGTCGAGTACTTAGCTTCAAAGACTTGGGTGTCCAATTCAGTTCAAATTTACTGAACACATCAATTTTAAAGTAAATAAAGCGAGCTCAATGCTTGGTTTTATTAAACGTTGGGCAAAGAAATTGATGATCCATTTGTTACTCTATCTTTATACAACTGCTACGTTCGACCCCATGTTGAGTACGCTTCCCAAGTATGGAGTTCTTTTTATGAAGTTCATAAAAACCGAATTGAATCTATTCAACACAATTTTGTACGCTTCGCTCTAAAAGGTCTTCCTTGGACCGATTCTTTCAACTTGCTACCTTATGAACATCGCATTCAATTTTTTCTGATGCTCTTGACGAGCGTGTCGAAGAAAACAAAGAAAAGCTGTTGGCAATGGACACAAAGTTCGAAGAGAAATTCCAAGACATTACTAAAGAGTTGGACAAGGTTCGAAAAATTAAGGTGCGAGAAAGTTCTGGGGAGTATTTAAAGAAGAAAGAAATGCATCCACCAACCTTTGATGGACAAAGTTCTTGGTCGATCTACAAGAAACAGTTTGAGGCAGCTGCCACAACAAATGGCTGGGATGACGAAGACAAATGTATAGCGCTGACTCTTGCTCTTAGAGGTCCTGCTGCTGAGTTGTTACAAACTTTACCACCAGAAAAGAATGGTAACTTTAACGCTCTTGTCCAGGTTATTGAAAACGCTTTGGAGATGGCCATATGCAGGAGGTCTTCCGCGTCCAACTCAATACAAGAGTCCAGAAAAGAGGAGAAACTCTGCAACAACTCCAAGCTGATATTGAAAGGTTAGCTCATCTGGCATATCCGACAGCAGGAGACGACATTATCAATCAGTTTGCGACAGAAGCCTTTGTTCGTGCTGTTTCTGACATAAATCTTCAGCGAGCGATACGAACAGCTGGAAAACGTTCCCTGCCTGAAGCATTAGCGTTCGCACTCACTATGGAAGCAGCAGAACAGGCTTCTCAAGGCGTTCATCGGATAAGAGAAGTTGCAGTGGAGGAATGCTCTTGTCAAAAACTCGCATTCCAAAGAAACCAGCGAGACGGAGCTGCTCGATGCTGGAACTGTAACAAGACAGGACATCTCCAGTGGCAATGCAGATTGCCACCAAGAAGAACTGCTTGCGAACACTGTAGAAACAGGAATATTGCCCAACAACAGGTAAGCGATACAACCAACACTCATGCTCAGCTTGATTCCCACTCGGGGAAACGAGTAAGAACCAACTTCGAGGGGCAGAAGCTGGTTTCTGGTATCGATGGCCCCAGAACCACAATTCAAGTCTCACAGACTAAACGAGACAACAAAAGTCTGACAGTGGAGGCGACCATAAACAACAAACAACACGTGGCTACAATTGACACCGGTGCCACCGCCTCTATTGTACGAAGAGACTTGGTAAAGATGACATGGCTCCATAACACCAACACCTACCATCTGAAGACCGCCACAGGAGAAGCAAAAAGAGTATACGGAGAAATTCGTCTTGAGGTCCGTATAGCAGAACTTAAGTTTTCACATGTGTTTTTGGTGGCAGATATATGTGACGAGTGCATCATTGGAATCGACTTTATGAAGGAGCATGGAATCATTTTGGATATCGGTAATCAAGTCCTGAAATACAGAAATGTAGAGATTCCAATGGTCTATGGCAGCGAAAACTCGACAACAATTAGAACTGTCATCAAAGAAGACATGTGCCTGCCTCCTTCTTCAGAAGTTTTTGTGTGGACCAAGTTAAAGGGGAACTTTGGAAGCCATCGATACCTCATGGTTGAACCAGAATTTGAGCAAAGTTCCGAAAACATCATCATCGGGAAGACTCTTGTGGCACCAAAGAACAACATGGTACCTGTACGGATACTTAATATGAAACCGTACCCAATCAAGCTTAAGAAAGGAGAAGTTGTTGGGCAATGTGAATCTGTGGCCGCAATAACTAAGATCAACGAAGTGGATACACAGATGACTATGAACTCGGAGAAACTAAAGAAACAAATTCTCAAATCAGACAACTTGAGTCAACATCAGCTTAATGTTGCGGGAAGTCTTCTTCATGAATATTCTGATATTTTCTCTTCACCCAGCGGGCAATACGGCCGAACACAACTAGTGCAGCATCGAATCGATACAGGAGATGCTAGGCCGTCAACCAGCAAGACGTCTACCCTTGGCCAAACAAGGTGAAGTTGAAGAAATGATATCGACAATGAAGAAAGATGGGCTGATCGAAAATTCTAAAAGCCCTTGGGCATCACCGGTAGTTCTCGTCAAAAAGAAAGATGGAAGCACTCGATTTTGTGTCGACTACCGCAGGCTGAATGATGTGACGAAGAAAGACAGCTACCCACTGCCAAGAATCAGCGATACTCTGGATGCAATGGAAGGAGCACAATGGTTTTCGACTTTGGACTTGAAGAGTGGCTACTGGCAGGTAGAAATCCATCCAGAAGATCGGGAAAAGACGGCTTTTTACACAGGAAATGGTCTGTGGCAGTTTAATGTCATGCCGTTTGGGCTATGTAATGCCCCAGCTACTTTTGAGCGCTTGATGGAGTGCGTTTTGAATGGATTAACCTGGAAATCTTGCCTAGTTTATTTGGATGATGTCATCATTTACGGAAAAACATTTGATGACCATTGCGAAAACCTAAAGGCTGTAATCCAGAGGCTACGAGAAGCACATATTAAGTTGAATCCAAAGAAATGTGCACTTTTCAAGACCGAAGTTAAATATTTAGGGCATATCATCTCATCCTAAGGAGTGAAGACTGATCCTGAAAAAGTTGACACTGTGAAAAACTGGCCAACCCCTCAGGACAAGCATCAACTTCGGAGTTTCCTCGGTCTGGCCACGTACTATCGACGATTTGTGAAGGATTTTGCAAGAATCGCCAAAAGCTTGCACCAACTTACGGAGAAGGGTAAACCCTTTAAATGGTCAGGTGAGTGTGAGAAAAGCTTTCAGGAACTGAAGCTGCGGTTATGTGAAGCTCCTGTGCTGGCCTATCCGACTCCAGGCAAACAATTCATCATTGACGCAGATGCAAGTAATGTTGGAATTGGTGCTGTTTTATCGCAAGTTCATGACGGAGAAGAAAAGGTCGTTGCCTATTTCAGCAAGGTACTCTCGAAACAAGAAAGAAATTATTGCGTGACCAGAAGGGAACTTCTAGCTCGAGTATTGGCAACAAAGCACTTCCATAAGTACATCTATGGACAGAAGTTCCTTCTTCGCACAGATCATGGTGCACTAAATTGGCTTTTGAACTTCAAAAACCCAGAGGGTCAAGTAGCAAGATGGGTCGAGATACTTCAGACGTATCAATGTCAGATTCAACATCGAAGAGGAAAGCTGCATTCAAATGCAGACGCATCATCTCGGCGCCCGTGCAAGCAAGACTGCAAGCATTGCACACGACTAGAAGAAAAGGAAGTTGTCGCTGTTAGAAGAACGAGAGCTGATCCCATTTGCGGCTGGAGTAATGAAGAACTCAGAATGGCCCAACAGGAAGATTCGGACATCGGAGCCATCCTTGCATGGAAGGAACATCAAGAGAAACCAGAATGCGCCGACATCTCCGACCGAAGCCCCACTCTAAAAGCATATTGGGCACAATGGGACTCACTTCATGTGCAAGAAGGGCTACTCAGGCGTAAGTGGGAATCCGCAGATGGTAAATCCTATGTAATGCAGCTAGTCGAACCTCAGTCAAAGGTAGATGATGTTCTCCGAGAAATGCACGGTGGAACTTCTGGAGGCCATTTAGGCATCAACAAAACGCTGGAAAAGCTACGACAGCAATTCTACTGGTTACGTATGAGGGAAGACGTTGAAAAGTGGTGCCGAAAATGTGATACTTGTGCCGCTAGCAACGGACCAGCTAGAAAAATCCAAAGCTTCATCCACAATCTGATGGGATGGTTGAGCGATTTAACAGGACACTTAAGGACACTGTCAAAAGTAGTCAATGATAACCAACGAGACTGGGACCGACATATTCCATTATTCTTGATGGCTTATAGAAATGCAACACATAGTTCTACTGGACATACACCACCGGAAGTCCTTTTTGGCTCAACAATACGCTTGCCAAGTGAGATAAAATTTGGAAGAGTTCCAAACGAGCCACATGAAATGGATGAGTACGTAGATAACCTGAAAGGAACACTGGCTGACATTCACCAACGGACAAGGACAAATATAAAAGCGTCTAGTGACAGGATGAAAACAAGATATGACGCACGAGCGACAGCAACAGGCTTTCAAGAAGGAGAACTTGTGTGGTTTTACAATCCCCACCGACAAAAGGGACTATCACCGAAGCTACAACAAAACTGGGAAGGCCCTTACACAGTAATAACTAGAATTAACAACGTGGTTTACCGTATACAAAGAGGGGTAAGAGGCAAACTAAAGATAGGTCATTGTGACCGTTTACATCGTTATAATGGTGAAAGAAGCAATGGAGTTGTTCGGGACGAACAATCCTAAGAGGGGGGCAATGTAACGATGAATTACTGAACAACTTTTAAGATAAAAGTCTGAACACACTACCTACTACTGCAAAGGTAGAAATGTGAACGGACCTTTAGTAATTAAGAAACTACCCTCTGAACACATCTCAAAATATCCCACTAGACTGGAAGTATGAAGCCCCCCTCCTGGAAAGGAAGTTTCGAGAAGCAAAGACGAGAACCTTCGAAGATATTCTCGCATCTCGAAATTCCGGTATAAAAGGGCAGCGTAGACACCGACCGGAGACAGTTTAATCTTGAAAGTGAAAGAGTACAGTACAAAGTGAAATAAAGTGTTGCGAATTGTTAGTAGTAAATAAAGTGATTTAAAAGTGTGTTTGTTTGAGCGAATAATAAAAGTAAATTGAGTTGAAATAAAGTGTGTTCTTATTTGAACGGAAATATAAGTGGAAATTAAATAAGTTTTATTGTGAACCCGGAATAAAACATTACAATATCGTCGCCCTAGTATTGGAGTGCCGTATACGCCAAATTGCATTTTTTGAACTAGGTATGCCGTCGTATGTTTTCGAAGTTGCTCTTTTCAAATCTGCTATCCGTTTTTTTCTATCTTTTTTCGTTGCCGAGATATTCACTATTGTTTTGACAAAAACAAGAAATTTTGGCAATTATGTCAAATTTTTCATGCAATGCAAGAAAATTTTGAGAATTGTTTTGACGTACGTGTATATGAATAAAAGAAACTTCTGATTTTCATGGCGTATACGGCAAACTCATTTTGGACAAAAATTTAAATATTTTGAAAACTAAACGAATTGCAGATGTCCAATAGCATGTATATAAAAGACACATTTTAATTATATATCATACTAAAATATCAAAAAATACCAGCGGTTAGTTCTTTCTCAATTATCTTCCGAACATTTAAATGCGATTTCCCAAAAATGTAAAAATGGCGTATACGGCACTTCAATACTAGGGCGACGATATGTTGGATTTTTGTACTTATAATTTTATAGCTTGTAAATTTGTTCGTAACTATTTTGTTTTATATTGTGCATGTGGGAGTTTGTATTTTTTGTTTACTAACCACTAACATGCACTTATGATGAGCCTCTGATCGTAGATAAAAGCTTGTTCTAAGCTTACTACATCAAAGAATCTGAAGTGAAAAAAAAATAACAACTTTATTTCAAGATTTATTTTTTAATTTACTAGAGTGTTATTTAATTTAATAAAGAACCAATAAACACATAGCTTTAATTCTTATAATTTATTTTAAATTAAGTTTTAAACAAAACCTTCAGAATGGCAATGGGTAAATATGCCGGCAGACCCTTAGACAGTATGTCCTTTTTAAATTTTAATGGCTACAACTATAAGGTTTGAGTCTGTAAGGTTTCAAGTTTTTGGAACAAATCGTTTGGCTGGAATTCAAAATTGATCGGATAAGGTCCGAAATTCCATGTTATTCAAATAAGAAACTTCAACCGCTTGGAGGCACGGATTAGAATTATGTAACAGACTTCAAACTTTGGGAATATTTATTTGTATTTATTTCCAACCATAGGTATAAGCTTTTGTTAGCAAACAAATTTATTTATTTATTTATTATTAGGAAATATACGAAATAAAATTCATACTTTCATGTATTTTGAACTAAAAAAGTTCAATTTTCATGTATTCATAATTGAAGTCATCGGGCCCATCAAAATTGAACTTTTTCAAATGAGAAAAACCACTTTGCGTCACTCATTTTTCCAGCTCATATGGAGTCTAGAAAATTCTAAACGAATACCTTTTTGTTTCTTGTTTAAAGGTGGTTTCTTTTGTACTTTTAATGGTTAAAATGATCTGTGCTGTTAATTACTCTGCGGAGTGTTGAAACACTTGCAGAAACACCAGCTTTTTGTTTGATTTTTGCCCCAGAATCAAATGAATTCGAGGCAGATCTAAAAATTTCTCGTCGATTAGCTGCTATTTTTGCCGTTTTTTACCTCAATTCATATTTTTCCTGTACAAACTTTTATTTCGGAGGTACGAATAGGCAACACACTAAAACTCCGATCAATTTTGGTAGCTATAGTAGACCCGGTCAGTACTTGTTCCGTTAACAAATTAATTTTAGCTCTGTCGACAGTATTCAAAGCTTTTAATCTAGTACTTTTTTTAAATTTCAATTAAATGACAAAATCTTATTGAGAACATTTCAACCTTTGATTTGGTATGCCAATCACCTCAAAACTCTCATAAACAACGAAGATATTGACCTTGAAAGACCGTGTGTCTATTCAGTTGACGCAAAAAAAAACTGCATTTTTTCATATGGGACGCTTTGTAAGAGAACACGAAAAAAAATAGCGGTACTTTGTGAATTATTCTTTCCGATTTGTTTTCACAACATCACAAGCTAACGGTAAACATCATCAAATGACACATTAAAGCTCAATCTTAGGAAAAAATACACAAAATACCTTTGAAATTTTGTGTGCTTATTCAGTTGAAGCGGAGTGTACCTATAATACACCTATATGCTTCCTCAAATCGTCCGATTTCGGAGCAGCTCGTCTTAACGTCTATTCATACACGTTAAGGGAACGCTCGGCAGAGGTACATGGTAGGCGGAGTGAGTGGTGTTAACGACTGAAAACCATGTATGTATATTGTATTCATGTGACTAATTTTGGGATAAATAGTGTTTTTTTGTTCCAAATATTACCCTAAGGTACATCTACTTCAATTAAAATTTGCCCGAAGGAATATTGAAATCACGAACTATTAACATGTTTTCCGAAAGAAAAGAAATTGAGTTCTAATAAAACTTGGAACTGTAAATTAATTTGCAGCAAAATGGCGTATGAAATAAAAAATATTTTGATTAAATAATTATTTCTTATTATTAGGCAATGTTTTAGTGAAAGAATTGTAAATGTCAAAAATCAATTATGGGCGGAGGAAGCAAAATACTGTTGCAAAGTCGGGAATTTTTGAAATTTCACAAAAACTGCATTTGATCGAAAACCGTATTTGGTATGAACAAGTTACCAAATTCTGAGAGCCCTTAAGTTTACCTATAAGCATATTTCGTTTGATCCATTACTTTTGGGATACCCTGTATAAATCAAAAGCACTGTATAAATCGACCACTGCTGATAAACATTTTCAGAACAGTCAAAAATGGAGATAGAATCAAAAAGCACTAGAAACGTGAGTGGATTGACATTTCACCTTGTTTTTATTAGAGTGACGAACGATTAAGGTTCACACCAGAAAAATAATGGGTCATTGCCTTTGTTCAAGGCCAAATGCAAAAATAAAGCTTTCAGTCGACTATAAAGTATCGAATTCCGAAAATTACACATACTTACCTACTGTTTTTTTTTAATCGAATCGATTAATAAAAAAATATGAATGTAAACTGTTTCAGTACCGTGAATTAAGATAGTGAGAAATAAGCTAGAATGGAATTTATTTCCATTTTATATTGGAAATAAAGTCGAATTTTAGCTTTTTTCATACATCAAAATGCAATTGGTAACAGTTTAGAAAATCTGGGAAATAAAGTCGAAATAAAGTTCTATGCAAATAATGTAATAATAGTGTCCACATTCCCTCTATCATGTGGGTAATTGTAAACAATTTCATGTTTTATACCGACTTCCAAAAAGCAGGAGGTATTCAATTCGTCTGAATTGAATACCTCCTCCTCTATCAAAACTGAGGGAACCAATTTTGATAGTTCTTTTTGAATTGGAGAGCTGGTGCCTGCAGTGTGGTCCCATTTCAATTTCGATCGGTTTTGGCTATAGAAACTATGAGAAAAGAGATGAAACCCAGTTTTGATTCATGGAAGTCAGTTTTGTTTTTTGATAAAAATGTTTATTTTTTTTTTACTTTAGATTTTCATAATTTTTTACAGGAATGTGTAAAATGTGATGTCGCGGCACTTTAGCAGAAGTAGTCATATCGTATCGATCTGAAACTTTATACGATAATGTAGTTCGGGTGACAACACAATATTTTGACATCCCGGACCCTTTGGAGGTCAAAACACCCCAAATCAATTTTAACGAACTGAAACTTTGTACATACAGGGTGTCCCAAAAGTAATGGATCAAACGAATTATGCTGATAGGCCAACCTTAGGGCTCTCAGAATTTGGTAACTTGTTCATTCCAAATCCTTACGGTTTTCGTAACTTTTTGTAACGGTTTGGTAACTTATTATTTTTCTCTTAAAAGCCCTGTTTTGTTGCTTTTAAATTGTAATATCTTTAGTTTTAACTTCAATTTGGAAACTTTTATACATTTTTGAAAACTGCAATAACACGGCAAGTTTTTAAAATAATAAACCTGTACCACACCATACAAATTTTTTCAGGCTGTTGCTCTGAAATAAAAGTAAGAAATTGAGTTTTTCTAAAAAATGGAACTGTTAATTAATTTGCAGCAAAATGGCGTATGAAATAAAAAATATTTTGATTAATTAATTATTTCTTATAACTAGGCAATGTTTTAGTGAAAGAATTGTAAAAAACAAAAATCAATTATGAGCGGAGGAAGCAAAATACTGTTGCAAAGTCTTGATTTTTCGAAATTTCAGAAAAACTGCATTAAATCGAAAACCGTAAGGATTTGGGATGAACAAGTTACCAAATTTTGAGTGCCCTAAAGTTGACCTATCAGCATATTTTGTTTGATCCATTACTTTTGGGACACCCTGTATAGTGTATATGTATGTATGTAGTTCGTACGACAACATAATATTTTGGTTGTCCTTCCTCCAATTATCGTTGTCCTACCTCCAATTATCGTATCGAACTGAAACTTTGTACATATGTATGTAAATTAAGTAATTACACACACGTTTGAATAAAAAAATATATTTTTTGGGCTTAAAAGCCTTTATTATTTATAATAAACGTTGACGGTCATACGACCGGAGTCTTAGAACTATTCTTAAAAACTAAACTATACAATTCCTAGCATAATCTATTAAAGCTAGGGAAGCATAACCAAATTGTGTGGGCGAAGCGATTGATGCCCAAGTGAATGAATGTTCTTTGTTTGTTCTTTTGCTGAATTGCAAAAGGTTTCATGTTGCAGTTGCAACGAATAAAGAATAATGCTGTGTTGCTTTTGCAACGAAGTATAATGCATTATTTGTGGGGGTGTAGGATATTATATCTGAAAGATACGAAAATAATCCAAAAAGTAATTCATGGATTACTTATTGCATAGATTGCAATTGGATTTATATGAAATATGGGTGGCATAACTTCCCCCCTTGTTTAAACTGAATCGTCCCGATTCAGCCGAATTTGCAAAATTCGAATTTTATCGGACATTTCCGAAAGAATTTTTTCTTGTTTTATTAAAATTTCTTCTTGCTTCCTTCGCTTGTACATTTTAAATAATTTATATATAAAAATTATTAATAAAATAAAAGTACAAGATATGATTATTTTAGAAGTGACGGAACTATTTGAAAACTGTTCAAAGATTTTGTTAACAAAATTGATATTTCTGAATTTTAATTCTTCATTATTCGATACAATGTATTCCGTAATTATGTAATCTTTAAAATGATAATTTTTCAAAAATTCAATTATTTTTCCCGTAGGATTATAATAAAAATTATTATTGATAGTAACATTAATTTCAAAAATTATTAAAAAGGTTCCATTTAAAATTTTGTCGTTTACAATATTTGTTCCCGAAATAATTATCGCTCCATCTTTAATCACTTCAATTTTTTTGTTTTTTTCATTAATTTTAATGCAATTAGTTTTAATTTTATTTAAGATATTTGTAAAACAGGTTTTATTCAAGTTAATTTTACAAAAATTATTGTTTAATTCGTTTTTACAATAGTGTGAATTAAAATACGTGTTATTACATTTAAGAATATTGTTATCTATTAGTAATTTTCCATCGTCATGTGCGATGGCTCTAGTTTCATATAAGGAACAGTTTTTTAAAATAATAGGATAATTAATATATAAAATTATTAACTCATTTTTTTGTAAAATTTTGAATTGTGAAATGTCTAAGAGGTCCGTTAAAGTCATTGATTCGTGTTCATGTTTTATTATGTCTTTAAGTTCCTGAAGATGTAAAAAGTTTGTATTTAGGATGTTTGCTTTTGCAAGAATTATTGTTTGTAGTGTATTTTGTAAGTCTCTGGCTGTAAGCCGTAGTCTTTGTTTTCTAATTATTTTTTCGACTGATGACTTTGCACCAATTATGTCGTTTATAAGTCCAGAAAGTCTTTTTACTTCTTTGAAAATTTCAGTATTTGTTGTTAATTGGATATTATTGTTTTCTATTAGATCATTAACTTTATTGGATATTGTGAGGAAATCATCATGGTCAGGGGTACCTGCTATCCATTTCCAAAGAGTTCCTAATTCGTTTATACCCCTTTTGACCTTATTTATTTTTAATTGAGTTAAAAATGATTCTATTAAATTAAGCTCTGATTCGAGCTCTAAGTGCTCTTCATGTGTGTAATACACTTTTTTCTTATTTGTAAGAAATTTTTCTTTTTCCTCAGTTAAAATATTTTCGTAATATGTAATATTAAAAACATGAAATAATTCACCGTAGTCTTGGTATATCAGTGCGTCATCATTTTCCAGGAGTATATAATCATCGTTAGTATACTCAATGATTTGTGCAGATATGATATAAAGTTGTGTAATTATGATATGAATGAGCATTTTGCTGTAATTATAGGATTATTTATGTTTAATATTTTCCCTACTTGCTAAAGGTATAAAAAGTAAAAATAATTATTTATCTAATATTGTCCTTGTGAACAATTCTTTTTCTGCTATTAATAACAACGTTTCTTTTATTGTCTTGATGGACAATTTGTTTTTTGTATCTATGTTTAAGTTTATTTCTCTCTCCATAATTTTTTTCAAATATTTTATCACCAGTTTGATAAGTTTTCTTTACTCTATTTTTATTATGCGTCTTAAGCATATTGGTTTGTATAGCAAATAATTTATTATGTAAACCTTTATGATCAATTTTATTGAACAATACTTCAGAGGGTTTATGATCTGTTGAAGAATGTATTGAATTATTATATTCTTTAGTGGCTCTGAGAATTATTTCTAAATCGTTAATTAGGTTAAATTCTTCTTTAATGCATCTTGCAATTTCTATGATTGTGGAGTGAACACGCTCCACTTGACCATTAGTTGTGCTATGGTGAGGATCGGAATAAAATATTTCTATATTTTGTCTCATCATAAATGATTTAAATTGAGCAGAGGCAAAACTAGGCTCATTATCTAATGTAATGTGTTTTGCAAATGGGAATATTTGAAGGAGTTCTAAGATTTTTCCTTCAATTTCAGATTTATCATCAATAAATTTGATAGTTAAGTATTTTGAGTAAGCGTCGATACAAGTTAAAAATTTAAGTTTTTGTGCGTAAAAAATATCTATGTGTAGGTGTTCGCCTTCACTACTAGGGATTGGTGCTTGACCAATAGGTATCTTTTTGGGTTGTCTGTTGTATTTGTGTTTATAACAAATTTCGCAATTTCTAGAGAATTCTTTGAACTGTTTAACCATATTTGGCCAGTAATAAAATTTGTTAATTTGTTTTAAATTTTCTTTAAAATTCCTATGTGCTCGATTGTGTGTTTGTTCGATGATCATAAATTGATCTTCTTTATTTGTTATATCTGTAGCAAAGTGCTTGGTGTAGAAAAATTTAATGTTAAAAGTTTCTAAGAGTGATCTTTTGATTTGGTAAAGATCTTCGATTGTACAGTGAATTCCTGTTACAACTTTGGGTTGTAAGAATTCTTTTAAAATTGTAAGTAGATTTTCTACTGTATCAAATTCAATTAAATGTCTTGTGTTTCCAAACATTTTAATGGATTCATGGATTGTAGTGAAGCCATTATGGGCGATAAGTAATTGTTGCTTAAATTGATTCAGTGGTTTCCTAGTTTCTGGTATAGTTATATTATCGAGACTTGCAGCGGAATGAATGGTGCTTTGAGCATCTATTTCATTTTCTTCATCGGTATCGTCTGAATCAATGTCTGTATCTGATGGGTCAGCATCTGATATATTATAAAGGATTATTCGTGATAGCGCATCGGCTACCTTATTAGCTGTGCCAGGTTTATATTGAATTTTAGGTGAGAATTCTTCAATAAATGAATGCCACCTTTTCATTTTGGCATTTGGGTTATTGGGTGATATTGCAAATGACAAAGGTTGATGATCGGTATATATCAACAAGTTTGAAACCCCGTAAAGGTAGTTTCTCAGTGTTTTTAGTGCCCAAACGATAGCATAAAGCTCTTTTTCGTTAGTCGCATAATTGCGCTCTGTTGAGTTTAGTGTTTTAGAAATAAAGGTTATCGGATTGTTTTCTTGGGATAGTACAGCACCAATTGCTACGTTTGATGCATCTGTGGTTAGAACGAATTGTTTTGTATAGTCTGGTTGGACCAATTGAATATGATTTGATAAAGCTTTTCTGAGATTGTTAAAGGAGTCTACTTCAGACTCGTTAAGATTTATTTTCACTTTTTTTGACATGTGCTTTGATATTTTACTATTTTCACCTGATAAGACTTTAGTGAGTGGTTTTGCTAGAAAAGCATAATTTTCAACGAATTTTCTGTAGTATCCCGTGATTCCTAAGAAACTTCTTAGTTCAAAAAGTGTTTTGGGAATGGGATAGTTTTCAATAACTTCTACCTTTTTTGGGTCTGTTTTAATGACTTTGTGTGCTACAATGTAGCCTAAAAATTCGATTTCTTTTTCGAAAAATTTCGATTTTTCGATTGAGATTTTCATATGAGCGTTTTTAAGTACGTTGATAATGGTTTCTAAGTGTTTGATATGAGTGTCTAAATCTTCTGAAAATACAATTATGTCATCCATATAGACGTGACATATTTTGCCTATAAAGTCTCGTAATATATCATCCATTGCTCTTTGAAAGATTCGAGGCGCGTTTTTGAGACCGAAAGGTAAACGCAAAAATTCATATTTGCCGTTATTAATTGAAAAAGCTGTTTTTTCAATATCATTTTCTTCCATCAAGATTTGGTGGAATCCTGACTCGAGATCAATAGTCGAAAAATATTTCGACTTCCCTAAATTAGATAATATTATATTCGTATCTGGGATAGGATATGTGTCCTCTATAGTAAATTCATTTATTTTTTTATAATCTATGACCATTCGCATTTTACGCGTTCCGTCAGGATTGAAACCTTTTTTATTCACAATCCAAATCGGAGAATTGTATGGTCCTTTACTTTTCCGTATAATACCTTCATTGAGTAATCTATTTATTTCTGAATTTACAAAATCATTACACGAGTGTGGATATGGGTATTGTCTACTCCATATGGGTGTATCAGTTTCCATGCGAATACTAGCGCGAATATCAGTTCGAAAAGGCAAACTAATGTTTATTTTTGAGTGATTTTTCTTTATATTATTTTTAATAAAATATTTTAACTGAATTATTTTTGTATCAATTGATTCATGATTTTGTATACAATTATTCTCATGAATCGTGGGGTTTACACTTAAAGTTTCTGAAACATCATTATTTGTTGCATTTGCAACAGATGCTAAATATTTTTTAATTTTTGAATCCTTTTCGGATTCGGTAATTTCATTATTTTTATTAATATTCCTTTCCAAGGCGGTAGTTTTTTTATTATTTAAATTATTTTTGTTAATATTCCTTTCCAAGGCGGTAGTTTTATTTTTATTTAAATTATTTTTATTAATATTCCTTTCCAAGGCGGTAGTTTTATTTTGATAATTATTATTATCAAATATTTTTTCTTTTTTATCTCCGTATTCTAAATATCCTTCTTTAAGGTTTATAATAGCATTAATTTTTTTAAGTAAATTGAATCCTATTAAGAGATCGGATTCTAAATTATCTATTTCATAAAATATTTGATCAATCCCAAAAATTTCGCAATGATGATAGTATTTAATAATGGAAAATCCATTAACAGTTTGGACTCTCTTGTAAACGTTAAGTTCTTTTTTATTGGGAAAAGTTCCTGTTTTTATATAACAGGCTGTAGCCCCAGAGTCAATTAAAATTTTTAATTCTTTGTTCGTGTCTCGGTCGACTTTATAGAGGAATGGCAGTCCGACTGCCCCCAGTCGCCTAAAAAATGATTTTCAGTGATATTATTTATTCTTTGATTTTTTGGTTTTGGTTGATTCGTTTGGGTTGACTCCCAAACTCTTTTTTGGAAAGTTCCTCTCGGTTGAGACTGATTTGGATAAAATTTTGAACTATTAGGATTATTCCTCTGATTTTGAGGATGAGGATAGTTCGTCGGCTGTTGATAACCATTAGGGTTATTCTGTTGATTTTGATGATTAGGGTAATTTGTTGCCTGTCGATAGATTTGTGTGGAAGGATCAACTTCCATTGGTTCAGGTTTACTTAAGGCAAAATTATTTGGCCTTGAACTAGTTTCCCTTTTAGGGTATCTCAGTGTGTTAAAATTTTGGTGAGTCTTATAATTTTGGGAATAATTTTTATTGTTATAATTATTGTTGTTATTATTTTTATTTTTATGGGAGTAATATATACTCGTAAAAAGAGCTCTTTGCTCATTAGACTCTATTTCTTGGGCTGCTGCCAAGGCATTAGGGAGATCTACCGGTGACATCGAATGTATGATGTTTGACAATGGGGGATTTAACCCCGTTATGAATACCCTAAGAGCATATGCTCTATTTTTTGCATTTAGTTCTTTTGTCACAGAGCTGTCAGTTCCGTGTGTCATTATCGTTTTGTTAATCAGTAAAGTCAGTTTTTTGTTGACAGAGTTGTAGAAATCTACTACAGATAAATTGTTTTGTCGAAGAACGCTAAGTTCTTCCTCTACAATGTGGATAGGCCTTCTATCCGAGTATGCGAAGTCTAGTCTAGCTATAATCGCTTCAAAGTTTAGCACCGTGCCATGATTCGTCAATACATCATTGGCCTGTGCTGTGATCTTGTTTCGCAGAATGGTTAACGCTGCGAAAAATTTTCTACTCCCTATTTTATACAACGACATACAATTGTAAGCGGCTTCTCGCCAGCTTACGTATGTTGTATGTTTACCCGAAAACTCTGGAAGAGACTTTATAACGTCTAAAGTTTCTTCACATTTAATCAGCTCGTCAATTTTTTGAGTTTCATATTCAAGGACTTGGTCCTTTTTGCTCTCTAGTTCTTGTTTGAGTCTGTTTATTTCGTCTAAAAGTGGTGCAGTCGAAGTCGCTATGAGTTGAGTTATTAACTCAACAGTTAAGTCTGGCATTGTGAGTTTTTTAATTTTAATGGGTTTAGATACTTTTAGTTTTGCGAATCTATCTATTAAATTCTCCAGGTTTTTTTGTTTTAAGAGTGGATAAATTTACAGAATATTTTTATATATATATATATGTTTACAATATATTCATATTTTTTATATTTATCTCTAAATGATATCTTACTAAATATTTGTTGATCTTCAGTTTATCGACCTTTGAGGTGTTCTATCCATTGATCCTGCACTAGGAAGCCTTGACCATCGATATCGAAGAGGTGGAAAAGTTTTTATTGGAATTCTGTCACTTTTATGTCCTTTTTTAAAATTATCGTGTTATTTTTATTTAATTGTCACTAAGTTGCACCTTTTTTTCTTTTGTTTTTTTTTATAATTATCGTGGGTTTTTATTTAATTACCACTAAGTTGCATTTTTTTGTAAATTATCGTGGATTTTTTATTTAATTACCACTAAGTTGCATTTTTTTGTAAATTATCGTGGGTTTTTTATTTAATTACCACTAAGTTGCACTTTTTTTTTTTTAAATTATCGTGGGTTTTTTATTTAATTACCACTAAGTTGCACTTTCTTTTTAAATTATCGTGGTTTTTTTATTTAATTACCACTAAGTTGCACTTTTTTTTTTTAAATTATCGTGGGTTTTTTATTTAATTACCACTAAGTTGCACTTTCTTTTTAAATTATCAAGGGTTTTTTTATTTAATTCATTACCACTATGTTGGGCTTTTGAAATTATCGTAGGTTACTTTTATTTAATTGATTACCACTATGTTGGGCTTTTGAAATTATCGTAGGTTACTTTTATTTAATTGATTACCACTATGTTGGGCTTTTGAAATTCTCGTAGGTTACTTTTATTTAGTTGATTACCACTAAGTTGGGCGCCAATTAAGTAATTACACACACGTTTGAATAAAAAAATATATTTTTTGGGCTTAAAAGCCTTTATTATTTATAATAAACGTTGACGGTCATACGACCGGAGTCTTAGAACTATTCTTAAAAACTAAACTATACAATTCCTAGCATAATCTATTAAAGCTAGGGAAGGGATCGGGTCAAAATTCTGGCTTCAAAATTCTGCTTTTCAAAATTCTGCTTTTTCAGCGAAAATTCTGTTTTTCAAAATTCTGCTTTTTTTCTATTCTGTTTTTCAAAATTCTGCTTTTTAAAATTCTGCTTTTCAAAATTCTGCCAGCATTATATTTGAACAAAAAAATTCTGCTAATTCTGTTTTTTTTTTTTTTTATAGCATATGCGCTGGCTAAAGAAAAATACACCTCATTAATGTAATTCAACATTGGTACTTTCCTAAATTTTTTTATTTAAGTGTCGCAAATATTTTTTGAAATGCACATACTGACTTTCTTTCAAATAAAATATGTATACTAATTGGAACCGATGTTGTATATTCCTTTTCTTATTCAAATTTTTGAATATTCATCTTTATTTGATAAATTAATAAATTTTTAGTTATTTTCGGAAATGTTTAATATTAAAAACCTTTTCTTAATAATTTCAAATTTATTCATTTATAAAACAAAAATTAATTCGCATTTAAAAAATGACAAATTATGTAGGTAAGTAATCAAATAAGTAGATAATTTTTCAAAAAGATGATTTTACAGAATTCTGCAAAAAATTAAAAAAGGGTTTGGAAAATGTTAAAAAGCGCGCGCTTTTTAACATTTTCCAAACCCTTTTTTAATTTTTTGCAGAATTTTGAAAAGCAGAATTATGAAAAGCAGAATTTTGAAAAACAGAATTTTGAAAAACAGAATTTTGAAAAGCAGAATTTTGAAAGCAGAATTTTGTAAAGCAGAATTTTGAAAGCAGAATTTTGACAAAAGAATTTTGACCCCGGCAGAATTTTGACCCCAACCCGCTAGGGAAGCATAACCAAATTGTGTGGGCGAAGCGATTGATGCCCAAGTGAATGAATGTTCTTTGTTTGTTCTTTTGCTGAATTGCAAAAGGTTTCATGTTGCAGTTGCAACGAATAAAGAATAATGCTGTGTTGCTTTTGCAACGAAGTATAATGCATTATTTGTGGGGGTGTAGGATATTATATCTGAAAGATACGAAAATAATCCAAAAAGTAATTCATGGATTACTTATTGCATAGATTGCAATTGGATTTATATGAAATATGGGTGGCATAACTTGTATACCTACACCCAGAGAAAAAACGCATAGTAAAATTTAATGCGTTCTACATTGAATTAATGGTGAAAAACATATTTATTTATTTTCTTCAAATCGCCGCGCCGTATGCTTAAGTTGCAGTTTGTCACATTAATTTTTATAATAATTGAGATGGCACAGTGGCAAAGCACAAGCCTGTCAACCAAGGTACATAGCAGGTTCGACCATCAGCGGATGCCAGTTTTTTTTTTTTTATTTTTTTTAATGTGTGAACAACTTAGACTTAAGGCTGAAAATGTAGTGATTTTTCATTGATTCAAAGTGGTTTCCATTGGTTTTGCGTTGTTTTCTTGGCTCGGTGTATGTAATTCAGATAACAACACAATTTTTTGGTGGTCCGGACACTGAGGAGGGGATTTGGTAGGTCGAAACACCCCAAATCAATTTAAGCCTACTTCCAATTATCGTATCGAAATTAAACTTTGTAGGTACTAGATGTACTTTCAATCATAATAAAATTAAAAAGTAAAAATTAAAATATATAGTTTAAACAACTAAAAATACGCTTTTATCAAGAACTTAAAACTATAAAATAATTTAATGGCGTGGTACTTTAATAAATAAAAAGAAAAATGGTGATAATGTGGATTACCATTTTGACGGGTTAGGGTCGAAATTCTGTATGTGCCAAAATTCGGATTCCAAAGTTCTGTATTCCAAAATTCTGTATTTTAAAATGCTGTAAATTCAAAATTCTGTATTTTAAAATTCTGTAAATTCAAAATTCTGTATTCCAAAATTCTGTAAATACAAAATTCTGGATTTCAAAATTCTGTATTCCAAAGTGCGCACTTTTTTTCATTATCAAAACAATTTTTCTTTTATGATTTACAAAATTTTGGAGTACAGATTTTTGGTATTTTCTTTCAAGAAAATGTTGAAGTAAAGTACCTCCCCGATTAATTTGCATATGACTAACAGCTATTGGATTGAATTTGAATGACATACCTTGAATACCAAAATACTAGTAATATTTAGCCAAGAATCTTCAAATACAAGTTTTATCCGATATCACTTGTGCGCCTCCACAATAAATTAAAACAAAATAGCGAGACCTAAACAAATAAACAATACAACATTGTATCGATCTACAATGTTGGATCATAGCATATACCCTTCTGGTGTATTCTAATATTTATCTTGTAATAATAAACTGCGACATCCAAGCATCCACTGTTAGATGCTGTGTCATCATTTTAAGTAGTAATAAACTTCGACACCCAAGCATCCGCTAGAGCAACTGTAAGATGCTGTGTCATCATTTTTAAACAAAGAACATTGTAACGATCCCCAGTTGGATCATTCCAAATATCAAAATTATAATTTAATCTTAAGTTGGCTTTCGGGCAAGATACATCAAATCTTAAGTGTACTTTCGGACGAGATACATGAAATCTTAAGTCGACCATCGAACAAGATACTTCGTATCTTTAGAAAACCTTTGAGATTCAAACTAATAAATTTATTTCTTTTTTAAAAAATATTTTAAAGAAGTTTAATTTAAAATTGGCGCAGTCGGTAGGATCTCATTAAAATAAAATGAGATTCAGTGATACGAATCAAAAAGAAAATCAAATTTAATAAAGTGAATAAGTGAATTAAACCAATCCATGTAAGGAACAATAAGTGTTTTAAATTTACAAACTCATAATTAAATCATTGATTACATAAGTGAATAAGTGAATTAAACCAATCCATTTAAGGAAAAATAAGTGTTTAAATTTTACTAATTCACAACCAAACTATTGATTGTATCGAGTAACGAAAATACTCAACACAATAAATCGATTAGTGAAAATAACCAAACCAAAACCAAATTAAAGTGCTTTATTGTATAAAAGAACAATAAAAGTGTTTTACAGAAAATATCCCAGCTCAAGCCAGTGCATATGGCCTATGCTGAAATTTCCGTAGAGGAAGGTATTTTCAGAAAATTAACAAATTGATCAAAATAAAATTAAAAAGTGTACACTCAAAATAAAACAAAGTAAAATAAAATAAAAAATTGTTTAAAGAAAATTAAATTCAAAAATATAACAAAACAAAATAAAAATTATTTGTTTAAAACTTTTGTGTGAAGAAAAAAAAACCCACATTAAAAAATTAAAATTTATGGTTCATATTATAAAGTAAAAACTTTTTGAATCCAACGGCAAGTGGCATGATCGAAAGCCCCAACGAGTTCGAAAAATAGATGAAGAAGATCATCAATAAATTGAACAGAAATTCAAAAGAAAAAAGAAGCCTACAATTCAACCAACAAAGGAATCTAGAAAATCACACCATGGATCAACAAGCAGCAGCAGCAGCAGCAGCAGCAGTAGCAGCAGCACAAAACAACAATGGTAACAATATTAATATTAATAACAATGTTTTAATTCCAAGAGTCTTAGAACTCAATCCTTTAAAGTATATAGAAAGATTATCTACTTTTGACGGTAAGACACAGGACTTACCTATTTTTATAAGTAACGTAGATGACATAATTCCAACATTACTGACATACAACGATCAAGGACAAAGAATGTGTATTTATTTATTAAAGTCCAAATTCATTGGTCGAGCTAGGCAAACTATTGAGATTCATTCTCACCTCACTCAATGGGCCGATATAAAGGCTATCCTAATTCAAAATTTCGGGGGATTCAAAAACAGTTATCAACTGTATGATGACCTCAGAGCAGCACAGTTCAAAGGTGATGTGCTTAAGTATTATAATTATATACAAAGAACTTTATCTTTGTTAAATCAAAAATGTTTACAGGAAAATAACCAGTTAGACGTTCCTAGAAATAACGAAACAGCCTTAAAAATTTTTAAAGAAAAACTTCCTGTTCATATGAGAACAATTTTATATTCCCTAAAGCCTTCCAGTATGGAAGCAGCACTCCACGAATTATCAGAAGCAGGTTTTGTAACTCATAATTCTGATTCAAAACCCCAATCCAAAAATGAAAGTCCTAAAAATGATAGTAATTTTAGGAAAAATTCTAATAACAGAAATAATAACCATAATTACAATAATAAAAATAACCAAAGACAAAATAACAATTATCAAAGAACTTACGAAAATAAACAATATCCTCAACAAGTTGAACCAATGGATATAGATCCAAGTTCATCACAAGTAAGAAGAATTAACAAAACGAATTATATTAATAAAAACACTGAACATACAGAAGCAAATTTTCGGGATTCAGCCTCGGAAATTCACTTCCCTATATTAAGTTAGAAAAAGGGAACACTATTTTAAGACTCCTTATTGATACAGGAGCAACTAATAGTCTTTTGCGTGAACAAGATTCACCAAAGGAATATACAAAATGGCGTACTAAGCCTATGACAATACGAACCGCAGGAAATTCAATAACTGTAAATAAAGACGTAATAATACCAAAAAATAAATTTGCACTATCAGTGAGAACTGATTGTGAATTCCAAGTACATACCTTCAATGAAGAGTACAACGGAATAATAGGAAATAATATCATGATCCCAAACGATGGGGAGATTAATTACAGGAATAGGACATTAAAATTGAACGGCATATTCATTCCATTTTTCTTCAGCGAAAATGAAGAGAAAGAATATGAAAGCTCAATCAATTCTTTTAATGATATTAAACCTGTAGATTCCATATTAAATAATACAATAATTAAAGATCTGCGAATAGATCATTTAAATAAAGAGGAAAAACAAAAATTATTCAAAGCAATAAAAGAATGTGATGGAGCATTCTATAAAAAAGGTGATGATTTGACATTTACTAATCATGTAAAACATAACATCCCTACGGAGGATAACTCTCCAATTTACACAAGGATATACAGATATCCTGAAATCCACAAAAAGGAAGTGGATAGGCAAATAAAAGAAATGCTCGAATCAAAAATAATTCGGCATTCAACTTCGCCTTATAACGCCCCAATCTGGGTCGTACCTAAAAAAGAAGACCACGCTGGAAATAAGGAGTGGCGTATAGTCATTGACTATAGAAAATTAAATAATAAAACAAAAGAAGATAAATATCCCATTCCAAACATGGACTCAATATTAGATAAATTAGGACATGCAGTATATTTCACTACACTAGATCTAACAAAAGGTTTCTATCAAATAGAAGTAGAACCTAAAGACAGAGAAAAAACAGCATTTAGTACTTTATCGGGACACTACGAGTTTATTAGGATGCCATTCGGTTTAAAGAATGCACCCGCAACCTTTCAGAGACTTATGAATGAGGTTTTGAAAGACTACATAGGAAAAATATGTTATGTCTATTTAGATGACATTATAATATTTTCTTCCAGCCTACAAGAGCATATGGATTCACTCCATAAAATTTTAAATACGCTTAAGAACGCAAATCTTAAAGTGTCATTAAATAAATCTGAATTTCTTCGTAAAGAAACAGAGTTCTTAGGGCATGTAGTAACTCCCAATGGTGTTAAACCAAACCCGAAAAAAATTGAAACTATAAAAAAAATTTCCAATACCAAAAACAGTGAAAGAAATCCAATCTTTCTTAGGATTAACTGGATATTACCGCAAATTTATCCATGATTATGCAGCTATTATAAAGCCAATGACGTTATGTCTTAAAAAAGATAGCATCATAAATATAAATGATGAAAAATACAAGGAGTCTTTTAATAAATTAAAAACTTTGATGACTACTGATCTAATAAATAGACATCCTGATTTCTCAAAAGAATTTATATTAACTACTGATGCAAGTAACTTTGCAGTTGGAGCCATGTTAAGTCAAACACATGGACCTCTCTCATTTGCTTCACGCACCTTAAATAAACATGAGTGCAAATATAGCACTATAGAAAAAGAACTACTGGCTATAGTTTGGGCTACAGCTCAATTTAGGCATTACCTTTACGGTAGAAGATTTCTTATAAAAACTGATCATAGACCATTAGTATGGTTACATAATCTTAAAGAACCAAATAGTAAACTCCAAAGATGGAAAATAAAACTAGAAGAATACGACTTCGAAATACAGTACATTCAGGGAAAAGAAAATAAAGTAGCAGACGCACTTTCTCGTATTAAAATAGAAAACAATAATATAAATATGATAATGATAAACAAAGATAATGAGTTACATACTCAACACAGTGCAGAATCAGACAGTTCTTCTTTTATACCTATTAGCGAAAAACCTCTAAATTATTTTAAGAGACAAATTGTTCTGGATGCCAACGCAAATGGTGATCATACAATTTTATTCCCGCATGTTGGCAGAAGGAGAATTATATTTAGAAGCACTAGTCCAAATGAAGAATTATATTTAAAAATAATAAATCAAATCGATTTAAATATCACAAATGCAATTTATATTGAAAATGATGAACATTTTAACGATTTTCAAAGCATATGGATTAAAGAAAATAAAAAAATAAAAAAGAATATACTATTGCGAAGTAAGAAAATACTTAAAGACTTGAATATAAAAGATGCACATGAATTGATACTTAAAACCCATAAAGATTTTAATCATATAGGTATCGATAAACTTTACTTAGAACTTACAAGAGAATATTATATTCCGAATTTTAAAGAATTAATTAATAAAATTTTGAACAAATGCCATTTTTGTATGACAAAAATAGATAGAAAACCGATAAAATTACCCTATGAAAAAACAATTACACCCAAAGGACCACATGAACATTATCATTTAGATATCTGGTTCAGGGATAAAAACAGAAAATACCTAACTTGTATTGATAAATTTTCAAAATACGTAGCCGTAGAACAAATAAAAAATAAAACATACATAGACGTTATGAACGCTATGACAAAAATATTTTCGTACATGACTAAACCCAAACTTATAACTTTAGATAACGAAAATGCTTTTATGGCAGAAACATTAAAAAACTTTTTATCGAATAACGATATAGAGGTACATTACTGTACAGCAAACAGACATACGGGCAATTCCGACATTGAAAGATTTCATAGTACTTTAAACGAACAACTTAGAATCCTATCTCAAATAGAAAAAACAGATGATCCATTCCCTTTAATAGATCAAGTTATTAACATTCTTTCTATTTATAATAACACTATACATTTAACTACCAAAGAGAAACCTATTAATGTTCACTTAAATAAAGTAAACAATGAAATAATTTATAAAAATATAGAAGAAAAAAAAAGAAAAGATATTAAACAAATTAAATGAAAAAAGAAAAGACGTTGACATTAATGAACAATTCATAAAAACGACAACACAAGAACGCATTAAGAATAAAATTATACCAAGACATAAGAAAGCAAAGGTAATAAGTAAAAATAATAAGAAATATATAATAAAAGAAGCTAAACGCACTCTTCACAAAGACCAATTTAGAAAAAATAAAAAGTTTCAAGATGACATATCATTCCATTCTAGATCCTTCAGTGAAAGCATATCGAATAATGCTACTTTCGGAGAAAATTCCGACAATATTGACAATATTGACGATATTGACAACTCTCAACCTAGTACAAGCGGAGTTAGAAATAATTGACTTGAATCAAGGAAACGGGTTTACAACTATACAATTAGGAGAATATCCAATCATAAAAAGATTTAATACAATCCTTCATATCATTAATTTAACTGAATACGAGAGAAATATAGACATAATGGAAAGAAACATTAATAGATTACCAGAAGAAAACAACAATTTGTTAAAGAAAATGATAAAAATAAAAAATGAATTCAAAATCCTTTTACCACACCCTAAGGAAAATAGGCCGAAACGTGGACTAATAAATATAGTAGGTACAGGACTAAAATTTTTATACGGAACAATGGACGATAACGATAGACAAAACATCGAAAAACATCTAAAATTAATCGAAATTAACGAACATAATGAAATAACAAACCTTAACGATCAGATAATAATTAACGATAAATTTAATAAGCAAATTAAAATACTTACTGATACCTTAAACAATGAAACAAAAGATATAATACAAAAAATAGATAACTTTATAGGAACTTATGATTATGAAAAAGACATAGCTAAGATCCAATATGAAATAAAACTAAGAGAAAATCTTGACTACTTACACGAAGATATTGAAAAAATTAAGGAAGTAATAATGACTTCAAGATTAGGAATACTTAGTAGGGATATACTTACTACAGAAGAAATAGAAAAATACAATATTGAAATAAATAATTTAGAAGACATCGAATTAAGCCTTGCATTGTATAAAGACAATATAGTTTTTATAATTCAACTACCAGAATACACAAATGAAAAATATAAAAAATTATATATACAACCTATTCCTAATAAAGAAAATAATTTGCAATTATACATAAATAAACATTTATATCTAACTAATAATGAAATTGTATATGAAGATACAAAATATATTAAAAACTTGAAACTTATAAAAGATAATTGTATTGAAAACCTTTTTAACGCACAAATGCATTGTAACTTTATAAAAAACCTAAATGAAGAGATTTTAGAAATAGGAAACAATAACCTTTTACTTATAAATGTTAAACAGCAAATACTTAATCAAACTTGTAATAAACAAAAGATTTATGTTAAAGGAACCTATCTTATTAAATTTCAAAACTGTCAAATAGAAATAAACAATGAAATCTATGAAAGACAAAATTATAAACATGAAATAATAATACCTAATACAATGTTAGATATTAATTATACAAGATTTGAAAAACTCACATTTGAGAAATTACATTATCAAAATATTAATAATTTAAAGGAAATTATAGAACTTAAGCATAATCATAAAAAGTCAAACTTGACAGTATATTTTATCATTTTAACTATTTTAATTACATTAATCATTTATGCTTATTCGAAATTAAAAAATAACAAAAGGAAGATAATAAATAATGTAAATCTTCCAACGGTCTCATTTCAACCATTAGAAGACTCTAAAGGGGGAGGAGTTTTATCCGATATCACTTGTGCGCCTCCACAATAAATTAAAACAAAATAGCGAGACCTAAACAAATAAACAATACAACATTGTATCGATCTACAATGTTGGATCATAGCATATACCCTTCTGGTGTATTCTAATATTTATCTTGTAATAATAAACTGCGACATCCAAGCATCCACTGTTAGATGCTGTGTCATCATTTTAAGTAGTAATAAACTTCGACACCCAAGCATCCGCTAGAGCAACTGTAAGATGCTGTGTCATCATTTTTAAACAAAGAACATTGTAACGATCCCCAGTTGGATCATTCCAAATATCAAAATTATAATTTAATCTTAAGTTGGCTTTCGGGCAAGATACATCAAATCTTAAGTGTACTTTCGGACGAGATACATGAAATCTTAAGTCGACCATCGAACAAGATACTTCGTATCTTTAGAAAACCTTTGAGATTCAAACTAATAAATTTATTTCTTTTTTAAAAAATATTTTAAAGAAGTTTAATTTAAAATTTACATATTTCACAATTTTGTTGTTTTTTTTTATTTTTTATTTGTTTTTGTCTTTTTTTGCAAGGTCTGAAACGAAACTTAAATATTTATGTAGAACATAATCTCTTATTCTCTAATTTTTCCTCAAGTTTCGTTTAACCAAACGGCTCTTATACACTTTTATACTTAATTTGTTAACTGAATAAAAATTACTTAACAGGAAAGACAAAAAGGTATAGGTTTGGAATATACAGAATTCCAAAAAGCAGAATAATGGATTTCCAGAATTTTGAAAACAGAATTTTGGATTTACAGAATTTTGAAATACAGAATAATAGAAAAGCGGAATAATGTTCATACAGAATTTTTTATTGAGCTACAGAATTTTGGTCATACAGAATTTAGGAATACAGAATAACGACCCGTCCCCATTTTGACAATTTAAATCCGAATTTTGGTGTTTGAATTTATTTCCTAAAAAAGAAAAAGATATTTTCGTTTTTATTACCATCAGCTATTCTATTTTATTTCCAACAAAAAAAAAATATAATTCAACCAATCATGAATTTCACAGAATGAAAAAATAAACATAGGAACATATTAATTTAATTTCCAACTTTAAATAATGTAGAAAAACGTACAAATTTGTTAATTAATTAATTTAAAAATTTAGTGTTATGATACTGAGTGTGTGCATTCGGCGGGAGTGACGCGAGGTGCACGGGTAGCACACTTTTACAATGGGCATGTTCAGAAACGTTAGGTACGTTTTTTTCCTGTTTGTAGATTCGTTTCTTAAGTTATGACTTGCATTTTTTGTTTGGTTTTGATATTTGGTTTATAATATTGAGTTTAAACTCTTTAAATAGGTTTAGATAACGTCATGATCCCGAGGCAATCACCTTGTCACCTAAGCTAGCACGACTTTTTAAATTGAGAAAACTTTTATCCATATAAGCTGCTTAGAATATTATAATAATAGTTTTCGAAAAATCGTTGTCTCGTGCATCCTGTTTCAAAAATTTCGAAATTTCATCGCAACGAGAGTCGTAAAATTGTGTATTGTTTCATACAACTTCATTGTTTGGAAATTTTTAAAATCGTTTACGGAACTCTCGCAAACGCTCTCGTCTCGTGTCGAATTGCAATATTATGAATCAGGCATAGGTTAAAAAGTTCGGAAAATTCAGTTGCCAAGTAATTTTTATCATTTTTTTTTAACAAGAAAGGTTATATTTTCATGGCAGACACATATTTGGTTGTGCCGTGAGTACAAATTTTAAGTTTTCTCAATTTTTTCTTTTGATATGGAACCTTGAATAACCCTGCTAACAAGTGCATTCAAAAATTTTAACTCAACTGCATCAGTTTTAAAGCAAATGTCACTTTTTTGCCCAACTAAGGGTACGGCCACGCCCTGAGCGGCAAAACTAAATTAGAACGTATGAAAATGTATGAATGTATGGGGGTGGCCACATACACCATGAGCGGCTGAGCGTCAATCCTGAGCGGCTGAGCGACGTCGCTCAGTCCCTGAGCTCTGTTCTATTTTTTTTTTTTTTTTTTAATCCTGAGCGGCGAACTACTTTATATTCTAAATTAACATGAACACTAGACTGGGCCAAAAAAATAAAATATTTTTGTTTTTGAAAGTTACTTCGAAAATCTTGTTCAGGATGATGAAAAAAAAATTTGGTGAAAATTTGAGCCGTTAAAAAAAATTTTAAGAGGTCTATCATCGGTGTTTTTTATTTTTATACATGATATGATGTTTTACAACAGAACTGCTAGACGATCAAAGTAAAAAAAAAATCTGTTCATTTTTTCTTATATAAAATTAAATTTCCTACAAAAAAGATCTAATTGAAAATTTTCGTCAGACGAGCCGTATTCGAGTAATTAAGCTTTTTAAATCGAAGTGTTTTTCCAATTTGACTGTTTCACTTTGGAATTTTGTGATGAGCAAATAAGTGAATAGAAAAATAAAACCACGACAGATTCTTATAGGAAATTAAATTCTCTACAAAAAAGGTCTTGTAGTAATTTTCCCTAAATTGAGTTCTGAAGAAGTTATTCACGATTTAAATCGAGAAAAAATTAAAAAATCAATTTTCAATTTCAAAATTTTCTAATTCACTGAAAATTCAATATTTTCAAATTAGCAAGATGTTTTCTTGTAGGGACTTAAACGTTCTATAAAAAGTTCCTTGGCAGCAAATTAATTGCTTTAACCGTTTAGAAGATAATCGTACTCAAATCGCAATGCACACTTGTCATAAGAAAACTATTGAAATCAGTGGGCATTGGTTTTGATACGAATATCTTCTTAACGGTTCAAGCAATTAATTTGCTGTTAGGGAACTTTTTATAGAACGTTTAAGTCCCTACAAGAAAACATCTTGCTAATTTGAAAATATTGGATTTTCAGTGAATTAGAAAATTTTGAAATTGAAAATTGATTTTTTAATTTTTTCTCGATTTAAATCGTGAATAACTTCTTCAGAACTCAATTTAGGGAAAATTACTACAAGACCTTTTTTGTAGAGAATTAAATTTCCTATAAGAATCTGTCGTGGTTTTATTTTTCTATTCACTTATTTGCTCATCACAAAATTCCAAAGTGAAACAGTCAAATTGAAAAAACACTTCGATTTAAAAAGCTTAATTACTCGAATACGGCTCGTCTGACGAAAATTTTCAATTAGATCTTTTTTGTAGGAAATTTAATTTTATATAAGAAAAAATGAACAGAATTTTTTTTACTTTGATCGTCTAGCAGTTCTGTTGTAAAACATCATATCATGTATAAAAATAAAAACACCGATGATAGACCTCTTAAAATTTTTTTTAACGGCTCAAATTTTCACCAAATTTTTTTTTCATCATCCTGAACAAGATTTTCGAAGTAACTTTCAAAAAAAAAAAATATTTTATTTTTTTGACCCAGTCTAATGAACACTGTAGTAAATGGTGAAAATTATGGTTTCTTGTAAAGAAAAATATTAAAAAATATTATTTTTTTTTCGTTAAAATAAAAAAAAAAATAAATAGGCCCCGACAGGAACCGAATCTTTGTCTGTTTAAGAAGCTTTAGCCTAAACGGATGGATCAATTCTCTTCAAATGTGGTATGTACCAGTTTTTGGAGATTTTGCAGATGATTCTATGGAATTAATTTTTTTAGAACCTTATCTAAACATACCTGTGATGCACCAATCCTAGAAAAGTATAATTTTCTCAAAAACTCTTTTAACGATTAAAAAAATAAAATTAAGTATGGATTTTTGAACAAGGCCTATCTTTTAACAAAAAAAGATTTTTTCGAAAGTCATTTTTAACGGTACGTGGCATATAACCGTTTTTTTTAACTCTGAACTTGTCTCAGACGACTTATTAAATTTTATTAAAATTTTTTGTACAAAAGCATTTATATAGTCAAAAATAAAATTTTGAATAAATGCATTTTTGGATTTTTGAAAAAATGTTGAATATTTTTTTTTAGCCTAAGTAAACACAAATTTTACATCACCCTAATTAAATGAACCGTAGTGTAAAAAAAATGCAGTACGACATTTCGGCAAGTTATCGCAAAAGTTGGTGAGTTCAATTCTCTTTTTAAAATGAGAAATAAAAATATTTTTCTTAAGAAATCCGACTTTTTTTACCGACTTCCAAAAATGAGGAGGTATTCAATTCATCTGTACTTTTTTATGTTTGCTACCTCATAACTTTGGACTGAGTGAACCAATTTTGATAATTCTTTTTGTATTGGAAAGCTGGTGGCTGCAATGTGGTCATTTCAATTTCGTTCAGTTTAAGCCACAGGAACTATTAGAAAAACCATAAAATCCAGTTTTGATCCATGGAAGTCGGTTTTGTTTTTTTGATAAAAATGATTATTGTTAGGTAATTTTTCCATATTATTTAATTTTTGTACCCTTTCAGAACTGAATTTGATTTTTTTAAAGTAGTAAAGTGCTGATTTTTTAAAAGATAAACAAGTTTAAATAATACTCTAAAGGTAGACTACGTTTTAGCATAGGTTTATGAATTAAAATAGTACAAAAAATATGCTTACGTTAATGTATTGTTGTTTATATAGATCATTGACTAATTTTTGGTTCATAGTCTGAAGTTTTGACAGAATGAAAAAGATATCATTAGAAGAAGATGAAGTACTTGTTTCTTTTAACGTAGTTTCACTTTTTATCAATATCCCTACGTACACAGCCATTAAAATCATAATGCAAAAATGGGAAATTCTGAAAGAACACACCAAAATACCCAAAAAAGAGTTTTTAAAAATACTACAGTTTTGTCTAACAGACAATAATTATTTCAGATACGAAAATAAGACATTTGGTATGCCTATGGGCAACCCACTTTCTCCAACCACCGCAGATATCGTAATGGACCATTTATTAAACTATTCAATAGACAAACTACTAAAATGCAACACAAAAATAAAGTTCATAGCTAATACGTAGATTGCAGTAGTCAAAAACGCAGAAACCAACATCATACTCAAAACTCTGAATGAGTACGACAACAAGTTAAATTTAACCCTTGAAATGGAAAATGAAAATAAGATTCCATTTCTAGATGTTAAAATAATCCGTCACAATAACAGAATTATTTTTGATTGGTACACCAAACCGATGTCATCGAGTAGAATAATAAATTTTATGTCTAAACAACCAATGAAATATGTATAAAGTAAACACAGCAAAAAATCTTATAGATAAAGTCATTGATATCATTGACACTAATTTTCATGAAGAAAACATAAAAATAATTAGAGAAATTCTGCAAATGAACAACTTTCCAAACAAAATTATAACTGATCTCATCAATAACAAATTATATCAAAAACAAAACAAAAACAATTAAAACAATAGGTATCACAAAAAGTAACCCTAAATACTTCTCCCTCACATTCATCCCACTCCTTACAGATAACCTCTCTCTCAACCAAATAATAGAAATTGATCGAGAGAAAATCGGCCCTAGCGAGGTAATCCGTCGGAGCGGATTTTTTCCGATTTTCTACGAATCGGAGACTTTTTGCTTCGAGGTAATCAGCTGATCGGAGATTCTCTCCGAAAACATTCAACGCATGCCATTTGCATGCGATGAAATACTTCAAATGCTTGTATTTTTGACAGATACAAATAAAATTTTCTCCGAAGCCCTCCGACAACTTTTTGTTGCGGAATAGTTAATTAAAATGTAAATAATAAAGAAATAAAGACTATTGAAGTTAATTTGTATACATTCATTTCCCCAGCCCGGACCTATCGCAAATTTAAAAAAAAAAAAGTATGCCAAAGTTTTGTACAAGTTTTGTACAGTTTTGTAAAACCAAAGCCAAAGGCATATAGATATCGATCGGTATGGGTACTTTTTCTATATACCGTATGCCATATGGTTCCATCTTGCTTTTTACTATATAGAAAAAGTACCCATACCGATCGATATCTACATGCCGCTTCTCATCACCCCCATCAAATTTTACTTCTGTGGTATCTGCTCTTGTAAATAGAGCATATTCAATCTGTGACGGTGAACATCTTAAAGAGGAATTAAAATACGTAGACGCCGCTCTTTTCAAAAATGGTTACAATTCCAAACAACGCTCCTGGAAACCGAAAGAAAGAAAATTCAACACAACTGAGTGAAAAACGAGCCTTTCTTCCGTATAGAAAAGGAGTTTCGGAAGGAATAGGAAGAATTTTATCAAAGCACGACATAAAAGCTATTTTCAAACCATCAGCGAAAATTCGCCAACTTTTAAGATCCCCTAAAGATAAAATTCAGTTTCAAAATCCTGGAGTGTACTCTGTTCCGTGTAGCTGTGGCTCCTCATACATTGGTGAAACTAAACGAGCGATTTCTACAAGGTTGAAGGAACATATAAAATCAATACAAAAGAACGAAGTGACAAAATCAGCTGTTTGTGAGCATTTAGCTTATAATGATGATCACTTTATCAGATTTGATAAAGCTAAATCCATCTCCACCGAACGATACTATGTACCCAGATTAGTAAGAGAAGCAATCGAAATTAAAATGCATTCTAATTTCAACCGCGACCAAAGTTTTAATCTCTCTTCTGCTTGGGATCCACTTCTAAACACATATTAGTTTTGCTTGTTCACAAGATTACGTGAATTTACAACAACAACAACAATTGCAACAACAAGCTCCAACTCAAATCTATGCACAAGCTACGCACCGGTACAATCTCCACACAAGACAACAATAGAGAAAATAGAAAAAAGAAAAAACAACAACCATCTTCTGACTCCTTCTTTCGCAGAAAATACTTTTGAATATTCACTTTTTATCATAAAAAAGAAGAAGAAGAAGGCTTTTAATATGAACGAAAACATTTTGATAAAAAATCACAAAATTGTCCGTAATTCTACTCTGAGGGAAAAACCGCAACGTAAAATGTAATATGTCCAACGTTGATTTAATGTTGAAAAAATAACATGAAATACTTTTAAAATAAAATTGAAACAACGTAAGAAATTTTTTTATTTTTGTCGGACTTCAGCCTTTTTTGCATTTTATCACCCTTATTTCCAACAGTGAGATAGCACGTTGGTAAAGCATTCGCCTAGAGACCCAAGAGTTGTAGGTTCAATCCCCAGCGGCTGCCAATTTTTCTTTTTTTTTTAATAAATTGATGCTTTTTTTCAAAGTTGAAACAACTTTGATTTAAAGATTTTTCATAACGGCAAACGACTTTAAACTAACTATTTTCTGAAGTTTAATATAAGAAAAAAGATAAATTAAATGAAAAGTTTAAAAACACAATTTATATTAATTTATTTTATTTTATTAAAAATTATTAAATAATTTTCACAACTTTAATTTATTTTATTTTTAAGGCGACGCGTTTCGGAGTGTCTCACTCCATCATCGGGCTCGTGACGCTTGATGTTGTTGGGGAGTTGGGGCCAAGTTGTGTCTCTTGTTGTGTTGTTGTAATGTTTGGTATTTGTTATTATGTCTGTCTTCTTCCTTCTTTGTGTATTTGAATTATTGCCGTGTTAAAAAGTATATTGTTTTTGATGGTTAGTTTGTCGTTCAATATGTTGTCCCGTTCTAATTGGTATGCTTTGAAGATCTCAAACTCTTCGGTTGCATCCAATGCTTTCCCTTTTTTATTAATTATGGGTAATGGTGTTAAATTTCTATCGAAGTTTGTATAATTATGGTTGTTGTCTATTAAATGTTGTGGGTATGTGGATTTAGTATTCGGCTTTGGTTTATGTTCTTGAAATCTTTCATAGAATGTTCGTCCAGTTTGTCCGATGTAGAATTTTTCGCAATCGTTACAACCTAATTTGTAGACTCCGGAACATATTTTAGTATCTGTTGATGATTTTGTTTTTAAAATGTTTTTTATGTTGTTATTTGTTTTGAAAGAAATGTTAATGTTGTGTTTTTTAAATTCGTATTGTATGGTTTGTGGTAGAATGTTAGTGTATGTTATTGATGTGTATTTATTTTCTGTTGGTGTAACATTTTTGGTGTTGTTGTTTTTCTTTTTAAGCTTTTTTGTATGTAATTTGTCTATTATTGTTGGGTTATATCCATTTACGTATGCGATGTGTTTTATGATGTTGAGTTCGTTTTTGTAGTCATTTTGGTCCATTGGTATGTTGATAAGTCTTTCGATGAAAGCGTTGAAAGCAGCCATTTTTTGCGAGTGTGGGTGGTGAGAGTCTTTATGTATTGTAATGTCTGTTGTTGTTGGTTTTCTGTATATTTTGTATTTGAATTTATTGTTGTTGTTTGTTATGTTTAGGTCTGAAAAGTTTATATTATTATTGTTTTCTATTTCAGCTGTTACTTTTATTTTTGTATTTATGTTATTGATATATTTTGTTAATATGTCTAGTTGTCTATGTGTTCCATCAAAGAATTCAAATGGTATCTAGGAAAAAGTAATTCTCTGGAAACCTTTTAAAATCCAAGAATATGATTTAAAAAGAATGTTTGAATAATAATAGACGATTTTAAGTTATGTTTTTCGCGGGTATCAATCATTTTAAGTTTAATTAAATTTTACGAAACTCACCGCGTAATTATAAGAAATATTAAATTTTATTTCTTCGTCCCGACGTTTCGAAGAACTTTCAAACTTCGTGGTCACGGGATTACAATGGGTTTGATGGATATTGTTAAATGTTGTTGTTTGTTCTCGATCGCGCACGCAAGTTGTACCTGTGCGTAGTTGTTGGTGCATTTTCTATTGCAGTGGGTGATGACGGGTTTGGTTCTTCTTGAATAGAACTTGTGTGGTCTTGTGTACACACAACGCTCACGACGTCAGCTGCTTCTATGTTCATTTTTGTTGGTTTAAGCTTGCTTATCAGTGGGTCCCATGTTGTCGATAGTTTGAAGCTAGAATCGCGGTTGAAATTCTTGTGCTTTTTTATTTCTATAGCTTCTCTTACTATCCTGGGTACATAAAACCTTTCTGCGGCAATCGATTTGGCTTTATCAAACCTAATAAAATGTTCATCGTTATAAGCAATGTGTTCACATATTGCAGATTTTGTGACTGCATTGTTTTGAATAGCTTTTACGTGTTCATTTAATCTTGTTTTGATCGCTCTTTTTGTTTCTCCGACGTATGATGAACCACAGCTGCAAGGAACCAAATAAACTCCTGGATTTTGGAGGGGAATTGTGTCCTTTGGTGTTCTTAAGAACTGTCGAACTTTGGCTGGTGGTTTAAATATGGTTTTTATACCAAATTTGCCTAAAATTCTTGCAATTCCACCCGAAATCTCCTTAATGTAGGGAAGAAAAGCTCGCTTTTCCAATTGGAAAGGTGTGTTTTGTGTTGCACTCGGTTTCGGCTTCCATGCTCTTTGTCTTGAACTGTAACCATTCTTTTTTAAAGTAATGTCTACATACTCTAATTCCTCTTGTAGGTGATCAGGATCACATATTTTGTGTGCACGGTTTACTAGTGCCGATACTACAGATGTGAAATTAGAAGGATGGTGATGAGACGTAGCATGGAGATATCTGTCTGTATGAGTGTTTTTTCTAAATACTGTATGTCCGATTGAACCATCATATCTTTTTATCAACTTTACATCCAAAAAGGCCAAACAATTTTCTTTTTCTTTTTCTATTGTGAATTTGACTTTTTCGTGTATCGAGTTAAGGTGATTTAGGAAACTGTCTACATAATTTTCCTTAATGATACAACACGTAAAAGCTATTCAAAACAATGCAGTCACAAAATCTGCAATATGTGAACACATTGCTTATAACGATGAACATTTTATTAGGTTTGATAAAGCCAAATCGATTGCCGCAGAAAGGTTTTATGTACCCAGGATAGTAAGAGAAGCTATAGAAATAAAAAAGCACAAGAATTTCAACCGCGATTCTAGCTTCAAACTATCGACAACATGGGACCCACTGATAAGCAAGCTTAAACCAACAAAAATGAACATAGAAGCAGCTGACGTCGTGAGCGTTGTGTGTACACAAGACCACACAAGTTCTATTCAAGAAGAACCAAACCCGTCATCACCCACTGCAATAGAAAATGCACCAACAACTACGCACAGGTACAACTTGCGTGCGCGATCGAGAACAAACAACAACATTTAACAATATCCATCAAACCCATTGTAATCCCGTGACCACGAAGTTTGAAAGTTCTTCGAAACGTCGGGACGAAGAAATAAAATTTAATATTTCTTATAATTACGCGGTGAGTTTCGTAAAATTTAATTAAACTTAAAATAATAGACGAATGGTAAATGTTTTATAAATAAATTTTTCAACAAGGCCAGCCACGTAAAAACAAAAAATAAAGAGGTTTCTTAGAAAAAAGTAGTTTTGGTTTTTTGTTAATTTCGAAAATGAGAAGATATTTTTGGATTCGGTTTTCTGTTTTTGTTTAAAAACAAATAAGAGCATCGAATTTAAGAAACTAAATTAGTACTTAATTACATAAAATTAAAAAAAATTGTTTGAAATTTTTTTTCAAATTTTTTTTTTCAAAATTTTGATTTTGAAAATTAATTTTTCAAAACCTGTCATAAAATTTTTGGAAAAGACGAAGTTTTTGGCTTTACAAAAAGGTATAACACTTACTGTAGGTGTAGCCGTAAATTTTTAATAATTTTTTTTCGAAACGATTTTTCCAACACGATCTAGCTTTTTGGCACATTACTCTTGAATCGCCCTGTATATTCTTATAGAGATAGAATCAATAACTTAATTTAGAAATAAATTAAATAAATCGATTTTCATCAAATTTTTTTTTTTAATTCGGTTCCAAACTTTTGGCGGTTGGGTGTAAGTATAATTCATTAATGAAATCAAATTGTGTTTTCATAAAAGGAATGAAGAGAAAGAAAGAAAGAGTAAACAAAAAATTACCATAGTACATTAAAAAAATTTAAATTTTCTATGTAAAAAAGACGAGGGAAATCAATAAATCAAAAATGGAAAACAGAACATGATCTCTTTAAAATTTAAATCACCTTAACGGTGAGTGAGCAGAGTTCAAACTAATTTTAAGGTGGAAGACAGGTAATCGTAACACTTTGTAAAAACTATGGAAGGGATTTTATGAAAAAGAATTTTATGAAAAAAGAGAGTGTAAAAAAGATCAGAGTTAAAAAAGAGAACATGTTCTCTTTAAAAGAGATGTTCTGGCAACCCTAGCGTTCGTTGGCGTTCAATAGTTAAAATAAATTGTGAAAAGTAAATTCGTGATACACTATTGTCATCTTATCTTTTTAATTTTATTTTATAACATTGGAGGCAAAACAAAATAGCCATAATTAGTATTTATCCTCAACCTGTTAAAGCAAAATTTAAAAAAAATGTATTTTCTAATGCAATTCTTTTTACAAAACTTTGTGATTCATTTGCCTAAAGTTAGGAAGACTTTTGATACAAAATTTTCCACCGTAGTTAAATAAAAAAGAAGGACAAAATTGGATAACGAACATATCTCCTTTATTACATTGGAATGGCCGAATAGTTACGATTCGATAATCAAATTATTTAATGGCCAAAACAGACGTGCAGTTTCCTGCAAAAAAATAAAATAACGTGGGCTCTTTTGGGATAAAAATCTGCATGCAGCGCAGACGCAGAGCTGTAAGATGTCTCTTTTTGTAAATTCTCTGCCAAGTTTCATTGCAGGGGCATTCCATTCAAAATGGTAACATTTTATAATTAGGAAAAAGAGTAATAGATGGGATTTATTGCAATGCAAAACTTCTTTAGAGGCAGAAAACTCTTTATCAAGAGTTAACAAGTGTTTGCGAACGTAACTCTTAAATCGATATACACCTAGCAAAACTTTTCATCAAGTTTTCATTACATAGAAGGGATAATATAAAATTATTTCTAAGTGTTCAAATCGATCTAAAAGCTCCTGCAGCTACAACAAGAAACAACAAGAATACAAAATAATTGTTACCTTGCATTACTTCCAATAACATAATCAATTTTTGACGCATACATATATCATATAATCGTTTTAGACCAGGGTCGATAATTTTTGAAACCAAAAAACATCATAGTAGGATGAAACCCATTGGAAAAGGAGGTGAACATGATGAAAATTAAAGGAAAAATAAATTACGGGCGAACCGAGTTCGGGAAGTGGGTGGGTTGAGTTTTTAATGGTTAAAAATGGTATATCTCGATTTGCGGCAAAACTACAAATCCTATAGAAAAAAGTTGTATGGCAATGTTGTGGGTAATAAAAAGATCTACAACTTTTGCGTCAACAATTTTTTCACATAACATAATAAAAAATTCAAAAAACCGAGTTTTTGGTTTTTTATTTTTATCTTTTTCAAAAAAAATGTTTTTTTCTACGAAATTTGGTGAAAACTTGCCTTATTATGTCCCAAATACACTGTAATTTATTTGATTTAAAATATTAATTTGTTCACCTTATTTTGACTTAATACCAAAAAACACATCGATAATTCACGTGTCAAAATATCAGCTTTTTTCAAAAAGTCGGTGGGCATTTCGTTCGTTAAAATGTCTTTTTTCTGATGGTGTAAAAAAAATTTTACATTAGTATACTATAGAACATGTTCTAGTAAAATTCAAAAAATGAAAAAAGCTTGAATTCGAAAAAAAATTTTTATCATTGTTTACAATTTTGGCCTATTTATTCAAAGGAGACTGGGCACTTTTCTATGGGACGTGGCCCATCGGTGTAACACATTGTGACATACATACGTCAAATGAAAGGTCTCGATGAGTGTATTATTTGTTTACATGGGCAAAAGTCTGTATCTCGTGCAGGGAAAGTGCAGTGATGCATTTTATGCTCAAAAATGTATGTAATAAAATTCAGAAAAGTATACATTTTGACTTGATGCTCGATTAAATTGATTCAAAAACATAACATAACTGTGTTAGAAGTTCAATTGGGCTAATCCATCACCAGTTTTCACCCATGACGCAATGCATTTTTCGGTTTCTAGAGCACTTTTGTATGGGACGTGGCTCATTGGTGTAACACATTGAGACAAACATCAGATGAAAGATCTCAATGAGCGCATTTTTTCTTTTTATGGACAAAAGTCTATACTTCGTGCCGAAAAAGTGCATTGGTGCATTTTATGTTCAAAGATAAATCTAACACATTGAAAATTACATACATCAAATGAAAGTTACTGATATTTCTTTGAATAGACAATAAACTCTATCTCGTGGAAGGTGCAGTGGTGCATTTTATGTTTTTAGAACAAAAAAAGGTGGAGAAACGACTAAATCCATGTCCTATGGTTTGTGGTTTAAATTCATAATACCTACCAACATTTTATGAGTAATATATGTAACTTGTAGTTTGAGTTGCATTTTTGAAAAATTAGTCACAACCTTTGTATATTTAAATTATTTTAAAACCAACAAGGTAGTTTCGCACACGACTTCAAAGTACAGAAGATCATATACTTACTCAAACATTTTTTGTTATTGCATTTCAATCTATAAAAAACGATAAATGCATTTTTTTTTAAATTAAAGCAGTTGATGGATTAGTCCAACAGAACACCGTTATTATTATGTTTTTGAATCTAGTCAATCGAGCATCTAAACAAATGAGCCACGTCCCATACAAAAGTGTTCTAAAAAACGAAAAATGCATTGCGTCATGGGTGAAAGCTGGTGATGGAATATCCCAATTGAACTTCCAACACAGTTTTGTAATGTTTTTGAAACAATTTTGTCGAACGTCTAGTCAAAATGTATACTTTTATGAATTTTATTACATACATTTTTGAAAATAAAATGCACCAATGCACTTTCCCTGCACGAGATACAGACTTGTGCCCATACAAAAAAATAATACACTCATCGAGACCTTTCATTTGATGTATGTCTCAATGTGTTACACCGATGGGCCAAAATGCCCACTCTCCTTTACACAATTAATTTCAGCTGCAAAAAAAAGAAAAATGAACACAGAGATACAATTAAAAAAAAAAAAACAATTTATGGCAACACGTTTTTTCTGGCGGTATATATAATTGAGAACATTTGATGAGATAACTTCAAGTTTTTCCAATACAATACATCATGTTTTTCGCGAAAGTGTTTTTTATTTCTCATTTTTGTGGAGTAAATGCAAAGGGACTGAGATGGCAACGCTTTGATGATCAAAAAAACTTCGTCTTTGAATTTTCCACACAAAATGGTAACTTCAATCACAGTTGCCATTAACTTCTTTACGGGAAGTCTGGTACCATTACAAAGTTAAGGTTGATTGATATTCCGAAGCAATATAATTGGCGCTCCTACTTTCTGCACCAAATAATATAATCTAATTAACTACATCGTACGTGTAATTTTGTAACAACTGATTTGTGAAGACTAAAAATTGTGCATTTTTTATATCGCTCAAAAGTGTTACTATGATTTTTAAAAACACCTATTATTGCATATTCATTTTACCAATCGTCATTTTTGTAATTTTCCTTTATGCTTGGAAACACAGTTTGTTTTAATAAAAATTCCTCAAACTTGTAATGTAAGTTTGAGGAATTTTTATTAAAACAAATATTGGTTCGTAGTGTAGTTTGGCCTTCAGAATCAAGTGGCATTATTCCATTACCAATGTCCAATAAATACACTCAGGGAAAAGAAATAGTTATTTTGTAACTTTATAGAATTCAACGAAATTTGGGGAATAACTATTTTTTGACAGCAAATAGTTACAAAATAGTTAAAAAAGGCTATTACATATTAAATAACTATTTAAATAGTTAAAATTGACTATGCCGTAGTAATTACGTAACTGGGCAATTCCATTATCGCGGGTGCAACATTTATACTCATTCGAAGCTTATTTACAAACAAATACAAAGATATTTTAATTAAACTATAACTTAAAAGGGTACATTTAAACCTTTTTATTTTTGATTAAGCTATAAAAATAATATAAATTAAATGAGTAAATCGTCACTAGGAAGAGTTCAAAGTGCGATGGTGAAACAAAATCGGCCCTACCTTTTTAGATCTCCGTACAAAAAGATAAGTCTGTTAATTTTCAAACACTTTTGATCTTTTACTTACATATATATCTAATGACGTTAAATCAATAATCTTAAAACATAAAAAATAAATAAGAAAACGAACATTATGAAAATTTACAAAGAGGAATTTAAATTCGAAGCTATCGCGGGTGCAACATCGCGTAAGAAGGTAACGGTAAGGAATACACCAACAAAATATTATTTTCTTGTATACAAATAAATACCTAACATATGTCACAAGTCACCACATGTCTTAAATGTAAGTTTAACCTCAAGCTGTCGGTAATGGAAATTTTGAGCCTGTATTACAATCCATGATATTGCGGTGTTGCTCTCAAATAAAAGTTAGTTTTTTATAAAGAATTGAAAAAAAAAAAAAAACAAATGTCAACAATGGGCACAGGAAGCAAAATACTGTTTGCAAAGTAGGGATTTTTCGAAATTTCAAAGAATTGCATTAAATTCAAAACTGTAAGGATTCTGAGAGCCCTAAAGGCCCCAGCCCATAGAATCCGTTGCGTCCGTTCCGTCAATCCATCCGTTGAAGTTGAAGTTTGGGACAGAAAGGGGTGACCCATAGAATACGTCGTACGACGGATTGCTTTTTGACAGCTCACTTCAAATTCCTAGGTGTGTTCGATTTTTTTTCGCTGAATGTGCTCTAACGAAGTTCTGAAACAATTTTTAAGAATTATCGGTGCTCTTTTTTTGTAAAATAAAAGGGAATTTCTGATATTTTCTGATGTAAACAACTTTTAAGAGTTAAGTTATAACCACAATGGTCATTTTTTGCAAATTGCAATTTTTACTTTGCTTTAATATCCGATGTTATTTTTTCGTTAAAATGTTCGCTGTTGACTCTTCAAAATTTTTTTTTTCACTTCAGGTGTATAGGCTTTACGTTTAAATTTGCACAAGCTCTTCATATAATATATTCCTTAAAACAAAAGGTTTAAATATTTTTGTTTTAACATTTTAAGGGTATTCATGGTGAATTCACATATCTAATTAAATTCAGAAATAAAATAGGGAGTTAAATGTTACTTTTTTTACAATTAATTCACTAATGAATACTGAAATTTCACAACTCATAAAATCGGAGAAGAAAAGAACGCAGTTCATTTAGTTCTGAAATTCCCCGGTGTGCACTCTCAAACAGAAAAATGAACAGATCTATTGTTGACAACCAATGTCAAACCATACGACGGATGAAAAAGTAGAAAGTTGGGCAACTTCTTCCGTCGAAACCGTCCGTCTCCCTCCGATCCGTCGCTTATGGGTCGCTTCCCATAAGAACGTGTGTATTTTATCGAGCTGTCAGTCAAAAACTTCGACGGAACGGACGCAACGGATTCTATGGGCTGGGGCCTTTAAGTTCCCCAATCAGCATATTTCATTTGATCCATTACTTTTGGGACACCCTGTATATAGCCGCATAGCTACTCCCTCCATCTGATTAATTAAATCTACAAATAACTATTTCAATAGTTAAAATTGACTATTTAATAATTAATTTGGAAAATACTTCGATTAACTATTAAAATAACTATTTTTAACTATTTAAAATAGTTATCCCGAAAATAGTTGAAAAAAAATTTAAAATGACTATTTTTTTCTCTGTGTGTACTTAAAAAATTCTGCCGCAGGTATATAGTTTTTTATTCAAACACGAACATTTTTGGCCAATGTGAATTTTATGACATATCGCGTCAAAATTTAAGATTTTAAAAAGACATTGATTTCTTCTGCAGCAGTGGACCCTGGTATCTATATGGCACTGCCAAATACTTTTTGACTTTCTCGCGACTCCATCAAGTTGAAATCTAAGGCTTCAAGTGGTTGTAAGTGCGCCATTGTACTGATATATTTATTATATGTAGGAGTAAGTCTTTCAAAGGCAACTTCAGAGCATAGTGAACTTTAGTTTTTTATTTACAGAGCGTTAGGTGTTAAAATCAATGATAGTTGCATATAAAAAACACAAACTCTTAAACACCTTGTTTAATTATACTTTTGTTCGCCATTAAACTTCGGCGCATTAGTTTACACAAACATTTTTAATTCAATACAATCGTATTAATCAAGAAAATATTTCTCTGCTTGATTTGGATTGGTTTTTCTCATAGTTTGTTTTGATTCCAGAAAGAAAGAGGCTACCCAACGTGCTTTTTTGCAAATTTCATAGTTTTTAACATGCTTTCAAGAGGTTAACTAGTGCTTTTGTTGCTGAATAAGTCCCAAAATTGTGTTTCCTAAGTCTCTTGGGACTTCACTTCCAGCTCCATGATATTAGGGTTCAATCTGGGATTCAAAGTGAATTCCGCAAAAATAAAGCTTTCTTTTGTGTAATTTTGTTTTGTACACATCCATGGATTCTACTCAGTCCTCGTACTTTTGTGTTTGTTTATTCGTTAGGAAATAATTCGACGCAAACAAATCAGTTCTCCATTAATTTGTTTAACAGGTTACGGGAATTTTAACTTGTAAAAATAAATGCCCTAATTTTAATGTTTATTTGCGAATTTTTTCCAATTTTTTTTATGAATCTGAGCCTAAACATGTTCAACAATTGGACACATGCTTAAAATGAGCAAAACGTATTACTTTGCCTTACCAAAATTGAAAAAGAATGCTGGTCAAAATACTTTTGCCACTCAAAAAATAGCACTTCTAATACAAAAAAAGCTACCTGAAAGCCAAATTTCACTTATATGACTTACTTTGACCACCATGAGATGCACCATAACATAATAAATAACCATCAACTTTACCTATATAATGTTAGAAATTATTCTTATCAGATCGAGAATTGTAAATCAGTCAAAATAATTATGCCGACGACTGTACATTTCCTGTGTGTATTCGAAATGTGGATTAAATGTCACATGACGCTTTCGATATAGTCCGGTCAATTTAGACATCCGAGGTTACATTAATTCCCAGCAAGCTGAAAATTGGTAGGATTGTTGGAAACACCATCATAAATTAAATTTAAAAAGTCCTCATCGATCCGAGGTCTGGAAAAAAATTTACGGGGGGTCAAAGGTCACAAAAACTGGTTTTTCACGATTTTCAGCAAAACGGTAAGTCTCATCAAAAAATTTTCAATGCAAGAATTGTAGACCAGATTATTATATATAAAAACTGTCATGACACTTTTTTTCCTAAGACTCACCGTTTCTTAGGTATAACGATTCAAAAAGTTGAAGTTGAGTTGTAATCCTCATAATCAGGCCTATTTTGAAAAAAAACTCCTAACTGAAAAGTTCCTGAAATTTCATAATTTTTTGAGCTTGATTTTCGTTCTTCAATGGTTAAGAATATGGGGAAAGCAAAAAAAAATGAAAACTTTAGCCATTTTTTTCGTTTGGGGCCCTTCTCCCGAAACCATTTCCCTGAGAATTTTTGTTTAGAATATGTCTGAATATATACAGGGTGTGCAATAGAGAATGGACAACCCTAAAAGGGCTGATAGCTACACTTATGACTGTTCTAAAAACAGATAGAAAAAAGTTCTATCGCAACCAGTTCATAAAATATTGGCTTTTTTTCGTTCAGTGTATTTTAAATTTTATCATCTTGTGTCTTCGTTCACTACAACCCCGAATGAATGAATTTTATTTATTTCTTTTTTTTATAATTTTCTACAATAATTGTATGAGTACATAAATGCTTTAAAAACTGCATTGCTATTGCACATTTTCGTAAAAAAAAATTTTGAAATCTGTTTTTTGATGCAAAATGTAAAAAAAGTATTTTATGAAAAATTTTAAACACCTGTGGTATAAAATAAATCTATAGAAACCTAGGTGGCCAACTTTCTTAAAAATATTCTCGTTTAAGGGGAATATTTTTAAGAAAGTTGGCCACCTAGGTTTCTATAGATTTATTTTATACCACAGGTGTTTAAAATTTTTCATAAAATACTTTTTTTACATTTTGCATCAAAAAACAGATTTCAAATTTTTTTTTACAAAAATGTGCAATAGCTATGCAGTTTTTTAAGCATTTATGTACTCATACAATCATTGTAGAAAATTATAAAAAAAAGAAATAAATAAAATTCATTCATTCGCGGTTTTAGTGAACGAAAACACAAGATGTTAAAATTTAAAATACACTGAACGAAAAAAAGCCAATATTTTATGAACTGGTTGCGATAGAACTTTTTTCTATCTGTTTTTAGAACAGTCATAAGTGTAGCTATCAGCCCTTTTAGGGTTGTCCATTCTCTATTGCACACCCTGTATATATTCAGACATATTCTAAACAAAAATTCTCAGGGAAATGGTTTCGGGAGAAGGGCCCCAATCGAAAAAAATGGCGAAAGTTTTCATTTTTTTTTGCTTTCCCCATATTCTTAACCATTGAAGAACGAAAATCAAGCTCAAAAAATTATGAAATTTCAGGAACTTTTCAGTTAGGAGTTTTTTTTCAAAATAGGCCTGATTATGAGGATTACAACTCAACTTCAACTTTTTGAATCGTTATACCTAAGAAACGGTGAGTCTTAGGAAAAAAAGTGTCATGACAGTTTTTATATATAATAATCTGGTCTACAATTCTTGCATTGAAAATTTTTTGATGAGACTTACCGTTTTGCTGAAAATCGTGAAAAACCAGTTTTTGTGACCTTTGACCCCCCGTAAATTTTTTTCCAGACCTCGGATCGATGAGGACTTTTTAAATTTAATTTATGATGGTGTTTCCAAAAGTCCTACCAATTTTCAGCTTGCTGGGAATTAATGTAACCTCACCCCCTTATTTTAGTCTAATTTGACCGGACTAATATGCTATCCTGAGTAATGTTATTTCAATAATTATGCCAAAGTTCGAGTGGATTTTAAGGATCGCATGCGTTTATAATTACTGAGAACAATATTTGTATTTGATGTGGCGAAGACCAAAAAAATGCATCAGGGCAACTTCATGGTAACTCATGTTACATTCACAAAAATTTTCAATACATAAATAGATTTTTTTTTTGTCAACTTTCAAATAAATTGATACGAAAATACTGTCCATGAATTTAGCATAACTATTACTCTCATAATTAAGTAAAACATTTGTCTTTTTTTAAGCATTTGCTTGGGAAAAATAAAAGTCTTTTGGTAACTCACGTTACAAAAATCGGACACGAGTTTTAAGAGTCACAGTTTGAAGTTTTTCTGTGAAATTTAGAATCTTAATTTGTTTTCAATGAAGATTCCATACCCACAAAATTACCAGCTTTTAAAATTAGTGATGAAACCAAAAAAGGGGTATTGTCATTGTAACTATTAGATTCATCTTGTTTTTTTTGGCTCTTTTTTCCGTCACATTCATGTGAAATTCTTCTGTAGTTGGCAAGCTTATGCTTTAAAAATGCTTTTAGATTATTTATACTCTTTGAATTTAAGTTCAAGCCATAATAATAATAGGTGTGTTTTATTTTCCTCGTGATCCAGATCAGATCATTGTTTTTATTAGCGTTACAACAAAAGCAGGATTATGTTTTATTATTGTTTCGCAAAAAAATACAATTATCTGTTCTGGATCACGAGGAAAATAAAACACAGCTATTAATAAGATCAATCCAAGATTTTAATGTTTATTAATAAAATAAAAATCAAATTATGTATGTATTCAGCAATTTGTGTTTTATTTTAGCTTATTCATTTTTTATTAATCCTTGGTTTGCGGCCGCAACCTCCTAAGGAACTCTTGGCGACTCCCTAGGTGGTCGCGACTCACACTTTGAGAAACACTGATCTTTGAAAAACACTGATCTTGAACCCCTTTACTAAGCTGATCATAAAAATAGGGGTCAATATCGTTGCTGTGACTCGAGATACACAAATAGTGTGGCATGTCATTATATTGTGTGCGTATAACAAGTTTTTCGGTAAGCTTATTAGAATAAAGAAATTGTTTCTTTCAAACCGCGTGAAACGCATTGAACATTTCATTTTTGTTACAACTATCTAATGTATTAAATTGACATGCTTATGTTTTTATTTTCAAAGAAAATTATTTAGCAAATATTATTATCAGGTTCATTGATTTTTTCATACTTAAACGTTCAACAAAAAAGTACTTGGCATCAAATTGATTGCTTTAACCGTTTAGAAGATATTCGTATCCAAACTCCCACTGATTTCAAGAAGTTTGGTTTCGTCTTTCATTTCAACCATTTAGATCATATTTAGTTTTTTGAGACTGAACTTTTGAAATAGTACTACCAAATGTTTTTTTTTAATATATATACATATATATGTTATATGTATACAAAAGAGAATAGGCGATTTTGTAAGAAACGTGGACGAAGTTCCGTTTTTTTCGTGTAATTAATGTCGTTTTCTTTCACTCCAATGAGAGTACCCTTTTAGTACTTATTTTTGCACTTTTGAAGGTTTTGTGTTCTTTGACGCCACAAAAGTGTAAAAAAAAAATTACTCCGGAGTAATTTTAGTACTACGGAGTACCCCGGATTTACTCCACATTTTTAGTCAGATTTACACCGATTTGCACACGGACTTGCACACACACTTATGAATTTGAAGTTTGACATTTTTAAATTTTGTTTGAAAATTGAAAAATGGGAAAAGTTTTTCTTTCAAACTCTTTTGTTATTAACAAAAACAACCCTTATGAATATATTTTCTACTGTATTATATTCCGCCATATATATTTCTTCCATTTTTTCGTTAATTCTTTGCTTTTTCCAAAATGAAATTGAAAACCGAATAAAAAAAATTTTCAGCCAGTGTTCTTCATCAATAAAAAAAATCCTGTGCCATATAACAAAAAAATCCCATTTTTTTCTGCGTTGATGGGATATTTTTATTTTACAATTTATAAAATCGAACTTAAGGGTGTGTGTCAATTAGGGTGAAAAACCGATCAGAAGCATAATGAAAAATATACCAAAAGTAAAACTAAGCCCGCTTCTACACGAAGACGCAAAGAGCGACGCGCATAAGAGCAAGGGAGGAACAAAGTTCGAAAAAAGGGAAGGAAGATTTTTTACCGTGGGTCTCCGGTAAAAAATTTTGTGACTCTTTTTGACGTTTCCCTTTGATCTTGTTCTTTTTTTTGTTGTTCTGCTTTATTTTATTTCGTCGATTGTGGAATCTTCTTCGTCGGTCGGGTATTATTTGCGTGTATAGTTACGTTTTTAATTCATTCAGAGCAAAGGAGAAATCGATCATTCTCTCTCCCTTGTTCTTATGTGCATCTCGTACGTCTACGTCTTCCTGTAGAAGTTGTCATACGAAAACAAGAACAAAATAAAACCAAAGAAAATAACTGTCAAATCGCAACGTGCAAACTCATGCTGAAGCAAGAAGCCATAGAGGCAACAAACATACGATGGTCAAACATTATAACTTGCCAAACGACCAAGCAGATCTGGCCTAGGCTAGATCCAAAACGTTCAAAAAATTTGTTGTCTCTAAGCAGATTGCATATCAGCTCTGTAATAGGTGTCTTAACAGGACACTGTCTCATAGGTAGACACGCCATAAGACTTGGCGTAATCTCTAACGACTTCTGTAGAAGTTGCCTTGATGAGGAAGAAGAAGAAACAATCCAACATCTTCTCTGCTCATGTCCTGCCCTTTCCAGTAGACGTAAAAAATACCTGGAAAAATATTTCTTAGAAGATACCAGTGAACTAATCAATACTGACATCTTCAACCTTCACCGCTTTATTAAAAGCTCCAACTGGTTTAATTAGTGAGGAATTTCCTCACAAAATCATGGTATCACAACGGACCAATAAATGGTCTAAGTGTGTCAGTTGTTTTCCTGACAGCCATTTCTACCTAACCTAACCTAACCTAACTGTCAAATTTGCGTCTTCAAAAAAATAATACGTGTAGAAGCGCGTGACGCACCGAAACGAAAATCAAAAGAAAATTTGAAGATGATTTCTGCGCCTTGCGTCTTCGTGTAGAAGCAGACTTATCAACGATATTATTATTATTATTATCATATTTTTTTGAATATTATTTTTTTTTCGATTCATAAAATGTTTTCCCTAGGCCTGTTATCACTATTTTTTTCAAGGAAATTATCCATTTTAGCCTTGTCACACACACAATTACAAAAAAAAAAATTACTCTCATTATGTTCTTTCACTCCAGAAAAAGGAGTAAAAATTTAGAGTACTCCTTAATAGAGTGAAAGAAAACGATATAAGTTTTACATGTATTGTGCAGAAGTTTTATTCTTGTTACGTACTTCAAAAACGGATGAAATGCATTTTTGCATCTAGCACTCTATATAGATTTTGTCAATATATAACTTTGAAGTGTGTTTTAACTGCAGAATAAGATGCTCTGCCTTTTTTTTTAAGTTTGGAACCTTAGTATTAAATATTCAACCAATTGGAGTCAAGGTACAAATAAGCAACTAAAAACATCAGTTTCGAGTATTTTTTGGGAGATTTTGATCTTTTTTTTGTAATACTCATTTATTATAGACCAGAGCCGAAACCTTCACAAACATTAAAAAGTAAAAGAAGATAACAGTAGAATAAAACCCATTGGAAAAGGGGGTGAATATCATAAAAATGAAAGAAAAAATAAATTACGGCTGAGTCGAGTTCGGGAAGTGGGTGAGTTGAGTGTTTAATGGTAAAAAACGGTATATATCGATAACCGGTTTTATGGAAAAATGTTGTATAGCAAAATTGTAGGTTATAAAAAGATCTACATACAACTTTTTTATGAAAAATTTTTTCACATAACCTCAAAATGTATGTGAAAAATTCAAATAACCGATTTTTCAAAAAAAAAATTCCCACGAAATTTGGTGAATATACTGTAATTTATTTAATTTTTATTTTTCTACCTTATTTTGACTTAATACCAAAAAAACACCCTAATTTTCAATCGAAAATTCACGTGTCAAAATATCAGCTTTTTTCAAAAAGTCGGTGGGCATTACGTTCGTTAAAATGTCTATTTTCTGATGGTGTAAAAAAAATTTTACATTAGTGTACTATAGAACATGCTCTAATAAAATTCAAAAAATGAAAAAAGCTTGAATTCGAAAAAAAATTTTTATCATTGTTTACAATTTTGGCCTATTTATTCAAATTTACACTTTAATTACTCAAAAAACGTAAGATTTCATGTAACATTGATTAATCTTACGTTTTTTGAGTAATTAAAGTGTGAATTTGAATAAATAGGCCAAAATTGTAAACAATGATAAAAATTTTTTTTCGAATTCAAGCTTTTTTCATTTTTTGAATTTTACTAGAACATGTTCTATAGTATACTAATGTAAAATTTTTTTTACACCATCAGAAAAAAGACATTTTAACGAACGAAATGCCCACCGACTTTTTGAAAAAAGCTGATATTTTGACACGTGAATTTTCGATTGAAAATTAGGGTGTTTTTTTGGTATTAAGTCAAAATAAGGTGAACAAATTAATATTTTAAATCAAATAAATTACAGTGTATTTGGGACATAATAAGGCAAGTTTTCACCAAATTTCGTAGAAAAAAACATGTTTTTGAAAAAGATAAAAATAAAAAACCAAAAACTCGGGTTTTTGAATTTTTCACATAAATTTTGAGGTTATGTGAAAAAATTGTTGATACAAAAGTTGTAGATCTTTTTATTACCCACAACATTGCCATACAACTTTTTTCTATAGGATTTGTAGTTTTGTCGGAAATCGAGATATACCATTTTTTACCATTAAAAACTCAACCCACCCACTTCCCGAACTCGGTTCGCCCGTAATTTATTTTTCCTCTCATTCTTATCATATTCCCCTCCTTTTCCAATGGGTTTCATCCTACTATGATTTTTTTGTATACTTTTTAATGTTTTTGAAGGCATCGGCACTGGTCTATTTCCTTACAAAAAAAAAATTATATATATTATCAAAGGTTGTCAATTTTTTTTTACTGAAATTGGCATCAATAAGTTATTGGAAAAGTAGTAGGCATATATTTTGGGTGCAGTGCTGCATGCGGCGATGCGTGCAGATGTGCTGCACATCTTTTTTAGCCATAAATGTGCCTTTTAGAACCTAATTTTGACCGCCCCAATGTAAATGCAAAAAATCGTGTATTCTGGGTTATTATTTTCTGGTAAGAGTAGGCTCAAGCTCCTGGCAACCCATACTTAGCGACCAGGACGTCGACCTTTACCCAGGAGAGGGTATTTGTTAATATTTTAAAAACTAAGCAAATAAAAATCATGTCTTACAAAATTAAAGAACATTCAATTTTACACAAAAATGTCTGAATTTTTTAGACATGCATATAATCAATGATTACTACTCATTTTTTTATTAACTTTTTTATATGACTTCTGAGAATCCTAGCTACGCTTTTACTATTCGTCGCTTTTTAATGTTTAAGCTATTATGGTACCTAACAATTTTCAGTACAATGAGTACCTAATCTTGTTTTTTTATTGCAATCTAGGTTTGTACTCTATAGCGCTGTATCATGATGGATTATTCATCGCTTACTCTAACGGCCATATTATTCAATAGTTTAAAAAATACATCTGGATCTAAAGAATGTCAAATGTCAAAAATAAATTCAAATCAATAATATTCTCTACTTAAATCCAATCTTAAATCCAAGTTTTTAAATCCAATCTCTGAAGGTCTGTTTAACTTTATAAAGCCAGATGTAAAATTAATTTTCCAGTGTTCAGTGGTTTTGTCAAGTATTTAGTGAAGGAAAAATGAAGATAAATGCAAATTATAAAACATTTATTGAATAATCACATAATTTTTTTTTTGAATGAATTATACGAACAAAAAATTAAATCCTTGGATTTATGAAATTCAGATTTAAGTGATTAGATTAAAAAATAACTTTAATAAAAACTAAATTCAGGATGAATAGTATGGCCGTATGAATATAGATAATAAACTGTTTTCGAAAATTTTATCTTTGACAAAATTTAACTCACCAATTTTTCCATTTGGACTGTAAGGATCATAGCTTCCAGTAGACATTGGTGATGCATATCCATTGGACATATTTGTGTTATAATTATGACTCTGTGAACCTGGTGATGGACTCAAAGGAGGTGCTGAACCAGGTACATTTGTTGGACTGGGCGAAGATATCCAATCTTCAGGACTGAAATTCCGAGAAAAAAAAATAATATCAGTTCACTTGTTATGTAATTTTATTTTCTTTAAGATTACCCTTCGAGTCGCACCCTCTTTGTTGGCACAAACACCAGGTGGCCGTTTGTTGAATTTGCACTTGTGGAAACTGACGCTGCGCTACTCGTTGAACTATTATTAATAGCGCTTAAAACGACGTTACTATTTCCAGCGACATTCCCTGTTCCTGCACTGCCTCCTATGATACTGACAACACTTATTCCGGGTGCTCCAGCAGACACAGTTGGCAGGACCAAATCGTGAATTGGTTCAGATTTGATGGCAGTTAAAATTTTCAAATCGTCACCGCTAACATTTAGTCCAACGTTTCCATTTAGTCCACCACTTCCGCAATCACCACTGCCTCCATTGTCTGCACTAAAAAGTTGATGCCCTCCACCTGTCTGAATAATCAAATGTTGGTTATTGGGAGTTGAGAGCTGTTGGGAAGAATGCGAATGAGGATGCTCTTGAGATTGCTGCTGTGATTGTTGCGGATGCTGGACATTTAGTCGGTACATCATGGATGATAGGTTCATTTAAATCTTATTTATTATTAACTTTGATTTTTTTCAAGAGCCTATTTTCGAATAGATCTGTTTGCTTGTGTTAAAAAAATTAATTCAATTTTATAGCTTTGGCTACATCAAACAGTCACATTATGAAGTGCCAGGTCGATCACCTTAAAACCTGCAAGTAAACATACAAAAAATATAGTCTCTTTAATAATGTACATACTCTTTTTACATTAGCATAAAAATGAGAAATTCAGAATGAGGTCATTCAACGAAAATTTCAGTTCAACGATTATGGAAAAAAAGATCCAAATTAAGGTTTCGCTGACCCCATTTACGTTTTTTCACAATAAAGTGTAGGTTGGTATACACTGCACGTGCCACAGAATTTCAGAAATATTTCTTCTAAAGCAGTTGACCTTTTCCGACTTGAGATAATGGTAAAATAAAGTTCTATTTTTCAACAAGTTATATCTTTTGATCTAGACAAATTTGATTTAACGTTATTGATCCTGGTGATATTACCTTTCATTTCTTGCCAAGGCATAAACTTGCCCGCCTTCCCTTTAGTGAAAAGCATAGATTTGGGGATAAAGAATGGAAAAAACTTCACGTTCACCGTTGAGAAAAAGTATAATTTGCATTACCTAGACCGTTTACACATCGGTTTCTCCATTTTTCATCCCATAATCTATGCTTTTCACTAAAGGGAAGGCGGGCAAGTTTATGCCTTGGCAAGAGATCCGTTTTTCAGCATTTACCTTCGTAGGAATGGGCTTATTCCACCACTTGTCATACTCCCACTTCCAAGTCCATTTTCTCGAAAACTTCTCTTTCTGTCAAATTCTAATGAAAAATACTTAATTTTTTGTCGCTTTTGGCTATCTCCTCGACTAAAGGCTTCCTTCCTGATCGTTCAAGTAACCATACTTGTCACCTTTGTAAATTTAATTATCAATTACACAATCTGACCTTTCCAATTCTGTAGATATTTCCCGGGTAGACAGCCTCTCTTCATGGTAAGTCTTAAGTTTGCCAAATTCAATCTATGTCATAGATTTTCCAGGTCTAATTTTGAAATTACTAAAAACTTTTACTTAGGAAATTGATATTATGGCTTAAAATTAAAATTAAATAAAAATTTCCAACTAATTCACTTACTTTTAGTTGCATATTATCCCGCTAAACCTCACTATTAGTGCGAAAATCAGATGTGTCCTTATAATTATTTCGCTCCAAACCCGGAAAAAATAACTGTATTATTGTATTCTAATGAATTAAATTAAAACAAATGGTGAGAAATAATCCTCCATAAACATGTCTCCTTATTCATTAAAGAAATACAAAATAATATCCCTTACATATCTTAAGACGAATCAAATAAATTTGTCCGTATAATTATTTCGCGGAGTGTATATCTCGTTAACAAAGCAAAAATTTTATAAATTGCATTTAAAACTTTATGAGACTCAAATTTACTATCAGAATAATGTTTTTTTAATTGAAAAAAAAAGAATTTCCCTACCAAAACAGTCGTATCAACATACAAAATTAAATAAAAAATTAAAAATTCAATTCTTTTGCATTTTTGGTCGTATCTTTTTTACTTGCATATAGGTACATAAGTAGGTACTATAAGGCAAGTTAAGAACTCGTGATAACAACTTTACATGGCATTTAGTCCCGTCAAGTAAGATTTGGTTGTATGGATGTATGGGAAATAATAATTCACAACTGCAATTGGGACTTAAAATAGTATCGAAACTAAACCCCCCTCATTTTTCACAAAAATAACGGTACAACTTTGGCCGCCATTTTGTTTTGAACCGTTTTCGACTTTCACTTATAATTCGGCTTATATTGGTGTTAGAGAAAAACGTTATAGTCTAAGATCCCGCATAGGACGACCTACCCTCATCGTTATATCAGTTGAGAGTTATACACCCGTATTCTGCTATTCGATTCACGTGAATCGAAAGATTTCCTTCCTTTACCACATCAACATGGCTTTAAAAAAAACGCTTAATTTCGAAAGCAAAACGTTGTTCCCGTCTATTTTATAAATTTTAAAGAAAAAAAAAAATAGTTTAAGTTTTATTTAAACGTCCATATAAACGCTTCTTATTTTAGACTTCCACGTGAATCGAATAGCAGAATACGGCCGATATTTTCCGAAAGGTAGTGTCTATGGAAAAAGTTTGGACATGGGTTGCCCTACGATATCCTGTCAAAGCATAGGGAATATGGTTGCCAAGCTTGAAAGTTCATTTTTGAGTTTTTTTTGACTACGCCACCCTGCTTAAAGACAAGCCTGAGAGTCTTAAGCCAAAATGTGTGTCATAGAAAATACAATTTAAAAATCAGGTTAGTGATAGACAACGACAAGATTAATATCGCAATCTATATAATATATTATAAATATAAAAAAGTCACATATACAAATAAAAAATCTCAAAAATCTAAAACTCGAGATATGAACTTTTCAAAGTCAATATATAAAAATTTGACGTTTGAGAAATAATTCACCAAAAATCAGAATGGAAGAATTTTGAAATAATTTGTATGTAATTAGAAAGCATAAATAAAAAAACATGATAGGTATCTGCCAAATTGTCCATTTAACTTATCAACTTTGCAGTGATTTTTTGAAAAAGTACTTATTCACGTATTTCAATTTATTAGGCCTTCAAACATTGCAATTACTCTAGCTTCGTCAATTTTCACCTGATTTTAATTTTTGAACTTGTTCTTTCAACCTTTCCAATATATAAAATATATGATTTTATTTTAAAACCTAGACTTCATAAGTTCGAGAATTAAAAAAAAAAATTTTTCGACATTTTCTTCAATTGAACGTCGATTTTAAGCATAAAGAAATATTTTTTAAGACCTAAAAAATATTAATTTTGATAATTTCTTAAACCAATATTAAGTTTTAATTAAATGATTTATTTTTTTATGAAAATCGATGAAAAATTAACGAAGTAAGAGAATTTGCAATTTGAAGGCCTAAAAAACGTTTTTTGTCCCCAAATCCAGATTTTGGTATTTTCAAAAACAAGGTATGCTGTTTTTAATATATGCAATATGCCCTACAAAACGTTTTAGGTCAGGAGACAAATATTTTTAAATTTATTTTTTTTGTTTAACAATGTATTGAAAAAACAAAGAAGCCAAAAAAGTAAGTTAAATCAGAAATTTGGTAGATAGGTACGTGCCAAGTTATTTTATTTATACTTTCTTATGTCATAAACATTATTTCAAATACCTTTCGTGCTGAATTTTGGTGGATTATTTCTCAAACATCGAATTTCACGGTTTTGACTTATAAAAGTCCATATCTCGAGTTGCAGACTTTTAATATTTTTTATTTGTATGTATGACTTTTATGTATTAACTATGTCTATCGATTCCAGTATCAATCTTTTTTCTACCACTTTTTGTTAAGGAAACAGCTTTTTGACCTTTTTATATTCACCTGTGGTTACGTCACTAAAATGTCAAATTTTTAAAAATCCTGGATATTAGTATTTTTAAATATTATTTTCTCTGATATAATATTTTTTTTACAGCTCTAAGACTTACCATATAAGCAGGGTGGCGTTGCGTCGTCGAAAAAACTCAGAAAATGAACTTTAAAGCGTGACAACCCTATGCCTTGACAAAATGTCACAAGGCAACCCATGTGCATACAGCTTTAAGAAAATATAACTTTCTACTGGTATAACGATGAGGATAAGTAATCCTATGGTAATCCTATTTATGCTTTCTAATGACATACAAATTATTTAAAAATTCTTTCATTCTGATTTTTGCTGAATTATTTCTCAAACGTCAAATTTGTATATTTAGAATTTTAAAAATTCAGTACCTCGAGTTTTCGATTTTTGACATTTTTTATTTGTACCTATGTGTGACTTTCTTATATTTATAATATCTATAGATTGCGATATTTATCCTGTCTCTATCACTTTTTGTTTCATTAAGATAAGTATTTAAGAATTATTTTTCTTAGAGTCCTGAAGAATCGTGTAAGCACACGTGAAACGTCAAAAAAAAAAAATAAATAAAAATAAGACTTAAGCAACCAACATAGCTAGTTAAGATATTTTAGTAGATAAATTTGTACTATTATCAAAACAGCAATTCATTTTCATTAATTTTTACTTTTGCTTTTTTTGTTTGTTCCTCAGTATTCCTACATCAGCAAACCGAACACACATCAGAAAAACAAACACTTATCGGTTTTGAATGCGACCCCCAGTGTTAAACTAGGTCATTGCAGCAGTTTAATGTACTAAAGTGCAACGTATTCGCTGTCGCCTTGTCAAAAAGCTCTTAAAAAACAACAACTTCGACATATCCTTGAATTTCATTCTAAGCTCCTAAGCAGCAGGAATAAGAGAGGAAGGGCAATGGAATTTGGCTTTTAATTTCATGGGGTGGTTACTCGTATGAAAATCCGCCCGGAGCGACATCGCCTACCACAAGTTTTACTAGATATAGTGTAAAAATTCACTCAAACACTCACATGTGCAAAGCTTCTATATATTGGTTACTGACACATAACAGTTATAGTTAATACCTATTTTTAAATTCAAAACACAAGAATGTGAGGCGCTTTGACTATGTCCACCACCTCTTCAGAATTATACAATAATTTTTCAAGAAAACAACACTCACTGACGATGACAACATGTGCAGTTTTCCAAGTCAATGAAACAAGGGATGCGGCCGTCGAACTACTTTCAAAACATAGTTGCTTTTTTTTAACTTTATAGTCTTCTATAATCCCGTTATGGTAGCTTTCCTTGGGAGAGAAATGGAGGAAGGCGTAATCCGGAAAAACAGTCTGAAACCACCTCCAGTGGCGCAGTCATTGGAATGCAATGTCTTTTCAATGCAATGCCAAAGAATATTGTGAAACACCTTAACTACGCTTGTAAAATTCTTAAGATCTACATTTCTACGTACATACATATGCCTGTCTATCCTGTTTCACCAACTATCGATCGTCCAAACGCAAAATGTTTAGTTGAGCCAATGAGGAGTGAAATGTAGGGGATCTGAAAAAAGTTGTGACGTCAGCTAAGTTTGGATGCAGTATTGAAGAGGGTTTTATCCCGAGCATAAGTCATAGTTTGTGTATTGTTGGGTCTTGTGGGGCGTCCGCCATTTTGAAAAACGTAATAGTCTCAATATCTCGAGAACTACTGGTGGGACAAAAAATTTGCAGGGACTTTTTAAATTGGAAACATAATTATCTTTTTTAGGAGTTATACTTTCAGGTTAAGAGAACCTCAAAGTATTTCATTTCATTCAGTTGTTTAAAATATTTAAAATATCAAAAAATGCATGTTTAAGGCACTTTAACTCTGAAAGTATAACTCCTACAAAATCCAATCTAAACAGTCCTTGCAAATTTTCTGTACGATCAGTCGTTCTCGAGATATTGAGACAAATGCGTTTTTCAAAATGGCGGACGCCCCACAAGACCAAACAAAACGCAAACTGAGATTTATACTCAGGATAAACCATTCTTCAATACTGCATCCAAGCTTAGCTTACTTCACAACTTTTTTTTAGATTTTTCCCCATTGGTTTTTTGATACACCATGCATTGTAGGGCTTAAATATATAACAAATAATTCTTTCGGTATTGTATCTTTGAGAGCACCATTTATTCAAAAAGCTTGGTTGATTTTTATTTCATGAAGTCAGGGACGGTTCTTATAGTCGGAAAGGTGAACGTTGAGTTCTTAGTTCATGAAGTAAGTTGATAAATTTGTTGTGAAATGAAAAATAAGTTGAAAATACAAAAATGGTTTTTTTTCTTTTAAAATGTAACTTGTTAAATCATATTTTTGTAGTTTCATCAAATTAGAAAATTTAAAAATGCCAAACAAAAGCTTTAAATAGTTAAAGAAAAATATTATTTAAATAAGGAATATAATCTTCAAACATGGCAAGCCTATTGTAATGGAGAAAAAAATATAAAATATGCAATCATTTTAAAAAGCATTTAAAAACCAAAAAATTGTTAAACTCATGAAACTTGGCAAAAAGTTTGAGTTTGTGATCAAAAAGGTCTATAAAAAAATTGGCTGGAAGGGTGTTTTTTTTTTGCTGACAAGAAGGGGGAGGGGGGGGTCAATACGATTGCCTTAAGAAAAGTTATTACATCTTTATGCGCTTAGTTTAGAAGAAAATAAATTTTTTTAGGGCCTACTGTTGTTCTTACCCAAATCTATTTATAAAAATAACCATATTTTTTGGCACATCTGAATAGGTTCAAAAGCAAAAATCAAAATGTTAATAAACGATGAATTGTTGGACTCAAAATTTACGAAGTTACTTAGCCACAACATGGGCCTATAGATGAGCAATGATCAGAACAGCATGATTTCGCGCTACAAATAAAGGTAAAAACCGGTACATAATGCAGTTTGAAGACGGTAAAACGGGTTGTCAAAAATGGTAAGCATTTGAGAAGAAAAAAAATTCACAAAAACTCGCAACAGTGTGAGAACAACGGTAAGCCCTAAGACAATTTTTTGTTCTCCTTAACTAAGAGCACAAAGATGTTCTTTCATTACATATATAAAAAAGATGTGCCATTGCAATTTATACCAAAACAAACTTCAAGTGCATTCATAATTTGTTCTTCAAATAGTTATCATGTCATAATTTAAAAGAATGTCATGTCCATGCCGCAAGAGCAACGGCGCACTGTTGTCCAAAATGACTTTACTCAAAAATCATAACTTTTGAACGGATTAAGATAACGGTACAATTTTTTTTTTTTGATTTGAAGAAAACTCCCAGTTCTTTTAAAGCAATGAATTTCAAGAAAATTGTTTCACAGGGTGTTTTGTTATAATTGGCCGAAGAAAGATTTTCGTAGCTTTGCAAATTTTGTTAAAAAAAAAAACTATGACCACTTAAATAAAATAAAATAAAATAAAATAAAATAGAATTGATCACAACAGTAAATACTTAAGGTTAACAAACCCATTTCTTAAATTTTGTATTAAGTATAAAAATTATATTTTTTTTTGCCTTAAGCGGTCCATAATTACACTGTGCAAGTCGAAATTCTTGACAGGCTCGCGAATAACTGTTTCGCCCTATTTCGGACCCGAGAAATCCATTGGCATCATTAGTTTTTCGATTTATCGGTACGACTTCGAACAAAATTTTTTTTGAAAGTTTTTTCAATTATTTTGAGAGTTTCCCACTGTTTTTAGTCATTTTTCAACGAAAAACAATATTTATATTGCTAATAATTCTGCTTAAACGTTATTTGCTACCAGTAGAAAGACATTATAAACAATTTTGAACATTTTATTTGAAAATTTAGTGATTTTTTTTGAAAAAAATTTAAAAATCGAAATTTTTTACATTGTTTATCGTTTTTTCGCTGGTTTGCTCTGTTTTGCACAAATACATTGCATGTTTTTCATTATAAATTAATTAAACTGTTAATTTAGTGTTGGTTAAACTTCGACAGTCTATCGATAGCATCGCTAACAAAAAAATATCGATTATATCGACACTTCACAAAACTATCGATAGTTTAAATACTTCCAAATAATTTTACCACATGGCTACCGATATTATCGATAGTTTTTTTCTCAAAACTATCGATACAATTCATAATGGAAACTATCGATATCTACCAAACACTAAGTTAATTCGTTTTTTATATCCAATGTCAAACGAAAACTTAACTTCTAGTTCAAATTATGTTTAATTAATTTCAAAGCTATCGACAATATCGGTAGCTTTGTGGTAAAATAATTTGGGAGTATTGAAACTATCGATAGTTTTGTGAAGTATCGATATAATCGATATTTTTTTGTTATCGATGCTATCGATAGACTGTCGAAGTTTAACCAACACTAAATTAACAGTTAAATTAATTTATAATGAAAAACATGCAATGTATTTCCACAAAAGAGAACAAACCAGCGAAAAAACGATAAACAATGAAAAAAATTTCGATTTTTTTTATTTTTTCAAAAAAAATCACTAAATTTTCAAATAAATTGCTCAAAATTGTTTATAATGTCTTTCTACTGGTAGCAAATAACTAGAGCTCTTGAAACCCGGGTACCCGAAGACCCGCCCGGGTACCCGGGTACTCGAATACCCAGGTATTACCCGGGTAGCACCCGGGTACCCGGGTACCCGAAATACCCGAGTACCCGGGTCTTTAAAATACTCGGGTACCCGGGTACCCGAGTACCCGAGTGTTTTCAACAGCTCGTGTAACCAAGTAAATTCGCTTAAAACAAAACTTTTTTTTGTGTTTTTTTTTTATTTTGCTATAATTTATTAACCTGGTTGACACTTTTTGGGAATTTGTTTGGCATTTAAAGAGTTTCCTGGTTGAACCAAAGTACAAAGATATGACCAATTTGGTCATGGTCCAATTTTACCTATGAAATAAGGTTGCTTTATAAAAGTTCCAATTTTAAAAGTGGCAGTCCTATATTTTTCATTATAGTTATCAACTAACAATGCCAAACAATCTCCTTAAAAGTGTCAACTAGGTTAATAAATTATAGCAAAATATGAAAAAATAAGAAAAAACAAAAAACTAATTTTTTTATTTGCGTATCTACTTGGTTACACGAGCTGTTGAATGTACTCGGGTACTCGGGAACCCGGGTACCCGGGTATTTTGAGGACCCGGGTACCCGTCTATTTCGAGTACCCGGGTACCCGGTTGCTACCCGGGTAATACCCGGGTATTTTGGTACCCGGGTAGCATTGGACCCGGGTATTACCCGGGTAGAATCAAGAGCCCTACAAATAACGTTTGAGTAGAATTATTAGCAATATAAATATTGTTTTTGGTTGAAAAATGACTAAAAACAGTGGGAAACTCTCAAAATAATTGAAAAAAACTTTCAAAAAAAATGTTGTTCGAAGTCGTACCGATAAATCGAAAAACTAATGACGCCAATCAATTTCTCGGGTCCAAAATAGGGCTAAACAGTTAATCGCGCACCTGTCTCAAAAATTTTTTTCCAAAAACTTGCACAGTGTTATTTTTTATACATTTTTTCAGTGACATATTTTATGTAGAGAAAATTAAATTAAATTATCCCACGCCTCTTCCCCCCCCCCCCCCCCCCCCCATCAATGTATCCATTAATAAGTTAATGGAGAAATATTAGGTCATTATTAACTCGTCTTTGATATAGAGTTTGAATCTGAAGAAGTTGGATCCTTTGTTCATATGGAGGCAGGTTATAAGGATCAGACCAAGGAAGTCCCTTTAGAGCAAATCTTATGAAATTATGTTGAATTGATTCAATACGGCTTTTGTGAATTTCATAAAATGGAGTCCAAACTTGCGAAGCATATTCAAGATGGGGTCGAACGTAACAATTATATAAGGAAAGTGTAACATAGGGGTCATTAAATTCCTTTGCCCAACGTTTAATAAAACCGAGCATAGAGTTAGCTTTATTTATATTGTAATTGATGTGTTCAGTGAATTCTAAATTTGAGCTAAAGTGAACCTGAAACGGTCAACTCGACAAAGTTGCTGTTGCAAAATGCAATAATCAAAAACACTCGGAAATCGTTTCCTAGAAAAAGTAATTGTCTGGCATTTAACTGGGTTAAGTGTTAGACCATTTTTTTCACACCAAACACTAAAACTATTAATATCGTTCTGTAAAAGAACGTGATCAGCAAATATTAAAATTTCACTCGAACGCATGCATGATGTTACATCATTTATAGCGAGAATGAATAAAAAAGGGCTTAGGTGGCTTCCTTGAGGAACACCTGAGTGAGCAATGAAAGAATCTGAAAGACAGTTTCTAAATTATACCTGATAGGACCTATTAATAAGTTATGATTCTACCCACGCTATGAAAAATGGCGGAAACCCATGCATGCGAAAGCATTCCACTATAAAGAAAAAAATAAAAATGAAGAATTAAATAAGAAAAAAAATTAAAAAAATTAAAAAAAGTGTAGAAAAAAAACAAAAATTAAATGAAAAAGCATGCTTAAGCACTTGTTAATAAGTTAAAAAAAAGTCCAGTTTCAGTTTCTCTTTTACTATTTACTAATATTAAGGTCCAAGAGAGCTATAAAATACCATATAGGAGGTTTTTTTGTGTGATCTTGCTGTAAGTGCAATCAAAAATATTACAATTTTTATTAACATTCCTTAACATTCTCTAAATAGGTTGATTTTTGCCATAATCAGTTCTATGAAGAGCTTGATGAAATTGCGGGGTCGTTCTGAGAGAGTAGGAACTTACATTAAAACTAATTTGCTCAAGGAGGGTGGAGCTTTCAATTACATTAGACAAAATTTGGTGTATGAAAATAACATCGGCAACTTCGCGACGTTTTTCTAGAGATTGTAAATTAATGAGTCGCAACCGTTCTTGATATGGGGGCAAGTTGAAATTGTCAATCCACGGGAGACCTCTTAAGGCAAAACGAAGGAATCTGCGCTGTATTGAATGAATTCTTTTTATGTGGACTTGGTGATACGGCGACCAGACTTGGCTAGCATATTCAAGTAAGGGCCTAACAAAAGTTGTATAAAGAGATTTCGTAACGTAAGGGTCAGAAAACTCTTTAGACCAGCGCTTGACGAAACCTAAAGCAGAATTAGCCCTGGATACTATATTGTCATAATGGGACCTAAAGTAAAGTTCACTATCACAAATAACACCTAGATCCTTAATAGTTGTTACTCCTAAAACAATACAGTCATTGATATAATAGTCCCGCGGTGGCGGACGGAAACGTTTACGGGAATATGTAATTGCTTGGCATTTATCAACATTAACATCAAGATTATTTTTCTGACACCAAACGAAAAAATTGTTTAAATCGGCTTGCAGAAGTAGTGCGTCGTTAGACGAAGAAATTGTTCTAAAAATTTTCATATCATCCGCGTAAGTTAAAATTTTGGAGTGCTGAATAACTGATTCTTCGTCATTGATTGTCATAATAAAAATGATAGGGCCTAAATGACTTCCTTGTGGAACGCCCGACTTTGCAATGAATGGGTCTGAGATTGAAGATCTGAATAGGACTTGATATTTACGATCGCGTAGGTATGATTCCATCCATTGAATGAAACCAGTGGAAAATCCAAGGGCTTTAAGTTTGAACCATATAATTTCATGCGAAATTCTGTCGAAGGCCTTACTAAAGTCCGTAGCAATAACATCAACTTCATTCTTATTTTCTATTGAATTCAAAGTATACGAAACAAATTCGGTTAAATTGGTGGTCGTAGATTTTCCTTTCAGAAAACCGTGTTGCCTGGCTGAAAGACAAACAAAGATTTACAATGAAAGTACATAGTGTCGAAGATAATACTTTCGAAAAGTTTAGGGATGCACGATAATTTGGCGATGGGCCTATAGGACCAACAAATTAAAAAAAAAAACTTTTTTAAACATTGATGTTTAATAAATCAACAAATAGTTTGTTTACCAGTATAAAGGTTATCCTAAATAATCATTTTTATCAAAAAACAAAACCGACTTCCATGGCTAAAACTGGGCTTTATGGTTTTTCTAATAGTTCATATAGCATATACATTAGGGTGGGTCAAAAAAAAATCGAAATTCATTTTTTTGGTTTGGTACTCCAAAAAATCGATTGCTAGACACCTCTAGAATATATACACCAAATATGAACTCTTTATATTAATGGGAAGGTCCTCCGCTTCGCAATTTTTCATTTTTACATCAAGAATATGTAAAGAAATTTGCTAAAAAGTCAATTAATAAAAAAATGATTTGTTTTAGTAGAACTAAAACAAATCATTTTTTTATTAATTGAATATAAATTTGCTAAAAAGTCAATTAATAAAAAAATGATTTGTTTTAGTAGAACTAAAACAAATCATTTTTTTATTAATTGACTTTTTAGCAAATTTCTTTACATATTCTTGTAGGAAATTGAACGCTCTACAAAAAAGGCCTTCTACACTTTTTTCGTTTATCTTACCGTTTAATAGATATTTGAGGCCCAAAAATCGAGAAAATCTTTAAAATTTCGTTTTTTGTTCTTAATTTTGTAACAAATTGAAAAATTATAATAACCAAACGCGCAAGACATATTCTTACAGGAAACAGATTGCTCCACAAAAAAGGTCTTGTTAACTTTTTTCATTAATCTAACCATTCTAAAGATAAATCGAAGTCAAAGTTAAAAAAAATATAAACACATTTTTTACTTTTAAAAATTTTCCAGTTCACTGAAAATTAATTTTTTTCAAATTAGCAAGATATATTCTTGTAGAGGCTTAAACGTTTTACAAATAATTCCTTGAAATCAAATTGATTGCTTTGCAAATATATAAAAAGAATTATCAAAATATTGGTTCACTCAGTCCAAAGTGTTACCACATAGTAACAAAAAAAAAAAAAAAAAAAAAAAAAAAAAAAAAAAAAAAAACATACGAATTGAATAACTCTTCCTTTTTAGAAGTCGGTAATAAAAGGGAAATTAATGGGGTATATTCTGAGAAAAAATTGACGATTCATTGAAAAATTCAAACGTACCTCCTTGATTTTGAACGCGGGCTAGAGCCCTTTTTTGAATTTCAATAGGATTATTAATTGATGCTAACTGCTGTTTTTTTACGAATACTCTCTTATTGCTCTACAAACATTTTTATTTATCCCATTTATTTCTCCATTGAAAAAAAAGTTTGTACAGTTGGGACTTGGGAGATGTTGAAGGCCAATGAACTGGTCCATTTTTTCCTACTCAAAGATTACCGAACTCTTCAGCCATATGATGTATCTAGTGGAATATCCTCCCAAAGATCTGGTTTAATATTTTGCAAAACCTCCATCAATTAATATTCCTAATGAAATCCAAAAATGGACTTTGGTATAAAAAAAAAGAGAAAACTTGAACACTTGCTATTGCTATATCTGTACTTTGAATACAAAATATCTTTAAGAACAAAATAAATAAGGTTTTCTTAGCTTCTTAAGTCTAAAGCAAAAGCACATATTCTTTTAAGATTTTACCCGTTGCAGGTTTAAAAATGATCATAAGATGTAAGGTAAGTCGGGCGAATATGCCAGTTTGGGTAATATGCCACATTTCAATATTTTACACTGCAAAGCTCATATTGGCAATTCTGACAATGCGGTTCGTTCAGTAATGCTTAGTTCATCTGAAACACGGATGCTCAAGTCATTTGTTTATTTATTTTTGAAAATATTTGGGAAAATATAAATCCAATTGTGTTTTTTATTAATCTTAGTTTGCTTAAAAACGTTATTTTTTTGGATTTTTCAATTCATTATATGAAAGTTACTTCAAAGAAGGTAAGATTCGATATGTAAACCTAACGTGTGTTCCTGTCTGGACATGAGATTTGCCGTTTATTTTTGTTCAGGGATGTTTCCATATTTTTGGACGTTTTGGGGTAAAATGCCACATATGTTGCACACCAACAAAACAAAGCAGAATTAACAGAACAAAAAGGAAAACGAAAGTGAAAATGACTATTCCGAGGAAGCACTACCAGCATTAAATGATTCCTCAAGTGGTGAATAGGATACAGACAACTTTTGTCCAATTTGTGACCTGTGCTTCTCCGACGAATTCGGATCAAGATGTGACTGTATTTAATGCTCTAAATGACAGAGATCGATCACAAGGACCCGTGTTACACGCGATTAAAAAAGGATATACTGCCGGCATATCCACCCGTCAGAAGTGTCATATTCTCCTCACATGTATCTAAAATGCCACTTTTTAAGGTTTTTTTTAAACTTTATTTAAAATGAATTAAACGAATTAAAGTTACGTTTTCATTGGTTTTTTTATTAAATAAAATGACAATCTAATACAAAAAATCTTGAACTAAACTTGCTTTTACTATTTAATATGATTGTTTTACTGTTAAGTGTGGCATATTCCCCTGACTTACCCTATGGGTTTTGCGGCAACCTTATGCGTGATTTTTGTATTAAAAATTTATTATCTGCATTAGAATAAAGTAAGAAACGTTATGTTTTAGACGCATTTTTCGAAGAAAACTGACCTCAAAGTCAAAAATTATCATGGACAAGAAAATTTGAACTGGCCTTGAAAATATGGTATCTGACCAATAAAAAATATATAAAATATTACTATTAAATATAAATATTAGTTAGAAAGAATGATATTTTCCCTAAGATTTAAGACCATAACAAAGTTTCTGGTATAAGTATTATCGGAGATATTAGCGTTTACGTGGGTCAAGGTATAAAAAATAAGCGTCTTCTCAAGCGTTTTCGTTTTTTTTTTTTTTTTTTTCAAAGTACAAAATCTCAGTAGTGCGCAAACATGCACAACTAAATTTTTCGTACTTGACGCAACAATTGTTTGGTGCAAATACCCTATTCGACTTAATGCATGGACTGGTATGGTTTTTTTTTAGGTCTATTCAAACTCCATAAACTGAAAGAAAATGGTGTTTTTTTGTTTCATTTATTAAAACTTTAAAAATATTTTTGTTTAAATTAACTTATAAATAATACAACCAGTAGGCCAGTCATTTCGTCGGAAAAAACGACTTAGAAATGCAAAAGACCGAGAAAGCTAAATTTTGGATATGTTGTAGGGGATGCTTAAAAAAGCTTAGCTTGAAGTTTTCGAAAAAGATTTCCTATGCCCTTTTTTAACCATTTTGAAAAAAAAGGATAAAATTGGTTTTTTGACAATAACTCGGCTATCCGACGAGATACGAAAATTTTACAAGGAGCTTTTTTATAGCTTTTACCGTGTTCTATAATTCATGCATACATATTTTTTGAGTATCAGGAACCGTTTTCGAGATATCGATTAAAAAAGTAAAAAGTTTAAGACATGCCATTTGTTTTTTGACATAATCTATTTTTGGGTGATGAATATCGAAAAAATTATTAAAATAAAAATTGTAGACCATATTCAGACCATATTTTTTCGATAGGAGGTCTACTTTTGACAGAAATCGTAAAAAAAACAAGATTTTTGATACCAACCCCTTTTTTTCAGCCACCCACCCCAGTTTCACAATTAGTTTGTGAGCAATTTAGAATTTTCCAACCACCCATATGCTGCTTATAATTTTTTTTTTCAAAAATTATTGGCACTGATCTAATTGCAATTTTGATAAACTAAATAGCATAAAGATTGAAGCAAACTACAAAATGCACATTCAACACAAAAAGCCGGTATTTGTATACTGTATTTACAAAATTTGGTTTAAAAACATATAATAATATAAACATTAAAAAAAACATGAATGATTGTTTTTTTTTACAACCGAACGAGCTTGGCAGTAGGCGCGGACTAAAAAACTTTGCGGCCAGCTGGAGATCGTAATTTTTGTCAAAAAAAAAAAAAAGAATACGAAATTGTAGGTCTGAATATGCTCTACAAATTTTATTTTAATAATTTTTTCGATATTCATCACCCAAAAATAGATAATGTCAAAAACCAAATGGCATGTCCTAAATTTTTGATAGGAGGTAGGGCTACATGTGGTACACATTTCAAGCTCCGTGAAGCCAGAACTGCGACCTCAAAATTGTTGCACCAAATTTGTCTAATTCGTTTGTTCACCGTTTGTCCACCGTTGTTCATGTTTGTCCACCCAAAATTTTTGTTTGTCCACCTTTCAAAAAAATTTTAGAGCAAATTCTTTTTTTTTTTTTATAGGAAGTCTGAAAAATGAACGCTCAAATTTTGAGAAAGACGTATAAAAACAACTCCAATCGTTTGTCCACCTCGAGTTCTATATACATACCAAATATAAATCACCCTTTGTCCACCCTACGTTCAGGAGATATTCAAAAAACAAAATTTGTACTGAAAAATTCAAAGTCCCATAAAATCTCCAAAAATTGATTTTTTCAAAATTTCAAATTTCTGTCGTTTGTCCACCTCGAGTTCTTGACGTATACCAAAAATCGTTGTTTGTCCAACCTACGTTTAAAAGATATTTAAAAAACAAAATTTGCACTGAAAAATTCAAATTCCCATAAAATCTCCAAAAATTTATTTTTTTTTTCAAAAATTCAAATTTCTGTCGTTTTTCCACCTTGAGTTCTTCACATATGCCAAAAATCGTCGTTTGTCCACCCTACATTTAGAAGATATTCAAAAAATAAATTTTGTACTGAAAAATCGAAAAAAAATATTACGCACACCACAGTGAAAATTTCAAAATCCTCAAAAATTATTTTTTTTCCAAAAATTCAAACGGCAATCGAAAAATGAATACAAACAAAAAATCATCGTTTGTCCACCCTACGTTTTGGAGATATTCAAAAAAACAAAATTTGTACTGAAAATTTCAAAGTCTCATAAAATCTCCAAAAATTGATTTTTTTCAAAATTTCAAATTTCTGTCGTTTGTCCACCTCGAGTTCTTGACGTATACCAAAAATCATCGTTTGTCCAACCTACGTTTAAAAGATATTTTAAAAAAAATTTGCACTGAAAAATTCAAAGTCCCATAAAATCTCCAAAAATTTATTTTTTTCAAAAATTCAAATTTCTGTCGTTTTTCCACCTTGAGTTCTTCACGTATTCTAAAAATCGTCGTGTGTCCACCCTACGTTTAGAAGATATTCAAAAAACAAATTTTGTACTGAAAAATCGAAAAAAAATATTACGCATACACCACAGTGAAAATTTCAAAATCCTCAAAAAATATTTTTGGGTTGGCTAATTTGGGTGACTTCGTCGTTTGTCCACCTCAAGTTCTTGACGTATATAAAAAAAAGAGTGTGTGTACATATGTACACGCGACTGAAGTTATACTTCGCACTCAGTATATTTAATGAATTTCATTTGATATTTTTATTATTTTTTTTATATCATTATTAAAATCATCAAACAGCGTTTTTTTTAACAATCTCAAGTTATGGTATTCTTAGCAAATTTGTTGATGCTATCTCCGTACCTTAACCCAAGACAATCTGACTTCCTTGAATATAGTTATTCATTAAAAAATCTTTATAATTTTAAATTAAGAATCTTCATACTAATTTCCGGGGCTAAATTTTAGCCACATGCACTTGCACATGCAACTTACCCCGTGTGTGTTTTTTTACCGTACTGCGGCGTACTGCATTTTTAAATACTAAAGTACTATCAACTCTTAAGATGAAACGACAGCCCTGCTGCCCAATTGTCTCGTTTTGGTGATATTCAAAAAACAAAATTTGTACTGAAAAATTCAAAGTCCCATAGAATCTCCAAAAATTGATTTTTTTCAAAATTTCAAATTTCTGTCGTTTGTCCACCTCGAGTTCTTGACGTATACCAAAAATCGTCGTTTGTCCAACCTACGTTTAAAAGATATTTAAAAAACAAAATTTGCACTGAAAAATTCAAAGTCCCATAAAATCTCCAAAAATTTATTTTTTTCAAAAATTCAAATTTCTGTCATTTTTCCACTTTGAGTTCTTCACGTATGCCAAAAATCGTCGTTTGTCCACTCTACGTTCAGAAGATATTAAAAAAAAAATTGTACTGAAAAATCGAAAAAAAATTATATTTATATTATAATTATATTTTTTTTTCAAAAATTCAAACGGCAATCGTTTGTCCACCTCGAGAAATGGATACAAACAAAAAATCACCATTTGTCCACCCTACGTTCAGGAGATATTCAAAAAACAAAATTTGTACTGAAAAATTCAAAGTCCCATAAAATCTCCAAAAATTGATTTTTTCAAAATTTCAAATTTCTGTCGTTTGTCCACCTCGAGTTCTTGACGTATACCAAAAATCGTTGTTTGTCCAACCTACGTTTAAAAGATATTTAAAAAACAAAATTTGCACTGAAAAATTCAAAGTCCCATAAAATCTCCAAAAATTTATTTTTTTTTTTCAAAAATTCAAATTTCTGTCGTTTTTTCACCTTGAGTTCTTCACGTATGCCAAAAATCGTCGTTTGTCCACCCTACGTTTAGAAGATATTCAAAAAACAAATTTTGTACTGAAAAATCGAAAAAAAATATTACGCATACACCACAGTGAAAATTTCAAAATCCTCAAAAATTATTTTTTTTTCAAAAATTCAAACGGCAATCGAAAACTGGATACAAACAAAAAATCATCGTTTGTCCACCCTACGTTTTGGAGATATTCAAAAAACAAAATTTGTACTGAAAATTTCAAAGTCCCCACCACAGTATACCTACTAAAAATTACAAAAAACCCAAAAAATTTGTTTACATAAATTTTAGCACTAATTATTATTCAAATAACAAATTTACCAGACTAATTTAAACTATTTATATTAACTAAATACAGTAGCCCAAAAAAATTAAGGAACAAACAAAATTGATTCGTTTTTTAGTGATTTTTGATAAGCTGTTTCTCAATGAAAAATAATCTTTTCAAAAATTTCGAATGGTGAAATAGAAATAGAACTATTCCAATATCAAAATTTTCCAAATTTTTCTTTATCTTATTTTTCTCTTAAGGAAGTGGGAAATTTTTTTATAAAAAGATTATTATTTGATTATCATTCAGCTTATTTGTTTTTTAAGACTGCAATATCAGTCATCAAACAAAAATTCATACTCTTGAATTAAACTTTTCATTCCTCAACAAAGGATCACTTTATAAAAAATGCAAAGATAAATTTGAAACAATCATTTAATTTTCTTAAAAAAAAAAAAATAAGAAAAATTAAAAATTGTCAAACAAATTTTTGGCTTTTCATACATTTTTGGATGCTTTTTTCTCATATAATTAGTTAAAGTTAACCTACTGACCAAGTAGAGTGCTTAGTTGTTTGAATAAGAACAAGTGCTACAATTTTTGTAAAATTATTTTTGGGGATTTTATGGGACTGAATTTTTCAGTACAAATTTTGTTTTTTGAATATCTTCTAAACGTAGGGTGGACAAACGACTTTTTGGTATACGCAATGAACTCGAGGTGGACAAACGACAGAAATTTGAATTTTTGAAAAAAAGTAATTTTTGGGGATTTTAGGGGACTTTGAATTTTTCAGTACAAATTTTGTTTTTTGAGTAGCTCCTAAACGTAGGGTGGACAAACGATGATTTTTTGTTTGTATACATTTCTCGAAGTGGACAAACGATTGCCATTTGAATTTTTGAGGACTTTTTAATTTTTAGTAGAGGTACACTGTGGTGTATGCGTACTTTTTTGAGAGTTGCTATAAAAAAATTCTTTTTGGAATATCTCACAAACGTAGGGTGGGCAAACGATGATTTTTGGTATACAGTAGCGTGCAAAAAAAATGCAAACAATAAAAACATTTGCATTTTTTTGCTCGTCTAAAAACGCATGTTTAGGTAGACTTTTGACCAAATAATGGTTTCGGAGTAAAATATTCCACAAATTGACTCTGTTTAATGAAAATAAAACAGTTTTAATATGCCAAATTTGGTAACTTAGTTCTTGTTCAAAACTCTTTAAACCTTTTTCGTTTGCATTTTTTTTGCTCGCTACTGTACGTAAAGAACAAACGAGGTTGACAAACGACAGCAGTTTGAATTTTTGATAAAATTTTATTTTTGGGGATTTTAGGAGAATTTCAATTTTTCAGGTCAAAATTTGTTTTTTGAATTGCTCCTAAACGGGGGGGGGGGGGGGGGGGAACGATAATATTTGGTATGCATATGAAACTCGAGGTGGACAAACGATTGCAGTTGGTTTTATACGTCTATCTCAAAATTTGAGCTTTATTTTTCATTTTTCAGACTTCTAATAAAAAAAAAAAGAATTTGCTCTAAAATTTTTTTGAAGGGTGGACAAACGAAAATTTTGGGTGGACAAGCGAATTAGATAAATTTCGTTCAAAATTTTTGAGGTCGCAGTTCTGGCTTCACGGAGCTCACATTTCAAGTTAGGGTGGTATGTCATATTGTCCGTGTATGTCATTTGGACGTACTTCCCCTAATTCGACAACTTCCTTTTTGGACAACAGTGCGGCGTTAGTAGTAGAAACTGGACATTGGAGATTTGGAGATTTTGGCAAAAAAAAAAATGTTTCTATGGAGATTTTGTCCATGGAGATTTTCTCTTGGAGATATATGCAAGTTGGATTATAGATTTGGTCCCATGGTGATATTTTTTTTTTGGGGATTTCGTACGACTCCCAACTCAACTACCCTTTACCAAGAGCTATGGAGTAAGAGTAAACCTAATGTGGCTTTTCTGAAAGAGACGAACCAATCCAAAGCCTACGTTTTGAAGAAGAACATGAATCTCGGCAAGTTTGGCTGCTAATCTGATGAGGGTATTCTTGTTGGTTACGCAAAAAATTCGAAAGCGTTCAGGATGTCGGTACCAATCAAGAGAAGTGTTTTCAAAAGTAGAGATATCCGATTCATTGAAAACTATGACAAACCTCAGTCCTCGCGTCGGGAACATTTTTGCCTACATACTGCGAGGTGTAGTGAATCTATCTATGAGTGCGTGTTAACGTCATTTATCACAGGGTGGCTTTCACATTCAGTGCTGTGCAAAACATATGCAACTGTTTCAACTGTTTTTGTATGGAAGGAGACGTTGTATGGCCTGTAATTTTAGATGACTGTTTAATGCATGATTTCAAATTGTGGTTGTATCCTTATTGAGTTTTAATAACTTAACGTACATACAAAGTTGCATAGGTTTTGCACAGAAAAATTTTATGATTTTTTGTAATTTTATTTATAAAACCCATTGAAGAATTATTTTTTTTCATAAAAAGTAGAGAGTTTTGCAGCGCACTGTATAGGGGAAGTCGGGGCAAGATGGGGTACTTAATCAAATTTATTTTTTTTATTAACTGTTACTGTTACTATTATTCTAATATCTGGTGTCATTAGGAACTTTTGGTAAAACACAAAAAATTAAAATACGAAAAAAAGTTTTTCGTCCCGTCTTGCCCCATGGTGCCGGTAAGATGGGGTACCCCCTTAGGTAAGATGTGCTGATTAGAATAATCACAGATAATGATGATATTTATTCATTCTTACATGAAGGTTTTTGCCTATTAGTGAGGCGGCTTAGCATTAAAAAAGAGCTCCATTGTGCACTTTGTGATAAAAGAATGAAATTTATATTTACTCAATATAAGAGTTATTTTGAGATATTGGGCCACCTTATATTCCACCTGAAAGGGTAGATGCAAGAGTTTTTCTGTGTTGAACTTGATTTATTGCATATCATAGTATAAATAATAAAACAATTTTATTAATATGATACATGATTTCGAGGTATTTCTTAACGCCCGATCGATTAAAATTAATACTAAAATGTCTCGACCATCATGTAAAAAGTTATTGGACTCTTTATGAATAGTCTTTTACTTAAAGAGCAAGAATCAGAATATTACCAATTGCTCTTTGAAAAAAAGTGGTAGGCTAATAAAATTTTGTAAAGACGTTTCATATACCATAGAAAAAAAATAATAAATTATGTCCACCAAAATATTTCGGGTTAAAGGGTGTTTTTTTTTAGTGAGAAAGAACACTTTTGAAATGGTATTATTGCACCACATGGGAAATTTATTTTGAACTGCATACAAATGTTATAAATACTATGAAGATCAAAAATAAAAAACAAACTTATTATATTTACCATCGCATATTTAATTTTAATGACAAACTCAAAGAGCTTGCTTTTATTTTTCATTGAATTTTCATACAAATTAATGTTTTGAAGGAGTGAGGTGCATAGGTAAAAGTATAATGAAAAATAATTGTGCAGTTTATTTATTTGAGAAATTTTGCTCACAGTCAGACACCTTTTTTTTGGAAGTCGTCTAGGAGATCTACCTACTACAAAAAAAAACGGAACCCAATATTTTTTTAAATACACAGCGAATTCTTTTAATACATTAAATTTTCTATATGGATATGTATTCTTTTTGTTTATATAATTAAATGCCACTTCACAAAAAAATCCATAAAAAAGAAGGTTTTTTTGCACTTACAACTAGATATAACCCCTTAATAAAAAGGTTTCATTAACTATACTATGATATGCAACAATGCGGGTGTAGCACAGAAAAGCTTTTGTATCTACCCTCCTGGATGTAATACAAGGTGGCCCAATATCTCAAAATAACTCTTATATTGAGTACTACCAATGATATAAATTTCATTCTTTTATCACAAAGTGCACGATTTTGTTGCTAAGCCGCCTCACTAGTTTTTCTTCAATGTAATTAAATTTTTACACTATTGCCAATTCACTTTCAATAAAATTTTCCAGTAGTAAGATCAAAAAATTATCATATCTCTGTACAAGCTGTGCTAAAACCACAATATGTAAACAAAAATTGTGTTATAATAAAAAATATCTATCTATCTATGATGATTATTTGAGCTGACAGAATTCGCAGATATGGGTGCCCTCGTCACAATCATCATCTATTCCCGCACAACTATTATGAACCCATCTTGCACATCATGAGCAGGGTATCCTTTAATGGGAACGGAATATAATTTCTCCTCATCTTCTTCACTTTCATCTCTAAATGATGAGACTCTTCGTCGTTTTGCTATTTTCGTTCATCGGCTATTCTTCTTTGAATACTCATTTTTAAGGAAAACAAATAAGAACTAAATTATTCTCATTGGGGCAAGATGGGGTATGGGTGCCCCATCTTGGCTGCAGATCCATTTTATAACAACAATTTTTTTTTTTTTAAACAGCCTACTATCTTAAGGAAACACAATGCCTTATAGGTTAGTTTTAGCGTAAATCACAGCAACATCTCACCAGTTAACGTTATTAAACAACAAACAGTCACGCGTCAAACCCTAAGAAAATTTAATAAGCAATTTGCTGCAAAACACTTTTTTTAATTTATTTCGAGCTTACGCACACGCACTTGTGAATCACTAACCACCGGGCGACTAACAAGTATAACGGCGGCGCATCGAATTATGAATGAACGACCGTGACTGATCAATTTGAACTGTGAATTTTGCTAGGTACCCCATCTACCCCACCACCCCATCTTGCCACCCTGTCCCCCATTAACAGACAACACTGTAAACAAATCGGTTTTGAGAGATGAGACGTACGAAAGTTTCCAGTCTTGGTATAGTTTGTCGATGTACTAAACATTTGAACAACAGATACATATGACTTTTTCAAAGAGGCAGTTGCACATGCACATGGTTAAATATCACTCAAGTTTATTGGAAGCGAATATATGTATGACAGACTACGCTTTAAGAGAGTCTGTATCAGTAACAGCCTACAAGAAATGTTTCCAATGTTTAGAGATGTCATTTTCAAATTAATCTTGCACATCAAATTTTGAAATTTAGGGTGGGTGTTGTGTTTACAGGGTGATTCAGGAGGAACGTCCCAAAACGCTAGAGCGTGTCGGTTGGATCGAGACAAGAAAAAATCGTATGGGAGGGGGGTATTTTCCCCCTCGTATAGAAGGGAGGGCCATTTTAAAAAAATTTACATAATTTGGAAATAAAGCTATACCTTTCGTAAACCCAATTGCAAATTACAGATTTAGGTTCTTGATTCTTATCTCAAAAGGAACATAATTGCTAAATTTCAATACTGTACCTATATTATTACTCACTTTTTCCATTATTCCCATATTTTCTCTACACCTTAAAAAAACACCCTTTCGATGAAAAAAAAAAATTTATACACATAATTTATTTGTAATTCCCATAGGAATTATATTTTGTATAGAATACTTAGATTCTCGGTTTCTGTAATAAATAAAACATATCGATACCTTCCCGTAAGAATGTATTAAGCGACATGTCTAAAATTGTTCAGGAAACGCAAAAAACTAAATTTTTTTGTGAGGAAATGTATGGGTTGCACAGTTTTATTTTCTCTCTAGTTTCATTTGTATACAATACATGATAGAACAACCAAAATGGTACCAAAACGTTGCGCTGAACTCATAGTATATTTCCACATCAAAAAGTCTTTTTGGAAAAAAATGTCACTTAATACAATCTTACAGGAAGGTATCGATATGTACCAATTTTCGTTGGTATAACATTTTTGTTCCAGTTTATGTGGTACTTATTCCGAATTTCATCATTTCTTTTAAAAAAACACCCTTTTACTCAAGATAGTTTTGTAGACTTTTTAGATTCTTAGCTCTTAATAGAATTGAAACATTATCTAGTACAGGTAAAATAGCTTTTGGGATAAGAACCAAGTACAAAAAAAGTGGGTATGGTTTGTTTAGCTTTTCTTATTTCGGTTTTTGGTTGTTTCGTCTAAGTCGATTCGCTAGTTTATTGTTTCGTATTTTTGTTGTTTAGTTTTTTATTTATTTCGTTTTTCCTTATTTCGACAAACTTAAACTCCGTTTTCTTATGACTTCGTTTTTAGTTTATTTTTTTATTGATTACTTCGTTTTTTCAATATTTCGTTTTGGAATTAAGTTGCCTTTAGTTCACTTGGACTTTAATTATTTCGCCACCATTTGTTTCGCCCATTTTTTTGTGGATGTTAATAGCCTTAGGGCGAATTTTAACGCCATAAGGCTACAACAACATCCACAAAAAAAATGGCGAAACAAATGCTAGCGAATAATTCGCGTCATTTTGAGTGCCTGTTAAATTTAAAAATTCCCAAAAAAGAAAAAAAAACAACGAATTCGTTACAATTTAAGGTAACAGATCTCTTATATTATAAGGATTTGCTTATCTTTAATCCAAAAGTCTTCAAACCCCAAAACAATCCACAAAACTGAAGACGGAATAACCAGATGCCAAAATAAACTAACAGCGAAATGAACCTTGACGAAACAACTCATTGCACTTGTTATGAAAATGCGAAATAAATAAAAATCAAGAAGACACAAGGCGAAGTGATCGAAATACGAAGTAAACGAAAATCCAAATAAAGGATGGCGAACTAATCAGAAAAAATTGTGCCAATAACAGATATCGAATTAAAAAAGGCTAAATAATAGGCACCCAAAAAAAGTCTATAAAAAAAGTTGGGTGGAAGGGTGTTTTTTCGCGGACAAGAGGGAGGAGGAGGGGGTGAGGTCAAATATATACTGAACAAAATTGTTTGTCGAATATCATCATATGACACATGTTTTCAAAGTATTTTTTGATGCTGATTCTAATGCCATAAAAATAAACTCAATACGATTGCTCTAAAAGTTATAGCCGATTGAAAACAAGGGTGCTTGACGTGCATTTTCCCAGCCCGGACCTATCGCACAATTAAAAATAAAGTATGCAGAAGTTTTGTACAAGTTTTGTACAGTTTTGTACAACCAAAGCCGAGTTTTGTACAAGCTTACAACGAAAGTTATAGGCAAGTGAAAGTACCGGGCTGGGGAAACGTTTCCCCAGCCCGGACATGTTTCAAAATTGAAAACAAAATAAAAAAAAGTATGCAGAAGTTTTGTACAAGTTTTGTATAGTTTTGTACAACCAAATTCAAGTTTTGTACAAGCTTACAACGAAAGTTATAGCCAAGTGAAAGTACCGGGCTGGGGAAACGTTTCCCCAGCCCGGACATTTCTCAAAATTAAACAAAAAAAATTTTTTTTAATTCTACAATTATCTACGAGTTTTGTACAGTTTTGTACAACAAAAATTGAGTTTTGTACAAGCTTTGTTAAATAATTAGAGCTTATTTTAGTTTACACTAAGTACACTACGTACCTAGCCAGCTATACAGTGTGATGCAGGAGTAATGTGCCAAAAAGGTAGAGCGTGTAGGTAAGATTGAGACAAGAAAAAAAACTGTATGGGAGGGGGGGTCTATTCCCCCTCGTTTAGCCGGGAGGGGCAATTAAAAAAAAAAAATTGATTTATTTTGGCAAAAAAAATTATTAAAAATCAACGGTTTTACTTACAATAACGTGCTATGCCTTTTTGTAAAGTCAAAACCCTAGTTTTTTAAAAAAAATTTAAAGAAAGCCATTTTATGGAACAGTTTTTGAAAAATTAATTTTCAAAATCAAAATTTTGAAAAAAAAAAAATTCGAAAAAAAATTTCAAACTAATTTTTTTCAAAATTTTATAAAATTAAGTACTAATTTAGTTTTTAAAATTCAATGCTCTTATTTATTTTGAAACAAAAATAGAAAGCCGAATTCAAAAATATCTTGTCATTTTCGAGAAATTAACAAAAAACCAAAACTACTTTTTCATAAAAAACCTCTTTATTTTCTGTTTTTACGTGGCTGGACTTGTTGATAAATTAATTTATGAAACATTAACCATTCGCCAATTATTTTTTAAACATTCAGACTTAAATAAGGAAGGATACAATAAAGTGATACAGTATTGGATTAACCCTGAATTGATCAAATTTTTTCATTGATAACACCTGAAAACTTACCTGAGAATTTTTCTTACTATGTCTGGGGTGCTCGCCGCCCTAAAAGCTTTATGTCTGGGGTGCCCGCCTTAAAAGCTTTAAGGCAATAAAATCGCAATTTCTTAGTAAAACTTGAATAACAAATACTAATGTAAATCCAAAAGATAAATCGATGATAAGAAAAGGCAAATACGAAGGAAAAGAATTCCAATGTTATCTAGGAAAAAATGATTCTCTTGAAACCTTTAAAAATCAAAGAATATGATTTTAAAGGTCCTTTTTTTTATTTTGAACTGCTTGCGCAAGTATTATTTCATTGTTTTTCATTCAAATAAAACAATTTTATTGCCTAAAAACCCTTAAAGCTAGAATCCATGGGCGGCGAGCACTCCAGACATAGTAAGAAAAATTCTCAGGTAAGTTTTCAGGTGTTATCAATGAAAAAATTTGATCAATTCAGGGTTAATCCAATACTGTATCACTTTATGGTATCCTTATTTAAGTCTGAATGTTTAAAAAATAGTTGGCGAATGGTTAATGTTTCATAAATTAATTTATCAACAAGTCCAGCCACGTAAAAACAGAAAATAAAAAGGTTTTTTATGAAAAAGTAGTTTTGGTTTTTTGTTAATTTCTCGAAAATGACAAGATATTTTTGAATTCGGTTTTCTGTTTTTGTTTAAAAATAAATAAGAGCATTGAATTTTAAAAACTAAATTAGTACTTAATTTTATAAAATTTTGAAAAAAATTAGTTTGAAATTTTTTTTCGAATTTTTTTTTTCAAAATTTTGATTTTGAAAATTAATTTTTCAAAAACTGTTCCATAAAATGGCTTTCTTTAAATTTTTTTTAAAAGACTTTACAAAAAGGCATAGCACGTTATTGTAAGTAAAACCGTTGATTTTTAATAATTTTTTTTCCAAAATAAATCAATTTTTTTTTTAAATTGCCCCTCCCGGCTAAACGAGGGGGAATAGACCCCCCTCCCATACAGTTTTTTTCATGTCTCAATCTTACCTACACGCTCTACCTTTTTGGCACATTACTCCTGCATCACACTGTATAGCTGGCTAGGTACGTAGTGTACTTAGTGTAAACTAAAATAAGCTCTAATTATTTAACAAAGCTTGTACAAAACTCGATTTTTGTTGTACAAAACTGTACAAAACTCGTAGATAATTGTAGAATTAAAAAAAATTTTTTTTTGTTTAATTTTGAGAAATTTCCGAGCTGGGGAAACGTTTCCCCAGCCCGGTACTTTCACTTGGCTATAACTTTCGTTGTAAGCTTGTACAAAACTTGAATTTGGTTGTACAAACCTGTACAAAACTTGTACAAAACTTCTGCATACTTTTTTTTTATTTTGTTTTCAATTTTGAAAAATGTCCGGGCTGGGGAAACGTTTCCCCAGCCCGGTACTTTCACTTGCCTATAACTTTCGTTGTAAGCTTGTACAAAACTCGGCTTTGGTTGTACAAAACTGTACAAAACTTGTACAACTTCTGCATACTTTATTTTTAATTGTGCGATAGGTCCGGGCTGGGGAAATGCACGTGGGTGCTTGTTTTGTTTGACTTCAACAGGTAAAATTTAACCGAAACCCATGGAAAAAACATACTACACTGATGAAATTCGGGATGAAGGTTTTAGATAAAGCAGGGACAAAGGATTCATAAAGTTCTTAAAATTATTTTTGGTGAAAGGGTGTTTTTTTAATGGGTTAAGTTGTGTGTGAGGAAGGTATCATAACAGTTGACTTAAATTTTATTAATTTTTAAAACTTGATGTAAATGTTTTGGTTGGTATAAGAATTAAGAATCTAAAAAATGTACAAAATTATCTTCAGTGAAAGGGTGTTTTTTTTTTAAGAAATGATGGAATTCGAAATTAGTACTACAAAAACTAGGAAAAAATTGTTACACCAATGAAATTGTTACACCAATGAAATTTGGTAAAAATGTTTCATTTATAACAGAAACCAAGAACCCAAAAAGTCTATACAAATATTTAAGGTTAAAGGGTGTTTTTTTTGGAAAATAGAGAAAAATCCGCGATAAGTCCGATAAAATCAATGGTATAAATGGTACCCTTACGAAATTCATTAAATATGTTCTATTTCCAATGGAAATTACGAATAATGTAAGTCTATACATTTTTTTTATGTGAAAGGGTGTTTTTTTAAAAGTAAAGAAAATATGTGTATATTTGAAAAAGTGTGTAATACTAGAGTAATATTAGTGGTACCCTTTTGAAATTTAGCAATTATGTTACTTTTAAGATAAGAAACAAGAATCTAAAGTGTCTATGAAAATATCATGGTTAAAAGGGTGTTTTTTTGAGTGGAAACAAAAATGATGGGTCACCCTAATGAAATTTGGTTAAAACATTGATTTTGGGATAGAAAGCAAGAATAAAGAGTTTTTATAAAAAAAATTTGGTGAAAGGGTGTTTTTTTTCGAAGAGACAGTAAAATCTGCAACTGGTCACAAAAAGCCATGTGTCATATGATGATATTCGACAAACAATTTTGTTCAGTATATTTTTGACCTTCAACCCCTCCCTCTTGTCCCCGAAAAAACACCCTTCCACCCAACTTTTTTTTATAGACCTTTTTTGTACTTGGTTCTTATCCCAAAAGCAAACTTTTTGCCTAGTTTCATGAGTGTAACAATTTTTTTTCTTTTAAATGCCTATTTAACCTGTACTTATCACCAAGTTTAAAAAATTAATAAAATGTATGTCAGCTGTTACGATACCTTTCTCACACATAACTTAACCCATCAAAAAATCACCTTTTCACCAAATATATTTTTATAAAATTTATGATCCCTTGTCCCTGCTTTATCTCGAAAAAAATGGAGTAACTAAAGCTCAAAAATTGGCAACATTAGGGAACCCGCCCGAACAGCTTAGATTGTGATGATCTTTTTTTTTCTAACATCGGTAATTAAAAATACTTTAAAGTCTATAGATTAAAAATTGCCGATGTTGCCGTTTTGAATTTTTAAATTTAATTAAAGATTTTTGTGAAGAAAATAATTTTTTTTTTCAAAAATTTTTCTTAAATTTCATATTAATTTGATGCCTAAAGATTGTCTAGGAAATTCAAGGAAAAAAAATATATAGGAGTGAGGGACAATCTTCCATCGTTCAAGCGATAGATGTAATTTTTTTTATTAATTGACTTCAAACACAAAAAAAAATATTTGAACACAACGGCAACACCTACAATATTTAAATATACATTTTTAAAAAGCTAGAAGCCTAGTCATATTTGTAAAATTAAAATTAAGTTAATTGAATTAAGGGCTTTTGAAAGAATGGTATTTTAACTCATTTTCGAAGAATTTTTTTTAATAAAAGTTTTGAAAAAAAATTGATCTTATTTTTTTTCACAGTTTAAAATCTTAACATAAAATTATTTTTTATTCATTTAATAACCCTTAATGTTGAAAGTTAAATAGCAAAAATTTAGAGTTCTTATTTACCAAAGTCTTTGAGAAAATTAATTAATTCGATGCAAAAATTTAGTTTTATCAAAAAAAAACCATTGAAATTGAAGTAATTTTTAATTTTTTTTTTTTTCAAAAGTGTGATATATATTACCTTTTCTGCTTCGGAATTCAACTGATAATATTTATGGCCAAAATTGTTTGTAAAATAAATTCATATTTTATTAGAAAAAGTTTGGAAAAAAGTCATTTAAAAATTTTTTTAATAACATTTTTGTTTTTAATTCTGAGTTTGAGGACCATTTTTTCAAAAACTCTTTATTAAATTTAGTGGATTTAAATTTAAGAGATAAGTATGAGCTTCTGGCTTTTTAAAAATGTATTTTAAAATATTGTAGGTGTTGCCGTTGTTTTCAAAATATTTTTTTTGTGTTTGAAGTCAGATTGTAAGAAAATTGCATTTATCGCTTAAACGATGAAAGATTCTTATATTTTTTTCCTTAAATTACCTAGAGAATCTTTTGCTATCATTTGTTTTTTGAAATTAAACCAAAAAAAAATGGTTTTGTTCAAGAAAATTTTTATGTTAATTTTAAAATCAATACGGCAACATCGACAATTTTAATCTATAGACTTTAAAGTATTTTTAATTACCTACGTTTGAAAAAAAAATCGTCAAAATCAGAGCTGTTCGGCCGGGTTCCCTAATAATTTGCTTTAGTTACTCTACTAAAAGCTTCATATCGAATTTTGTTGTTTGTTTATTTTATGTAGGTACTTTTTTACCTGTGGGTACTTTTTTATCGCGGGTGCAACATTTATACTTAGCAGTGGCGAAGGGTTCATATAACTCGATTATTTCCGTCTTACCTTTTGAAATTCTCAAATTCAACAACATTAACTTCTGGCAACATGAATATAATTTCAATCAACATCTGCACACACTGTCAACATTATTTCAAATACTCTTCTTTCAGTTCTACTCTACACACCTATCTGCTTTTCAACTCACTCCATAAACAAACACAAAACTAGAGCAAAAAAAAGGTAACCCGAAAAATGCCGTCTTATAAACAATAGAACAAATTTGTTTTTTTTTCCTCTTTTTTCATTTACTTATTACTGCCCTTGTGACCTCTCTGTTTAATACACGCTTTCTTATGGAAGAAAATAAGACGATATTCTTCGTCTTACTTTTTGGTGAATTTTTATGTATCTCTCATAATTTTCGCTCTGGGTTAATGAATGCTCAGTGCGCATGTCAGTGTCTGCTTGAGGTAGGTTTCATTTTTCATAGGAAGAAAAAAAGGTAGAATAAGACGGTTTCCTCCGACTTATTTGGGGAATATGTGTGTATCTTGCAATCGCTGAGCTGATGAGCCAAATTATGTTGCGCAGGTTGTGGGTGAGGTAAGTTTTATTTGAAGAAAATCAGTTAGGAAAATATAAAAGGTATAGAACAAGAAAATAACACGCTCCTTTTCGACTTATTATCTGAATTTTTATGTATCTCTCCACGCACTGGGCTGCTGTGTCAAAGGTTTCCACTATGATCAGAAATATGCGTGGATGTTATATTTAATGTCATAAGGCATTTTTGTTGGCAGAAAGTGCATAAAATAAATGCAATTTCCATAAAGTGGCACAACTGCCCCAATTGAATTCAGCAAGTCCCAAGCAGAACGCAGTGAAATTTTGAAAATAATAAAAATTTAGATGATGCAAAAATTGTGAAAAGTTTTTAGATAGTAAGAATTGTTGTTTTGATTATGAATTTAATATGATTGTTCGACTAACAAAAAAGTCGAGAGCAAGAACTTTGCTATGCGATTTATTTTAATTTAGTGTTCTGAATTCAGAAGTCACAAATTGTCATTTGCTAACTTCTAAGATTTTTAAATATAAATTTTTATTTGCAATAATCTTTGAAAAGATATAAATATATTTTATACAATAAAATACGAGTATGACTTTTTGACATTCAAGAATTAGTTTTCTAAATAAGTACCGAAAAATAACGTTTTCTACCAGTTAATATTCAAGTATTTCAAAAACGTGACGGTCCAATGCAATTTTCACTTCGGGAAAATTCTTTAGAAAAGTATGGTTTTGTTCAAGCTCTATTTTGTAACTTTATAGGTATTATTTTTTCTTAGAGGATTCAAATAATTTTAATCAGTTTAGTTTTATGAAGATAACAAAATTGTAGTTAAAGGACGCTCTTACTTAAAGTTTTGTATACACCTAGATAATTGTTGCTTCTGTCGGCGGCGTCGAGAGATCTTTATAATTCTAAGGCGATTTCATGCATAGAAGATCTAGCATTGATCTAGCACTTATATTTATAGGTAGAAAAAAACTTCTTCTAAATTCTAATTACTAAAAGTAGACTTGACTTTTAAGAAAAAGTTCTTGCAGAGTTTTATGAAAGAAAAACGTAGAACTTTGCACACTTTTTAATGGAAACTTTATTAAAAAAAAAAAAAAATAGGTATGTATACATATATCTTATGTTTTTGACAATTGGTTTGAATTGCTTAATTTCATGGCTTGAAACGCAGAAATATATTAAAAATTTGGAATTGAATTTCTTGGTGACTAATTTTTATTCGACTTACCATTTGAAATCATTCACGCCTCGCCACTGATACTTAGGTAATTGAAGCTTATTTACAAATTACAAACAAGTACTAAGATATTTTAATTATGCTAGGGGATACATATTTATACATAAACCTGTTTATTGAAGTTATTCTTCTTATGGGACGGTGGGTATTAAAAATTTGTTTTTGACAAGAGTGTCAAAGGAATTATGACGCGATCGCCATCTCCGAGACAATTGGGCAGCAGGGCTGTCGTTTCAACGTAAGAGTTGTGAGTACTTTATAGCCTTTTCCAACAAACTCAAAACGCGGTTTTCAACATAAAAATTTTGAAAATTTGAAATGCGTTCCCACCGGAAATTTTCGGGTTTTCGTTTGACGTTTTTAGTTATAATTAATTCTGCAACACCTCATTGTCCTCCAAATTAATCGCAAACAAAGTAAAAAACATACTTTTTTAAACGATGTCTATTGTTTCCTATTAAATAGTAGATACAACATCCGGAAAAAGTATTTTGACAAAATGAACATTTTTCTTACTAATGAGAATAATCTGTAACGGTTAAACATAAAATAAGGAAGTTGACGGTTTACGGTTATTTAATGAGTATATTATGGTGAATCTCATGATGGTCAATGTCAGTCAAATAGTTGGTATTATGCTTCGAAGCTGCATTTTTTGTATAAAAAGTGCTAATTTTTGAGGGAAAAAAGTATTTTGACAAGCGTTCTTTTTCAATGTTGGTGAGGTGAGGTAATGCATTTTACAAGTTTCAAGAACGTAAAAAACTGACAGACTTGTTAAGGCTCCGATTTGTAAAAAAGTGGGAAAACGGCGGAACTTAACATTGAATTTAGTGCATCTTCTGCTGCAAGTCATAATTTCGGTGTGTCTGTTAAAAAAAACCTGTGGAGAACTGAATTTATCGCGGGAATCTATAAACTACCAAATATTAAAAAACAAAAATATAATTATACTATGCAAAATTTACCACGAATGGACAAAAAATGAAAAAATGCACTAAAAAAAAGACGCATTTTGAGGAATTCACTTTAAATCGCGGACTGAGTCCAAAATCCCTGAATTTGGAAATGCAATTCTTTCATCAAAAACTTTGTTAGCAAAAGTTCCCTTTGCAGGAAGCAAATAATAATAATACAATATAATAATACTAAAATATAATTATACTATGCAAAATTTACCACGAATGGACAAAAAATGAAAAAATGCACTAAAAAAAACAGACGCATTTTGAGGAATTCACTTTAAATCGCGGACTGAGTCCAAAATCCCTGAATTTGGAAATGCCATTCTTTCATCAAAAACTTTGTTAGCAAAAGTTCCCTTTGCAGGAAGCTCGAGGAAGACAGTTTTGCATTATTTATGGGAAGATAGTACAGTATTTATCTCATTAAACAAAAATTGAAAAAAACTGAGTTCTCAAAGAAACATATTGGTATGCTTCTTTCGTTCAAAAACAAAGTTTTATGGACCACATTCCCACAAATTTCTATCTCAATGATCCATTAAAAGCAAAGGAACTGTTAAAGCTCCGTAAAAATTTGGTCAAGTTTGTTCCAGAAGCGAAAAGCACAACAACATATCCCTTTGAGAATCCAATTTTTTTTTTAATTTTTGTATTATGACGTAAATGCTGTTTTATCTTTCCATAAATATGGCAAAATTATCTTCTTCGAGCTTCCTGCAAAGGGAACTTTTGCTAACAAAGTTTTTGATGAAAGAATGGCATTTCCAAATTCAGGGATTTAGGACTCAGTCCGCGATTTAAAGTGAATTCCTCAAAATGCGTCTTTTTTTTTAGTACATTTTTTCATTTTTTGTCCATTCGTGGTAAATTTTGCATAGTATAATTATATTTTTGTGTTTTAATATTTGGTAGTTTATAGATTCCCGCGATAAATTCAGTTCTCCACAGGTTTTTTTTTTTAACAGACACAACGAAATTATAACTTGCAGCAGAAGATGCACTAAATTCAATGTTTAGTTCCGCCGTTTTCCCACTTTTTTACAAATCGGAGCCTTAACAAGTTTGTCAGTTTTTTACGTTCTTGAAACTTGTAAAATGCATTACCTTACCTCACCAACATTGAAAAAGAGCGTTTGTCAAAATACTTTTTTCCCTCAAAAATTAGCAGTTTTTAAACAAAAAATGCAGCTTCGAAGCATAATACCAACTATTTGACTGACATTGACCATCATGAGATTCACCATAATATACTCATTAAATAACCGTCAACTTCCTTATTTTATGTTTAACCGTTACAGATTATTCTCATCAGTAAGAAAAATGTTCATTTTGTCAAAATACTTTTTCCAACCATTGTATAAAGAGAACATTTAATAGAACATAAACAATAAATAAACTCTAGTACAATAAATAAACTTAGTTAATTTCATGACCTTTTCTTCCAAACGTCATAGTTCAAGTCATCAGACAACATCTTATTCTTGTTTCGTGTGCTCTTTTTAGAAAGACAAGCACAGAGATAGTTTTAGTTCACCCAAATTCATTCTTAGTACACCGTTATTGAGAGCTGGGCCCTATTTCATAGATAATACATCACATACATTACATACATCATTCATTAAAATTTTTTTAATACATTTTACATTACATACAATTTTTTGTTTCACAGATTTCATTGGAAGTAATGTATAATATCTATTCTGTTGTAGTTGATGTATTTATTTTGACATTTCGTTTGAATGAATTGTGAGGTTAGGTTTCGTTGAAGTGTAGGAATTTTTTTTACTGACTAACCAAAACGAAAAGTAGCAGAAACTTGCGTGTCATAATATTTAAAAATAAAACAAGAAAAGACAATGAATTATTGTTTTCTTTGCAAAAACACAAAATATAATATGTGGATATTCTTTATGATTAAATTATGAACAAAAAAATAGCATTTCAATACTTTTATTAAGTAAATAAATTTTGTTTATAGCAAAAAGACTTGCTGTATGAAATGTATGAAAAGTTCACACAAAATGTATTAAAATGATGTATGATAAATTTCTATGAAACAGTATCATACAACATTGGAATACTTCCAGTCGATTCTCCGTTCATACACTGATGTATGACAGTTCTTCATACAACATTTATATGAAACAGAAATAATACATCAGAACTGTCAATATCATACAATGTATGTAATGTATTATCTATGAAATAGGCCCCTGAATTGTTTCACTTTTCAGGTTTTAAGTGGTTTTATATAAAACTTGTGTTTTGCGAACAAATCTGCTAGGGCAAAAATGTAAAGGTAGTAGGTAAAACGTGAGTTTTGGTGGTGGTTTTGGAAGTTTTTTTGCGAAAACCGCATTTTAGCTCAGTGGAAAAATGCGGTACGCCGCAGTACGGTAAAAAAACACACAACACGTGGCAAGTTGCATGTTTCAGGTCCCAAGTTGCATATTTCATGGTGCAATTACCATGTGGCATGAATCATGGTGCAAGTGCATGTGGCATGTGGCAAGTAGCACGAGGCATGTGGCATTCAGTATGCAAAATTTGGCAAGTTGCGTGTGGCAAGTAGCATGTGGCAAGTTGCATGTGGCAAGTTGCATGTGGCAAGCTGGAATTGGCAAGTTGCATGTGGCAAGTTGCATGTGGGAAGTTGCATATGGCAAGTAGCGTGTGTTAAGTTAGGTTAGGTTAGGTAAATAGGGTAGTGTACAGCTAAGCTGCAGCATACACGGGGGCCTATTGGTTCATTGTGATCCCCTTTTATTTAAAAATCGCATTGATGTTCCTAAACTGTTCATCGGTTTACAAAAACTGGCTCAGTTACGAACCATTTTGTACTTTCAATGAATTTTCTCATGTTAACAATTGGCACCTGCGCTAGATCGTCTAGTTCTCCTACGAACCTAATTCCGAAGTAACGGAGTCGGTTTGTTTGGAGGTTTGGACATTCGCAGAACAGGTGTTTAATGGACTCTATTTCCTCTTCATCTTGACAGCTTTTGCAGAAATCAGGTGCAAATACACCCATTTTAATAGCCATTGTACCAATGGCAAAAAATTTTGTTGTATTTAAATTTAGTTTTTAAGTATTTTTTTTGTAATTTTTAACGTTAGTATTTAACGTATTGAATAAACAACAATCAAGGCACAATGACCCGTTAGTACACCAATCAAGACCCTAATATTCTTTTTACTCGGGGATAAAATATAACGAGTTCCTTTTTCGTTGATTTTAGGCCATACACTTTTAGAGATAATACAATCGTCCCTACACTGAAGGAAAAAACAACTTAAAATCAACAAAAACCACGTTGATTCAACTATTTTTCGGAATGATTTTGCGTTGAAGACGAAAATTTTAAAATCAAAGTAGAATATCGTTAGTTTAAAGCGGTTTACCGCTATAAAACATTTTTAAATCAAAGTTGTTTCAACTTAAAAAAAAGCATCAATTTATTAAAAAAAAAAAAAAATGAGCAGCCGCTGGGGATCGAACCTAAAACTCTTGGGTTACTAGGTGAATGCTTTACCAACGTGCTATCTCACTGTTGAAAACTAGAGTGATAAAATGCAAGAAAAGCTGAAGTTCGACAGAAATAAAAAAATTTCTTACGTTACGTTTCTTTACGTTGTTTTATTTTGAAGAAGTTTCATGTTAATTTTTTCAACATTAAATCAACGTTGAAAATTTTACATTTTACGTTGCGTTTTTTCCCTCAGTGTAGTTTTCCAGGTGTTATTGATTTGTTCTTTAGTCATTTGGTCTATTTTCCTTTTGAGCACACCGATTGGGATGTCTGGTCCCTTTACTAATTGGGTGCTGCTATCCTCTTTTGATGCTGACCCTAACCTAGCTAGTTCATCCACTATTTCATTCTCTTCTATATTGCTATGCCCAGGAACCCAGCAGAGTTTTACTTGGTTAGTGTAGCAAATGCTATTGATTTTCTTTCTGCAGTTTAAAACCTATTTGGATCTTATCGTCTCACTGGCTAAAGCTTTGATAGCAGCCTGGCTGTCCACAAAGAATGTTATCTCCGAGGAGATTAGTTTTTCTTTGTGTACGAATTCTGCCGCTTTTTCTATAGCAAAAATTTCAGCTTGAAACACACTGCAATCGTCTGGGAGTTTATATGATTCTGTAATATTGAGAGGTTTACAAAACAACCTAGCTCCTGTTCCTGATTCCATTTTTGAACCGTCAGTGTAGAAGGGGAATCCTTGTTCGCTGATAAGCGAATTGGAATCCCACCCCTTTCTTTCAGGTATTAAAATGGAGAAATTTTTATTGAAATCTACTAAAGGTGGAATGTAATCTGTAGTCTCATTCAAACCCGGATCTTTGTCGTATCTTTGCATGATAGACCCATGACCATAAGTGTTTTGCCTCCAGTAGCCCAATTCTTTTAATCGAAGTGCGCTTTTAGCTGCCGTGCATCTTATGAACTTGTCTAGGACCGAAATGTCTAAAATTATTTCCAATCCTGCTTGTGGCGTAGACCTTTGTGCCCCTGTAATCCCTATACACGCTAATCTCTGTACTTTGTTAAGGTTCTTGAGAAAGCTTGATTTTTCAACAGCTTCCCACCATACGATAGAACCATAGGTAAGTATGGGGCGAATAATCGCCGTATACATCCATTGGATGACTTGAGGTCGCATACCTCATCGCACATAGGGGTATTTAGTGAGTTTAGGCGGACAAAACACGAAATTTTAAACTGATCCAAAAGTAAAAATTCAACTTTCTACTAAAATTAGATAACTTACTTAGCATTGTCTTATAGTTTTAAAATTGATTACCACTCCAGGTGACTAACAGCAGCACTCTAGAGTTCAGAGTTTTCAACCCAAAAATAAAATAAAATGTCATTATAATGCAGCGACAGTGCTTAGTTAAGTACTTTTTTTATGTGGCTATAGAAAAAAGTTTTTATGCAATATTGATAAAAAGATATGAAGCTGTCTACTAGATGCTGTATCTAAATGGTATATTACTATAAAAATAAAATAGTGATATGTTGAATTTTATAAATTAAACATAAAAATATTGTATTTCTGTGTTGGTAAGAAGAAAAGTTATACTATTTCACATTATTGCGTGATAAAATTTAATTCTAAAGGTTAAATTCGTATCAAATTGAATCTGTAAAAAAAAATTGGAACTAAGTGCAACTTCGACACTTTTGCCCCTTTTAAACGTTTTAGGTTTTAAAATGCTTACTTTGTTTCATGCATCCATATTTTAGGTTTTTTTTTTTTAATTTAACTTCTTGAATTAGAAAAACCTACATTTTAAGACCTTTTTGTTGGCGAATCCATTAGTAAAACTCCATTTATAAGCGTTTTATCAAACCATTTGGGTCCATGCTTGAGACTTTTTGTTTGATCAAAAATAAGTTTCGGAAAAAAAATGTTTTCATTGAAATTAACAGTTAAAATACTTAATTCCAGCATTAATTACCTTGTCGATGAAGAAAAGCATATGTGCATCGTGCACCAAAGGTTTTTTTGCATGTGTAGAAAGCTCATAGTACTTTTTCATTATTTCCTCGGTGTTTCGCTTCCATGATAGCTTGGAATCTAGGATTACTCAAGATATTTAGCTTCTTTGGAAAGAGTCAGAGAATATCATCAAGTTAGGAGGATTAAAATCCCCTAGCTTCCTTTTTTCGTGAACAGAACTAGTTTCGTTTTAGTGGGGTTAACCCCAAGACCATTTTGGGCTGCCCATGAAGATATTTCCTTGAGTACGTGTTCCATAATATCTCCGAGGGTGGTAAGAAACTTACCTGTTATCAGAACTACTATGTCATCAGCGTAAGCTACTATTTTAATACCTTGGTTTTTGAGTTTTGTGAGAATTTTGTTAGCCACAAGGATCCAAAGGAGAGGCGAAAGAACCCCTCCTTGTGGCCTTGTACCTCTTGTAACTGTTTTCTCTACAGTACTATTTCCCATTTGTGAGTTAATGATTCTGCCATTTAATATAGTATGAATTAAATCTACTATGTATGACAGAATCAACTCCAATATTGACAAAATTGATTCTTTGTTAACGTTGTTAAACGCTCCTTCGATATCTATAAATATTTGTTTTCAAGCCTTTTCTCAATATGCGAAACTACCTCATGCATTGCAGTTTCCACTGACCTGCCTTTTAGGTAAGCGTGTTGGTAATTGCATAAGTTGTTAGAATTGAGAAGTTCCCTAATATGCAGGTCAATGATTCTCTCCAGTTTCTTAAGGAGGAATGAGGAGAGAGACTTATTGGTTTATAATCTTTTGCTGTTGAGTTTGTCGGTTTTCCTGCTTGTTGCAAGTTGCAAGTGGCAAGTTGCATGTGGCAAGTTGCATGTTACAAGTTGCATGTGACAAGTTGCATGTGGTAAGTTGCATGTGCCAAGTTGCCACAAAAAAAAAACAAAAACAAAAACGTAAATACTCATAAATAAAAGGAAAAGAAAACAACATAGACTAAAACTAAACTTTTATTGATATAAAAGCCATCAATCGTAGATAAAATTAAATTTTTTTCTCAAAAATTTAGCCCCGGAAATTGGTAATTTCCAATTATAAAGATTTTTTCATGCATAACTATATTCAGGGAAGTCAGATTGTCTTGGGTTAAGGTACGGAGATAGCATCAAAAAAATTTCCTAAGAATACCATAAGCTGAGATTGTTAGAAAAATACGCTCTTTGATTATTAATAATAATATAAAACAAAAATAATAAAAATATCAAATGAGAAGTATAACTTCAGTTGCGTGTACATCCGTACAGGCACTCTTTTTTTTTATTTAGCTATAAAATTTAAATTTAATAAGTAAATCGTCACTAGGAAGGGTTCAAAGTGCGATCGCAGGTGCAACAAAATCGGCCCTACCTTTTTAGATCTAAGTACAAAAACATAAAAGGCTGTTAATTTTCAAACACTTTTGATCTTTTACTTAAGATTAAGATTGAGAGGTGGGATTAATTCGAGGTGGGATTAATTTCCTCTTTTTTAAAGTTCACGTAGAAATCCTGAGCTGAGAAAACTTAGTATGTTTTTGGGTGTACTAGCGGCGATGTTTTCCACTACGAGATAATACCCTCCGAGGTGACGTCGACATGTATTGATTCAGCAATTACAGTGACACAGTATGTGTTCTGCTGTTTCTTCGTCTTCGTTACAGTTACACATTTTGCAGGCATCATCGTCTTGTGTAATGCCCATGGTCTTGAGGTGTTTTTTTACTGAGCAGTGTCCAGTAAGGTAGCCTGTGGTTATGCTAATCTGACTCCTGGTCTGGTGAGTGTGAGCAGTTGTTTCGTTCTGGCGTGGGAGATGTTTGGTATACTTTTTTTGGCTTGTCTGTTACCTTCCGTATGTGCCCAGTAATGATTAGCCATATCTCTTAGCCATTTATTTATGTAATACTTTGCAGTACTTGCTGGTATGCCACAGAATGGTCTTGGCATCATGAATGGAGAAAATGGATAGGTTAGTGGAAGTTGATCTACCGGATATAAAACCGTGCTGGTACGGGGATATGGTTTCTTTTAATAAAAAATTCAATTTATCGCAAACAATTTTTTCAAATAATTTAGGTAGGTATTGAGGACAATTTACTTATGGGTCGGTTGTTTGTTATTTCCTGTTTTGGACCACATTAGTGAATAGGAGTAACGAAGGACGTTTTCCATTCTGGCAAAAATACACCATATTTTAACGAACTATTAAGCCTGGTACGCTGTTCGCGCTAAATTTTAGCCGAGATAAAATTCCCATACAAGTTATCGATAATTTGTTTGGGATCCATTTTAGCTCATATAAAATTTTTCGGTAATTTGTATGGGAGCTAAAACTTAGCGCGAGCAGCGTACCAGGCTTTCAAGACAGAACACAAAACTCTAGACAGAGCGACGGATTCGATCCAGGAGGGTGCTTCGGTAAGTTCATACGAAATGAGCGAAAAATTTCAATATCTCCAAAACTAACGGAACAAAAAAAAAATTGCCGTAACTAATTAGCAACAAATTACCAACAAAATAAGGACCTGGATTCGATCCAGGGCGGTTGCTTCGCTAAGTTCAGACGAACTGAGCGAAAAATTTCAATATTTCCAAAACTAACGGAGCAAAACAGTAAAATTTACGTAACTAATTAACAACAAAATATGGATCTAGTTTGGATTCAATCCAGGGGGGGCTTTTCAAAGTTTATACGAACTGAGCGAAAAATTTAAATTTCCGTAAATAATTAGCAACAAAATATGGACCTAGATTTGATTCTATTCAGGGGGGCTTCGCTAAGTTCATATGAACTTAGTGAAGCACCCTATAAAACAAAAACTACCGGAGCACCAAAATCAAATTTGCCGTAACTAATTAATTAAATTAAAAAATAAAAACAAAATCATAAACTACTCCCAATCCGATTTGCGAAAAGTGCTTCGCTAAGTTCACACTCATGGGATACAAGAATTTTGAAAAAATAGTAGTTTAAATGTTAGCAGACAGTAGCACGAAGCTGTCGAGAACATTAAAATGCTACTATATTACCTTCCACAGCACCGCAGCACTACGTTTTATTCTAGATCCCAGACGAATAAGAAAGAGAAGAAAATGTTTCGTACTAAAAAAATAAAAAGGAAACAAAAATAATTGAAAAACTTTATATAGTCGAGTCAAATTAAACATAAAATTGGTAAAATCTCGGAATCCTGGGAAAGTCAATGAATCTGTAAAACTAGTATAGGGCTGCATTATTAAAAGGTCAAATAAGAAAGTTAAAAAAAATTTCACCGCTCTCGATTACAACAATTTTTAAGGAACGTTTACTGTCATTCCGTATGAAAGCGTTTAATTGGAACTGCTGCCTCATTTTAGATTTTGCTCAAACTTTGTAGGGATGTTCTTAAGGACTGTAAGGAAGCAAATCAATGATGATTTAATTTTAAGTTGCGTGGTTCCTCCGCTACCCCTGTTTGAACTTTTGCAAAACGTCATTTTCATGTTACTATAGTTTTGCGTCTATTGAAGATATCGAGTTGATTTAAGATTTATTTTGTTGAAAAATATCTATATTTAATATTTGGTAAGTTAAAGCCTCCTACATATAGTAGCCAAGGTTCTGGAGCCAGTCAAAAACCATGACAAATCAGTAAAATTCTCAATTTTTCAAAAATTGTTTTTAATTCGGAGATATTTAAAACGTAATTTTTTAATATTTATTCAAAAATTACTATTCTTAAGCTTTAAAATGCCGTTTCAAACAAAAAGATATCTTCAATAGACGCAAACTTATGGTAACATGAAAATCACGTTTTCCAAAAGTTCAAATGCGGGTAGCGGGGAAACCACGCAACTTAAAATTAAATTATCATGGATTTGCTTCCTTACAGTCCTAAAGAACATCCCTACAAAGTTTGAGCAAAATCTAAAATGGTACAGCAATTCCGATTGAACGCTTTCAAACAGTAAACGGTCCATAAAAATTGTTGTAATCGAGAGCGGTGAAATTTTTTTTTTTAACTTTCTTATTTGACCTTTTAATAATGCAGCCCTATACTTGTTTTACAGATTCATCGACTTTCCCTGGACTCCGAGGTATAAATCTAATTTGACTCCACTAATAGGCGAAAATTCAAAGTCTTAAAAATACGTTAAATAATCGAAATTTCATATTTATTTAATAAGGAACTCAACATTTTTTATCAAATCAGGCCTAGAATCAAGTTGAACACAATTCGTTTAGATCATTACTTCTAAGATACCCTGTATACATATGTATGTACATAAGGGATGCACATACATATGCAGCAAGTTTAAACTTGAAAAAGCACGATAGTGAGAGAACTCCTACAATTCGTATCTTTCTCTCTTCGCAAGTTTTTTTTTTTTTGAAATGAAAAAAAAAAAAAAATCAATTCAAAAAGTTGTATACATAAGCCTGTCTGTGATATGCGTACTTGGGCGAAGAGTGGTTATGCCACAAATGCGATGGTTTGATGATGTCTACAGACGACACATTGTCCTTGTTTACTTCCAACAATATTGAATAGGTCAGGTCACGTCCATATAATATAATATAGGAGAGAGAGATATTAAAGAGCGACAAAGATAAAATTCAAAAGAGTAATAATTATTTAAAAAAAAAATGGAGAGAGAGAGAGAGAGCGTGAAAGATTTCCTTTTGATTTTTGAATTAACCAATTTGTCTGTCTGATGGGGTTGCAGCTGGTACGAGTATGTACATACATCCAGGTAGACAAACAAATTGCATGAGTTTGCCCCTTGTTACCATGTACGTATGTAATATGTATCCTAGTTAGTAACGCAGCCAAGAAAGGTAGAGTTGCCTATTTGCGGCCGTCTCCAGTAACCGGCCACCTTTCGGAAAATCGTTGTAACTATTGATTTCAAAGTTTTTTATTACAAATTTTCACTCGTATGCTGTTCTAACATATAAGAGAACAGCATAAGAGCAAAATTTTGGAATAAACCCTACGAAATCCTTAGTTATAACGATTTTCCGAAAGGTGGCCGGGAACTAGATCAATCATTTTATTTCTTAATATATCGAGCAGTTATTTATCACGTATTTGACATTCAAGCAGTAAATTTATTTATTATAACATTAGCTGTGTTTTTTTGGCAATGCTATCCGCACCTGCAGTTAGCGTTTACATGCATTACAAAAAACAACACGCAGTTGCCTATAGGAGTAGAAGCTAATCAAACTGCGGACTGAATATTGATGTAGTGTATAAGTTTACACTTCCCTCTGTCTTGCTTGCATATACATTTTCGTTCTGTTTTGATATTTGGGAAATCCTACTGCTGATCTGATAGTGTTGCCAAAAAAAAACGCCTATCGTATTCGGAATCAGTTCAGTAAGAAATGATTAACACATTTTGGAAAGTTTTTGTGTTTTGAGCAGCTTTTGGAATAAAATATAAATTTGTGACTTTTGGTTGAGATTCAAAATTAAAAATATTGAGGAAAATATGAATCGAATAATATTTATCTTTTAATAGTTTAGGGATTATTTTTAAATACATTTTCAGCAAAATTGGAAACCATTAAGAGGATATACGGGAAGAGCCGAAAAAATTTAAGAAACAAATACATATACCAAAATGTTGCTTTGTTTACGAGATATATTGAAAAAAAACCAAAAAGGGGGCTTTTGCACCCCTATCTTCAATTTCCACCCTCTTATTTAATAGCACTCCACGGTTTTATTTTCATTTATAACCTATTGAACGATTCCTGCACTAAAAACCCGTGAACGTCTTAGTTACTTTCTGAAAGACATAATCACTAGCCTATAATACCTACTTAAATTTTTTCATCGGGGAATAATGTGACATTCTTACCTTTCTGGCAAGAACCCCATGTTGCATAAATATAGAATCTCTGTTCGTCTGGTCAGCATATTATGTTCTTAGATTTGTGGTCATTTTTTCTTTCCTAAGAGAACAGACGAGTATCTCATCTCCTATCTTTATGGGCTATTCAGCTAACTTAGGAAAAAGATTAGGTTCCATCGGAATTGTGGAAAACACAATAACGAAGGGCCAATACAAAAGGAAGTTGGGAATGTTTTGATTCTACTAATTCGGAATAGGATCGCGGTTCGAAGCTTCAATATTTATGCTGGATGGGATTCTTGCCAGAAAGGTAATAATTTTATGTTATTTCACGTTTTTCCTCGAAGTTTTAGACCGGTTTGGTAATCTTCCAGGCATGAATTTCAAAGAAAATGTCTTTTAGACCTTATCCCCTTTTGTACGTTATTTTTTATCAAAATGCATGATTTTTTGTAAATTTTTTAAGTTAATCCATATCTACATGACAATTATAAGTAAATTAGAAAAAAAATGTAGGATACTTCAACAAAAACATTAAAAAATTGAGCAGTATGCACCAATAAGATGTATTTTTTCATTTGGGCCTAATAGTATTGCAAGGTAATGTATTATATCTACATTATGTTCCTTTTTACTTGCGATATAGGTACTTTATATCTAGGTACTGTCAGCTTTTCAGTCTGTTAATCTGTCAGTCTGTAGGTCTGTCAGTCTTTCAGTCTGCACCAAAAATAACGTTACTTGTCATATACCGATTTTATTGAAGTTATTCTCGAAAACGGGTCCAACGATTTTAATAAAATAAAAATTCAAATGTAAGATTCAAGACAAGGTCTATCTCTAATTGAAAAATATTTTTTTGGAAAATCATTATTAACGATACCTACCATTTTTTTTAAATCCGCTTTCTGCGAAACTTCTAATTCGATTTCAATGAAGTTTTTTTGTAAACAAGCATTTATACAATTTTAATGTACATAGGTAAAAAATTAAATTTAGAAAATATTAATTTTTGGACTTGAAAAATCGAATTTTCGAAAACGAGATATTGAATTCTTTTAAATTTTGGTTTTAGATGTTGATTAGTGATTTCTTCAAAATGGTATACAAATTTTATTTTAAAAATTTCCCAAGTTTCTATAAAAAGTCTTAAAAATTTAAGCAACTAGAACTCTCAGAGCAAGTTCGTGCGACCCAGTCGAGCATTTTGTCAGTTGGTCGTGAAACTTCTAGAATCTCAACTTTATCATGAGCCTTTAAAACCCACCAAATAAACTGGATAAACTGGATAACAAACGTCAAAATGATCTAAAAGTGAAAATGGAATGGCCCAGATTAAAACACACAAACATAATTTAAATTTAAAGAAAAATGAATTAAATAAAACTAAAACACTAATTTTAATTTTTACTTGTTATATAGGTACTATAGGACAAGTTAAGGATTCGGAAAAAAAATCGAACTCGAGATAACAATTTTACATGACATTACGATGATGGAGAATGCCAAAAAAGTGGGTCCGGCAATTCTGTCTGTCTGTCTGTGTGTAATTCGAGCAACCGCCTTAATTATTTTCTTCAAACTTGGTAGTTAACAGTTTTGGGTGATTCCCTAGAGGACAAAAACTAACGGTACCTGTCATATAACGGAAATAGAAAAGCTAATTTTTTTCGAAAACGGCTCTAACGATTACATTTTTGTGTGTAGTATTACACATAAAAGGCAACTTTTTAAATAAAAAAAATATTTTTTGTACCGTTATTACCGCTATCTACCATAGAACGTTTTTTTTTTGGTTTCTCAATGTCTCGCACAAGACTTACCCGATTTCAACGAAAATTTTTATGCAAAAGTGTTTAAGTAAAAGTAATATTAAAATTTAAGAAAATTAAAAAAAAAAAACACATTTTTGATTTTTAAAAAAATATTTCAAATTTTTTTTTCGAAAAATCAATTTTTTGAAAACAGGTGGGTGAAAAATTTTGAAATTTCGTTTTTATGTGTAAATTAATTCTTTATTCAAAATGACATATCCATTTTTTGTTGAAAAATTTTAGGAAATTTTTATATATAAAAATTATTTTTTTAACCCTGGATGGTTATGCTTCGTCGAATCGACGAACACATTTTTCAAATTTTGAAATTTCCCTAAAAACATCCCAAAATAATATTAACTTTTAGTGAATAAAACATTATGATATCTGCACAAAATCTGATTTTTTGATTAGAAAATATGTTGAAAGGTTTTAATGCGAAATTTCAGAATCAAATTCACTATAGTTTGAGTAGAGCGTAGGTGTTAAGATGGGCTTCGTCGATTCGACGAAGGATAACTTTAGTGTGCGTTAAATATGCATAACCATCCAGGGTTAAAAACGGCTCTAACGATTTTTAATTTTTTTTTCTAAAAATAACTTTTTATATAATAAATAAAATGGCATACTTGGTTTGTTGTAAAAGATCATTTAAAACGTTATTCTATTATAAAAACAGACACTACACTACTTATGAAATTTCTTGAAAATATCAAATTTTAAATTGTCCCTAATTTTCTTGAATAAAACGCTTTAACATTAGAGTAACTTTTAGCATAAGAGCAAGTACCTACGTTTTGTTTTATTTTGCAAAATGTACACTTTTTAGGTTTTATTTTCTAATAAATAATTTTGTAAGCATCATTTTGGGCTTTTTTCAGGAAATTTGTGGGCGAAAAGGGCATTTTCCATCAAAGTCGTGGGAGCTGATAAAATCTGGCATCACTGTTTCTGATGTGCACGAAATGAGAATTGAAAATCTTCTTTTTGTACCTATTACTTTTTTAAGTATAACCGTATCACCCATTGCCTTTTAATAATTGATAAATTAAAAATATCACGACAACAAACTAACTTCAACTATCAATTTTTACTTGACGAAATTTGAACGCTTATGGGTGGCTGATGAAAGCCAATTCCTTAAAAATGATAATAAGTTTAATAAGTTTTTTTCTACTGGTTAATTTTTTTTTATTTTACAGATTGGTTTTTAGATTTACCAAAAATGCCTTATAGATAAGGGATAATGTTTTGGCAGAATTGCTATGAAAATTTCCCGATAAGCTCATATCCAGGATCATACCATTCCGTTGGCCCCAAAATCGCTTGACCTTACTGCATCCGACTTTTTCTTGTGAGGTTATTGTAAACAGGAAGGCCTTAAAGCAAAAACAACAAACTTGAATGAACTAAAACAATATATTCGAGAAACATTTGCGGTTATTCCTGTCCCATATCTCCCATGAACAACTTTTTTTAAGGCGCCTCACATGTATCAATGAGAAGGGGAGGCATTTAAAATCCCTTTTTTTTTTAAACTTATTAGGCTATATTAAATACAATTTAATGAGCTTTAACATGAATAAAAGAAAAAATGAAATCCATACACTGAAAAAAAAGTTATTTGAGTTTTTCAATGTAGCGAAGCGATATTCGTCAGCCACCCTGTATATGATATATATTATATAAGTATGATTTAAGTAGAAAGACGCGGCTTTTGCAGATGTTTCAATGATTTCAGCTTGGTATGGAACTGTTTTTTTTTGCAAGGTTAATAGCTTAACAAGAAGGCTAAATAAGAAGAGATCCAAAAGGACTTATGCGTTTGCTTCTCTAATATGATTGGATCCTTTTAATTCTTACAGGAATAGCGTCTGTTACTGCTTTGATGATATCGTCTCTAAGTATTTCACAAACCAAAGCTGTTGAAAGATAAACTGTGCTTGTGTCCTCCGCAGCTTAAGACATTTTTTGTTTATTTTTTCTTGACCTTTCTCTAGAATTACTTGATATATGTAGGTAATTGATAAATTATTCGTTTCATCTGTACTTTTAGAATCAATTCAAATAACATTTGAGAACCAACCAGCATTTTAAATAAAACTTTTTATAAAAATCTCTATAAAACTCAAATTGGCAAAAAGTAGCAGATGATTACACCGGCACACAAAAAAAAAAAAATCATGAACCAGAAACCAGACCTATCTTTCTATATGTTTTTGGACCCGCTGAATCCGAATTTCAAGTCCGTTTGGCCCTGTCACCCTCCAGTTTTGAGTAATATGCAAAAAACTAAAAAAAAAAGGTAGTTTTTGGGGTCTTTTTTACACTTTTCTCAAAACTGGAGGGTGACCGGGCAAAACGGACTTGAAATTCGGATTCAGCGGTCCCAAAAACATATAGAAAGATAGGTCTGGTTTCTGGTTCATACAACTTTTTTTTTTGTGTGCTAGCACTGTCGCGACATGTCGCTGTCATACCCGGCACACAAAAAAAAAAGTTTCATGTACCAGGAAGCAGACCTATCTTTCTATATGTTTTTGGGACCGCTGAATCCGATTTTCAAGTCCGTTTTGCCCGGTCACCCTTCAGTTTTGAGAAAAATGCAAAAAACTCCAAAAAAGTCATAAAAATTCAAACAAAATGCACTCACAGCTCAAAACTGGAGGGTGATGGTGCCAAACGGACTTCAAATTCGGATTCAGCGTGCCCAAAACATATAGAAAGATAGGTCTGGTTTCTGGTTCATGACACTTTTTTTTTTGTGTGCCGGTGTTATTTGTGTATAGTTAAGTGGTCAAAGCAGAAAGTTAACGCAGTCACTCGGTTAACGCAGAAAGGGGACGATATGTGGATAGCATTACACATGGGGCCTTACCAATAATCAAATTTAAGACCCTCTTAAATATTTAACTAAATTCTACATACACATAGCAAATTTAATAGTCGACTAACGCTCGGTTAAATTTTAAAGTTGAGTTTCCCAACTAAAAATAGCCTTTAATTTGACTACTGAGGCCGTACGTGAATTGGATTAAATATTTAACCTCTGTGTAATTTTTGACACTATTGAGGTGAATACAAAATTTTCACCTGTTAAAAATTTAATGGGCTCTTGAACCCGGTTAAATTTAGGTTAATGTTAGGTTAGGCAGAGAAAAATATTAAAAAATAAGCCATACGGCTGAAAATTGTTTTATTCACCTCAATAGTGTCAAAAATTTAACAGAGGTTAAATATTTAACCCAATTCACACACGGCCTAAATTGATAACTGGTATGGTTAAATATGTGGAATTTAGTTAAATATTTAAGTGAGCTTTAAATTTGATTGTTGGTGAGGCTCATACTCTCTCGTATGACTGATGTGAGGCGATATGTCATCCAAAGCAGCAACCAGCAATTGCTGTCGGATTAAAAATCGAAAATTTATTACGAATCCGTACCTTGCCCTTATAGTAGGTATGTTCACTTACACCTAACAAAAATGTCGCGCTGGCCTTTATATGTTATTTACATCTTAGTATTGTTTTATGTGTGTGAATCCATGTAAAATTGACTGGGTCAAGTTGAATACGAGTGTTGGTTCAATTTACTTTACTTCATTTTTGTTTTTGCAAGATGGTTGCTTTCGTACCTACATATTATATTCCACAACATCAAACAGTTGGCAATGACTATGGGTTGGTGCAAGATTCTTCTTTCAATCTGTATGTACCTACTCGTCTTATGTGATGTTAAGATTTTGTTCTTTCTTCTCAATTGCTTCCACTCTTTGTACTGTCTACAATAACCGCAACCGAGTCAACAGAATTAGGTAGGTAAAGATAGGTACCTAGACCACAGAAAAACGGTCAGTCGGTGCTCTTTTTTTTTTGCAAAAAAAAAGTTGTTAAATAAGTTCGTTTCTCACACTTTACATAAATAGTGTACCTATATCATTTTATCTTTTGCACGTGTATTAATTCTGTCTATATTGCCAAAGTTAAACATCACACACAAATAATACTTTTACTTGCATTTGAAAATCTGCATGCACCAGTTACAATTGCACATATAAATATCTATGTGATAGACAGAGGAATATAGACTCACTTTTCACTGAACATGAACATCATTCACGCTGCTTCCACTAATACATTCCAAAGCGCATATGTCTTTTCATCGCACTGCATTAGTGTGAATAGTGTGCAGACATAATAATATCTCAAACTCTGCAAGTATTTTTATTGTTGCTGCTGTTGTTTGGTTATAGCTTAGCTTGAAGTTCGGGCTAGAGATAGGTTACTTTGCTTTTCTCTCCCTAGTGATCATTACAATATTTTTAAAATCTTTTTTTCAAATGAAGGCCTGAATTCACTTCACACAATCAAAATGACTGAAGAAAAAATATTCATATAGATGTGTTGGTGGTGGTTTGAGGAAAAATATGCATACATAGACTACGCGACACTGACCTGTGTCATAATATAAAAAACCCGTTCACACATAGTAGCACAGTACTCATTCAATGTTTCTGTTTTAGTAGAGGAAAATAAAGATGGTTTACTTTTTTTTGTTTTATTAAAACTAAATCATCATTTCACAATATAATAGGTCGATGGTTAGTGTTCGAGAACGTTTTGAAACTAAACAAAAGATCAAACCGAACTGAGTTTATTCAGATGCACTTAATTCCGTACATTATGTTATTTATTTATTTTTTTTATTTTTTTTGTTGAAAATTGCAGTATTTTCTAAATTGGGGCACAAATCTGCGTCTGCATCAGTGCAGCGTCTGCCTCAGTGCAACAAAACGCACATTTATATACGATACATAGCAGTGTACATAGGTATCAACCAGATTCTTCAAATAAACGCAATTATAATATTTTACAGGGCAAAAGAAATGTTAATTGTGCTATTTTTACTGAATTATAATGTTTTAGTTTTAGTTTTATTATGGACAGACGACCGATCTGTCAAAATACACTTTCAATAGCTGGAAATTTTGTCTGCTCCTCGTGTGTCCTATTAAACGCGGCGATAATAACCAAGGAAAAATCCGTTTTATTCTTGAACCGAAAAAAGAAAAAAGACATTGCAGGCGAGAGAGCGAGTTTCTGCCCCATAATCATCCAAAGCTTACCATAGAGAGAGAGATGTAAATTTTGCAATAGCAAAAAATAAAATATATCTACGAAATACAAATATCTATACAAACTATGTATAAGCCTATGCGGTTTCGTCCGCAACGTCGGTCACAAGAAGTACAAAGCAAATAAAAAAGAAAGAATACAAAAATCCATTCCTGTTCAGAATACAGAATAGAGCTCTTCTCTCTTACAGTTTCTCAAAATTCGCGGTGAATGCAACTGAATCCGAATTCTAATGAGCAGCAGTACATAGGAGAGTGGGAATAATTTTTTTTATTTATATTTATATTCTCTTTCTAAAGATTTTGTATTATTTTTTGTTTGTAAATATTGCAAGTTTGACCGGTTTAATATTTGTATCTGTGAAATGCATTTATTACATTCTTCGATTCTAGCCGATTTTATTTAATGAGATTTATGAGTTTTTTTAATCAAAACTTGTCTCGTTCATATAAGGTTAGGTAGGTTTATTCTTTTTAACAGCGGGCGCGAAATTGTTTACTCGTCGACCAATTCGCAAGTGGTACTGAAAAGCTTTTTCTTTGGTATTGTACTCTGCGGTGCATTCTCCAATGGTGTTTCTGTTTCGTTTCTGTTTCGATATGATATGGCATACGGCCGCAGACATGAGCAGAGAACAAGCGAAAAAAGCATTGCTGGCCTGCTCTGTAGGTATATGCGCAACGACAGACAAACTTTAGATATGCAAAGAAGTGGAGTTCGGGGAAGTCGTAGCTCGCATCTCACTTGAGAACAAAAAGATATAAAAATAGTAGAATACACAACTGAATGTTAAAAAACGAAACTTTTATTTGAATTTCTACTTGGGTTTATTTTTTTTGTCTCAATTTAACTTCGAAAGAACTTATAGGTACCTACCTACCTATGTATATTTAGCAATAAGTACATATGTTTCTATTTTTTTATGTTTGACTCTGTTTGGTTACCATGCAATTTGAGGGGAAGTGTACTGTTCAGCATTTTGTTTGCATCGATATTCTAGGGAATTCTGTTTTTTTTTTCAGATTTTAGGGCGCATCATCAAAAGGTCAATAAGAAAGGTAGGGTACACTGGAAAAGCTTCAGATTTTTTTTCTTGTCTAATATGCCAAAGAATAGTTCACTTTAGTAATATGCAAGCATGCAGAGAAGAGACCATTCTAAATGAATATAATTATATACATTTGTAGCTCCCTCCTTGACAAGAGATAAATAGGGGTGTGCAAAGAATAAAAACGAGAAATAGATACGAGTAGGTAGGTGCATACCTACTAACAAAGCAAACAGAAATCATGTTTGTTCAACAGTAAATCTAATTTTAAAAAGTAAAAATAGATCATGAAATCGAAAGTAGTAGCTAAGTGCACACTTATAAACTGATGGTAAGCTATACCAACCATTAGCGATAACGTCTTCGATAGCGGCGAAGGTGCCTACCTCAATGCTGTTGCAAGAGTTCTTGCAACGTCGAAAAGAAAATTCTTCCAAAGAAAGAAAAATCTGACAAAAAGTTTTCTTAGTGAAAAACTGCAAGCAATGAAAATACATTAGGTAACCAACCCTTTTTCTTTTTTCCGTTTGCTATCCTTTTTTCAATTTTAATTTTAAAAATTTCCCATTCACAACATAAGCCGTGTATTCATTAAGCGGCCCATAGACACCACACTTGTGTGCACACTTGTGTCGGTGTGCGGAAATGTGTGCTGTGTGTGGGCTGGATTGAACACCAATTTTCGGTGTCAGACACGGAGCGAGTAAAATCAAAAGATTTTGATTTTTTTGTGTCGATGTCTCAATCGGTGTGATGTTTATGGGGCGCGCACACAATTACTATGTTGTTGAGTGCGGAGCGTCGGAAGTTTTTTCTGTAAAATGTCGATTCGTGATTGCGAATACTGCTGATTTTTCCTCTTTGAGATTTCTTGTGTGTACAATTTGGTGTGGCGAGATGCAACACCGTTTTCAGTACACCGGTGTGCACACAAGTGTTGTGTCTATGGGCCGCTTTATGCGCGGCAAGCCAACGAACATTGTGCTGCGCGGCAGCCACGCAGTATGAATACCTGGTTGCCATGAGCGGCACACTGTTGTCCAAAATGACTTATCTCGTTGCAAAAATCATAACTTTTGAACGGATTGAGGTAGCGGTACAGTTTTTTTTTTAATTTGAAGGAAATTTCCAGGGCTGTTACACCAATGAATTTCAAGAAAATTGTTTTACAGGGTGTTTAGGAATCATCGGCCGAAAACCGATTTTCTTAAAAAAAAAAATATTTAAATTAAAATTGGTATGCCATTTTGTAGAAATCACTAATTCACATCTAAAAAAAGTTCAGATTACACTTTTCCATGATATTACGATTATAGAGAATGCCAAAAAAGTTGGTCCCGGAAGTCCGTCTGTCTGTCTGTCTGTATAAGGATCTACATCCTAAACGGATGGACCGATTGACTTCAAATTTGGTATGTAGCATTTTTTGGAGACCCTCCAGAGGTGTTTTTGGAATTAATTTTTTTGGGCCAAAAATAACGGTACTTGTCATACACCAATTTCAGTAAAGCTGTAATTGCTCAAAAACGGCTCCAACGATTTTGTTTAAAAAATTCAAATGTAAGTTTGAAAACAAGGTCTATCTTCTAATGAAAAAAATTTTTTTGGAAAATCATTATTAACGGTACCTGCCATAGAACGGTTTTTTTTAAATCCGATATTCTCCGAAACGGCTTATTCGATTTCAACGAAACTGTTTTTGAAGAAGCACTTATATAACTCAAATATAAGCCAAAAATAAAATTTCAAAAAAAATAATTTTTGGATTTTTAAAAAAATTTTGAAATTTTTTTTTGAAAAATAAAATTTTCGAAAACGGGACATTGTATTTTTTTGAAATTTTGTTTTTAGATGTGGATTAGTGATTTCTACAAAATGATATACCAATTTTAATTTAAACATTTTTTTTAAAGAAAATCTGTTCCTTCTGCCTTCATTTTTTTTCAAAGTACAAAATCTCGGCAGTGCGCAAGCATGCGCAGCTAAATATTTTTATTTTGAATCAACAATTGATTGGTACACATACCCTATTCGGCTTAATGAATGGAACCGAATGGATTTTTTACGGTACCTGCCATAAAACCGTTTTTTTTTCAAATCCGATATTCTCCAAAACGGCTTATTCGATTTCAACGAAACTTTTTGTGAAGAAGCACTTATATAACTCAAATATAAGCCAAAAATAAAATTTCAAAAAAAATAATTTTTGGATTTTTAAAAAAATTTTGAAATTTTTTTTTGAAAAATAAAATTTTCGAAAACGGGACATTGTATTTTTTTGAAATTTTGTTTTTAAATGTGGATTAGTGATTTCTACAAAATGGCATACCAATTTTAATTTAAACTTTTTTTTTAAAGAAAATCTGTTTTTGGCCGATGATTCCGAAACACCCTGTGAAATAATTTTATTGAAATTCATTGGTATAACAGCCCTAGAAATGTCCTTCAAATAAAAAAAAAAATTGTACCGCTAACTCAATCCGTTCAAAAGTTATGATTTTTGCAACGAGATAAGTCATTTTGGACAACCGTGCGGCATCTCGAACATGCCGCGCGATGATCCATTCGAAATGGATTTTTAATGCGCGGAAAAATGTCAAACTGTTAAGCAGTTTTTGAAAATGGTATGTTTTACCTTTTTGGATGTTTTATTTTTCTTGATTATTTGGTAAAGGTAGCTGCTGCTCGATGTTCTTTCGCGAAACTGGTTCTTTCGCGAAACTTAAAATCAATGTGCCAAACTGCTAACTGTCGACTGCCGCGGGCGGCTGCCGCAGTAGACAACTATTGGTTACACGTTTCGAACTGTCAAATTTGCCGCGCATAAACATGATGCGCGCGGATGACACGCATAATGAATAAGAAGCTTTATGAAGAAACGCAACGATCGAAGTTCGAAGCACCGACACACAAAATTCAAAAGTTTTGAATTTACTTTACAGTCCCTGCACCTGGCACAAAATCTGTGCGCACACATCAAATATTACCGTATTTAAGTGCGACAGCAGTACGCAATAGTGTGGTGTGTAAAACAAATCGAAAAATCATCTTTTTAGCTATCCTGTATCGGTATTAACTAGACCAGTATCAACCGTGTCGCACGCTGTGGTAGATCACGAATCTTGCGGAACAAAAATAATATTTCGCGATAAATCGACTTTTTTACTGTTTTGACTAAAAACGAAAGGTTTTTAAAAAGAGATATATAATTTTTTGCAAAAAGTGGGTAAAATAGTAAAGAAAATAAAATGCACGACTGGGGTCGCACGTACTTGCTCTTGCAGTTTAAAACACTATTATGTTAGTTTACTTGTAGATTTTAAAGCTGCCTCTACATAAATTTAAAGAAATTTTGTTGATGTTGGGGAAGAGCCGACATTTAGGGCAAAATTTTGAAAAATTTGTATGGGAGGTACACTTTTTTGACTTTTTTGAGAAAAACTAAAAATGCAAATGCTTGAAATATTACGTCTGCAAATTCCATAAAAACCATCTGTACCAAATTTGTAGAAAATCCGTCCACCCGTTTAGGCTGTGGAAATGTGTACAGATGGACGTACAGACGCACAGACGCACGGACGGAATTGCGAGACCCACTTTTTTGGAATTCTCCATCATCGTAATGTTGGTTTTCATTAAAACCCCAATTTTTTTTTCGACACGAAACTTTTCACGCATACTAAGCCAAAAGTATCAATCAGAGCTTGTAAGCAAACCAGTATGGCGTCAGAAGTTTCCCATCTCCTTCTGGGTATCTTAAAACACTAGCACCCCCATTGCAGACCATTGATTTAACGAAAAAGAATTCCTCGAATTAGAATAATATGGAAAGTAAAAAGTTAGATTTTAAAATCAAAAAGACGTGATTAGAGCTGCTCAGCAAAAAATTTAATAAAACGTAAAATGTAGTATATAAAAAATAAAAAAAAAAGTGGGACTCGAACCCACGCGATTTTACGCTCCCATATCTTTTCTGAAGGGAACATTGCTTCTTGCGTCAGGCGCTTTAAACCACTCGGCCATCCTCACATAAGAGTGGAGGAGGTCAAATTTGCCACACAATATAACTTATGCAGATACCAAAAATTACGTTCTTTTTGCTAACGTATGCCGTCATCCCAATGGCTGTGCTTGTTTAACTTATCACGTAATTGTCTTTCGGACACTTGAGGTTTCGTGAAGGGAAGCGATGATTTGGTCCCTGGTTTTATTTTAATTAGGTTCAAGTTCCAGATCGTTTGAAATTTGGATAACGTGTTCAAATTTGGGTTTGGTTTAACGTTTCACTGTGAGTGAAAGACGCTTTTGCATTTATACAAAAAAAAAAAAGAAAAAATTGGCAGCCGCAGGGGATCGAACCTACAACTCTTGAATTACTAGGTTATTTTTCATCATCTTAAAACTATCATTAAGCTAGACAAAAATTCATAAAAACCCACTTATCAATTACTCACAACTAACTTACGGGCCCTATACTAATGCCTTTCGACCTTAAAGCTGATTTAATTCAAATAATATTACAAGTTTTTATTTTTTCCAAGAAATAATTCATAAAAAATCTTGGATTCAAAAATTCATAAAAACAAACTTATCAATTACTCACAACTAACTTACTGGCCCTATATGGGCAGCCTAAGTTATACTTCATTTTTCTTAATACTAATGCCTTTCGACCTTAAAGCTAATTTAATTCAAATAGTATTACAAGTTTTTATTTTTTCCAAGAAATAATTCATAAAAAATCTTGGATTTTGATAATTTTTTGTTTATTTTAATACTTGCAAACTAATAAAAACTACTTAAAGTACTTAAACTACTTGAAACTTCTTAAAACTACTTAAAAACTAGGAATGCCACAACAAGCCATTTTATATTTTTTTAATGTTTTGTATTTTTATTTTTTTTGTGCCACCTCGACTGTCCCTACTAAACACCTAAAACAATGTAAGACGGCCAAGGCAACAAAGACAAAACCGCTTAAGCACACACTCTTGAAGTATTCTTCGTTAGGGTAGTGAGCCCCAAAAATTTAGCTATTTGAAGAGGCCATCGCTCTTGCAAGGTGGCTACGAACAAGCTTCAAAACATCAATTCTATTTATGCTGGCCCATTGTATAGAACCTCGTTGGGATAGCAATGCGTGTAATCAGATTCTGGTGTTCTGTGCAGACCAAGGCAACGTCTAAGACACTGCCTTTCAAAGACCCGAATCTTTCCCATTTGAGATGGAGCAACGTTGAACCACACAGGGCATCTATAGACAATCATCATGTAGCAAATCACCTTAACCCTGGTGTCATAACGAATGCTATAAAACAGCCGTTTCGTCAGGGGAAAGGCTCCCCTCGCCCCGGCTAGAGCATCATCCATAGGTATGTCTTTTGAATATAGATATTGATAGAGTCAGATGCCAAGGTACTTTACTACACTTTTACTCAGCAGCAATCGTCAGCTTCCGTCAGTTCCTTCGCGTATCCCTTGAGGCCTTAGCTAAGGAAGTCCTAAATAGAATCGTTTCTGATTTCTGAAAGTTGATTTTCAACTTCCAGTCATCAAAATATCGCTGAAGTAGGCGAATGCTTTAGCAACGTGCTATCTCACTGTTGGAAATAAGGGTGATTAAATGCAACAAAAGCTGAAGTCCCACAAAAATAAAAAAAATTCGGTTTTAATTAAAAAATGTTTCATGTTAATTTTTTCAACATTCAATCAACGTTGAACATATTACATTTTAAGTTGCGTTTTTTCCCTCAGTGTAGTGCAGTTCTGAGTGCTGAAGAATATGGGGCTTTAAGTTTACATAGCTTAGTTTTTCGGCAGTTCCCGAAAATTGGAAGACCATCGAGTATTGCTAAAGTGATCGCACGTATGTACCTCATTTCAAGTTCACTTGGAATGAACCCTGCTGATGGAGTTGGTGGCTTTTTTGCGTTGAGATTTTTGCACCCGATGTCTCAGCCCATTCTGTTATTTTGTAAAAAAATTTTATTAAAGCTTCTTTTGTCAAGTTAATGTTATCGTACTGACTGTGTTAACTGCTGTTATGAACAGTTTAACCGAAATTGGAGATCTTTGAGCGATTCCATTATCAAGCAGCCAAAGTGTTGAATACTCATTACTTTGGTACGGAATTTGCGATTTATATTTATATTCGCATCCAAGTCGCAATGCATAGGGACCATAAGAAAACTATTGAAATCAGTGGACATTGGTTTGGATGCGAATATCTTCTAAACGGTTAAAGCAACCAATTTGATGCTAAGGACTTTTTTGTAGAACATTTAAGCCCTTACAATAATCCATCTTACTAATTTAATAATAATGACTTTTCAGTGAAGTAGAAAATTTTGAAAAGTAAAAAAAGTTTTTATATTTTTGTTTAACTTTGACCTCAAATATCTTTCAAATGGTTAGATTAAAAAAAAATTTACGCGAGCGGAGACCTATCACATTTTGTAGAGATAACGAAACGGTATTTAAAAAGTCTATAACACCCCCAAAATCTGGAGTTAGGGGCTAAAAACGGTTTTTTGAACCTTCACCCATTGAAAAAATTCTAGCTTTGTTAAATTTGTATACCCCCAAAATCTGGAGTTAGGGTAAAAACCGGTTTTTTGAACATTTTAGTGGCAATTTTGACTTTTTTGTATTGTTTGAGTTATGTGCTGATTAAATGTAAATTTGGAATCCAAATGGATACCTAGATATTTTACTTGGTCCTCCCAAGGAACAGTTTTCGCTAAGATATGAAGTTGGTTGCTTGGAAGATAACAAGCTTTTCTTTTTCTTTTTTAAATACACCATATTGACATGCACTTTAAAACATCTACTTAACAGAAAACTTTCTACAATTTTACATAAATAAATCGGAAAATTTAATAAAAACATTTTATAAACCATGGCATTGTACGAAACAGAATCGAAAGCTTTCCAGTAAACCTTCCTTCCACGCGATTACTTTTAACAAGTGTGCAAATTCGGAGCACTTGATGGGAGGTGCTATGACATAGCCCAAACCCGAATTGCTCGTCAAGATATAATCTATTATCTGATATGATTTTGAGCATTTTTTCTTTTAAAAGTCTTTCGTATATTTTGCTAATATTACTGAGTAAACTTATCGGCCTGTAATTTTCAGCCCTCACAGCTGGCTTTCCTGCTTTTAAAATTGGAATAACTTTATCTACCTTCCAAGCAATTTAAGGGAGGCATTTAACACGAAAGTAGGAAACGCTATTCCTACTCTTGGTAACTTCTTTAAATAAACTTTTTTAAATAAAGATATTTTATTTGGTCAAGACTACCAGTTTTTCTAATTTTTAATTCGCGAACAATTGATGAAACTTCACCTTGTGTTGCGGGAAAATTGTTGGGCGATGTAACAACTATTTAATTAAAATTATCAATTGAAGCATCTACTAAATTATTTGTCGCCACATCACCAAGGTTTTGTGAGACAGTATGGTTTTGCGAAAAACTTAGAGCAAGGGCATTTGTCTTTTCCACATCCGAATAATAAACGTTTGTATCTGTTTTTAGAAACCTGTCTGTGTTTGTTTTTTATAATTATCACAATGTTCCAGAATGGTTTTGCGTTTTTATCCAGTCATTATTTCTTTTGATTGATAATTCTTTCGAGATAAGACTGTTTAGATACGAAACGTTGTCATCACGATGCACAGGTTCTTTTTACTTTGTGAAAATTTGCTGCTTCTTTATTGATATTGATTGTAAAATCCTTGGTGAGAGGCCTCGGGACGAAAGATTATTCTCTGCTGTATGTGACGGATAAAGGTGAGCCTAGATCCTGCATACTAGCAAAGAAAACACTAACAATATTTTTACTACCTAATTACAGCGATCGTGATATCACAACCCAGGGATGGAAAATGAAATTTTTCAATTGTACCGAAAATTTCATTTGTATTGTACTAAAATGGGTATAATTGTATTGAAATATATTTTTCACGCGAGTAATTAATAAAATAAAATTTAATCAAAATGTTTCATTTGCAAAAACTCTTAAATTTTCCATTAAGATACATTTTCTGCGTAAAATTGAAATTTTTATTTAATTGCGGTATAGATAAATATGGGGAAAAGTACTTATTCACAAAACACTATGTATTAAAAAAATTGAAAAAAAAAAAAATGCAAAAATCGTGGAGACCTAAATTAAAAGTGCAATAATTGTTGTTTTTATGTAATGACTCACTTTTGAACTTAAAATTAGTTTTACAGACTTGAAATACTCGGTAATTACCACAACTTTTTAAAAAGATATAATGTGAACACATTTCCAGCATAAAGACAAACGTGTTTTCTTTGAAGTTCACGAACTTTAATCTACACTAACATGACTATTCCATTTAAAAGTCTGCAGGACTCCGGGCTTAATGCTTTACATACTTTGAAAATTGTTTTCGTTTTTTTTTCTGAATTTATAAGATAGTGAATTCAGTTTTTGCATTTCGACTTGATAAGTCTCAGATTCAAACAACATTTTCAATATTTGCTGATGAATGTCGAAAAATAGAACAACTTGATCAGTTTTATAAATATTTTCAAAAAAACAAATCACTACACTCAAATTGCAACATTTATTTTAATTCAAAAAATCTGGAATTCAATTAAAACTTAAACAAATAGATCTCTCGTTTTTTTTAAACTTTCGGTTTCCTCTTTTTTTAAATCTTAGATTGATGCAAAATAATTGTATCGAATTTAAACGAATTATATTTTTGTACTCGAGCAAACTCATTTGTATCGAATTCGATACAATTGTATCGACTTTTCCATGCCTGTCACAACCGCTAACAGACCGCCAATGGAAGGTATTGGATTACGTCCGCTTATCTAGGCCATGATTGTGGGCCGCCTCCGGGAGAGACACTTGGGCGAATGATCGCAGCAGCAGCGAGCTAAAAAGTAGATCTCCTAATTTGTAGTGATGCTAATGCTCATCACACAGTGTGGTGATAAGACCCCTTTTCAGGGAGGGGTCTTATCACATCTCCTATGGAACTTGGTAGTCAACGAACTGCTGCTAGACCTAGAAGGAGAAGATTTTAAGGTTATAGCCTACGCGGATGACACTTGCAGAACTGCTACAAACAGCTTTAAACAAGCTAATTCACTGGGCTAGAGGATGTGGATTGGATATTAATGCCCACAAAACGGAACTTGTCCTCTTCACGAGGAAATACAAGATTCCAGACTTCAAACTTCCTATAATTAACGATGTAACACTTATACATTTTTGATAAAAAACTTACCTGGAAGCTCAATATTGAAGAAAGGGTGAAGAAAACACTCTTTTCATGTAAAAAAGCCATTGGTGGCAAATGGGGCTTTTCTCCTAACATTGCACACTGGCTATACATATAGGCCGGGATGGTAGTTTGGTGGACTGCACTGGACAAAGCGATAAACTTAAACAAGCTCATCAAAGTCCAAAGGTCAGCTAGTATGTGCATAAGCGGTGCGCTAAGGTCAACCCCTTCTGATGCCCTCGACGCGACATACTACTAAATCTCACACCCCTAGACATTTTCAGCAAACAAGTAGCAGCAAGCTCAGCTACTCGTCTAAAAGCGACTCTTCAGTGGACCAGTAATCATATTGGCCACACTAACATTCTAAACAACTTCGGATTCATTCCGGATCGTTTAGACTATACCACGCCTCAATTGGTGTTCCATAATAATTTCCAGAACTCTATTCCCTCCAGAACTGAATGGGAGGACCTTAGCACTCTGGACAATGACTCTTTACACTTCTACACTGACGGTTCAAAAACCAACGAAGGTGTAGGAAGTGGTATATTCTCGGAAAAACTGATCTCAGTCTTTTCTTCCGCCTACCAAACCAATGTAGCGTGTTCCAAGCAGAAATTCTGGCGATTGAGGAGGTTCTTTCTTGGCTCAGAGAAAACGTAACATACAACACGGATATTCGGATCTTCTCGGACAGCCAAGCAGCTATTAAATCTCTTGCCTCTGTCAGTACAAATTCAATCACGGTCCTCGACTGTATCTCTAAGGGAGATGTCTGAGCAGTTTAACATTCACCTCGTATGGGTGCCGGGACATAGTGATATTCCAGGCAATTGCAGGCAGACGAACTTGCCAACCAAGGAACAATCACTCCTCTAAAACCAGAAAGGAACAATAAAGGAACACCTATCGCTACATGTAAACTTATGCTAAGGCAGGACGCTTTAAAGAAAACCAACCTCAGATGGACTCAGAGTAATACTTGCCTATACTCTGTCCGATAAAAATTGGCAGTACAGGCCTTATGGGAGAGCTTTTTCAAAATCAGTGGGACCTAACGACTGCCAAAAAGCAATTCACGAAAAATATGCCCCTGAAACACACAAGAAAACCACAGACGCGCCATGGCATTGTTGTTGTAATTTCCTTACTAAGCGAAGTACACCCCCCTATGACCGATCTGCCACACGATCTGTGGCAGAATGAAACTCAATGATAAAACTTTTTTATTAAAAGTATTTACAATACATAAGAGTTACCATTGGTAAACTTCCTTCATAAACTACTCCTTTTTCTATTATTTTTCTGAAAGAGCTTTCAGGATTAATGATTTTTCAAGCTTTTAAAATGAAAAAAAGCATTATGTGTTGTCGTGGTGTTGGTGGCTGTTTGTTTTTTATTTTGTGTATGAAGGAAAACAGTTAATGTCAACATTTTGACATGCATTTTAACATTTCAACAGGAAAAATAGTTTACCCTTGCTTGGGGTCGGGCTGTGTTTTAAATGAGTGAATTTTTTGTTTTGTTATTTTGGTGTTAAACGAAAAATTAATTTTTTTTTCGTTTTTGTGAAATTTTACCGATAAAATGGTAACGCTGGTACCTTTTCGAAACATTTGTTTCGGATAATACGGCATCGCTGTGTGAGCTTTTTTATGTGATAGACATATCCAGAAGGCGTGAAGCAGAGTGAGATGCAAATGCACTATCTTCCCTGTACTGCCAATTTTTATCGGACAGAGTATAGCTACTAAACAAATATGGCCTTGTATAGACTTGAAACGTTCAAAGTGTTTGTTGAATTTAAACAGAATGCATATAAGCTCTACCATAGGTGTTCTTACAGGACACTGTTTAATAGGTAGACACGCAAAAAGAATGGGCATGTTCTCTAACGATTTCTGCAGAAGTTGCATGGATGAAGAAGAAGAGGAAACTGTTCAACATCTTCTGTGCACCTGCCCTGCTCTCTCTAGTAGAAGAAAACTCCATCTAGGAGAATTCTTCTATGAATACACTAGCGATCTAGTGAAAACGGATGTTAAAAGTCTATCTTCATTCATAAGAAGCTCCGAGTGGTTCGGCTAGTGAGTTCCAACTTGCTAGTCTTTTGTGGTATCACAATGGATCCATAAGGGTCTAAGTGTGTCGGGTAACTTGCCTGACAACCACTGCTACCTAACCTAACCTTATTGATGTTGTTACTGCATGTTCTGATATTTATAAGTATAAGTATAAGTATAAGTATAAGTATAAGTATAAGTATAAGTATAAGTATAAGTATAAGTATAAGTATAAGTATAAGTATAAGTATAAGTATAAGTATAAGTATAAGTATAAGTATAAGTATAAGTATAAGTATAAGTATAAGTATAAGTATAAGTATAAGTATAAGTATAAGTATAAGTATAAGTATAAGTATAAGTATAAGTATAAGTATAAGTATAAGTATAAGTATAAGTATAAGTATAAGTATAAGTATAAGTATAAGTATAAGTATAAGTATAAGTATAAGTATAAGTATAAGTATAAGTATAAGTATAAGTATAAGTATAAGTATAAGTATAAGTATAAGTATAAGTATAAGTATAAGTATAAGTATAAGTATAAGTATAAGTATAAGTATAAGTATAAGTATAAGTATAAGTATAAGTATAAGTATAAGTATAAGTATAAGTATAAGTATAAGTATAAGTATAAGTATAAGTATAAGTATAAGTATAAGTATAAGTATAAGTATAAGTATAAGTATAAGTATAAGTATAAGTATAAGTATAAGTATAAGTATAAGTATAAGTATAAGTATAAGTATAAGTATAAGTATAAGTATAAGTATAAGTATAAGTATAAGTATAAGTATAAGTATAAGTATAAGTATAAGTATAAGTATAAGTATAAGTATAAGTATAAGTATAAGTATAAGTATAAGTATAAGTATAAGTATAAGTATAAGTATAAGTATAAGTATAAGTATAAGTATAAGTATAAGTATAAGTATAAGTATAAGTATAAGTATAAGTATAAGTATAAGTATAAGTATAAGTATAAGTATAAGTATAAGTATAAGTATAAGTATAAGTATAAGTATAAGTATAAGTATAAGTATAAGTATAAGTATAAGTATAAGTATAAGTATAAGTATAAGTATAAGTATAAGTATAAGTATAAGTATAAGTATAAGTATAAGTATAAGTATAAGTATAAGTATAAGTATAAGTATAAGTATAAGTATAAGTATAAGTATAAGTATAAGTATAAGTATAAGTATAAGTATAAGTATAAGTATAAGTATAAGTATAAGTATAAGTATAAGTATAAGTATAAGTATAAGTATAAGTATAAGTATAAGTATAAGTATAAGTATAAGTATAAGTATAAGTATAAGTATAAGTATAAGTATAAGTATAAGTATAAGTATAAGTATAAGTATAAGTATAAGTATAAGTATAAGTATAAGTATAAGTATAAGTATAAGTATAAGTATAAGTATAAGTATAAGTATAAGTATAAGTATAAGTATAAGTATAAGTATAAGTATAAGTATAAGTATAAGTATAAGTATAAGTATAAGTATAAGTATAAGTATAAGTATAAGTATAAGTATAAGTATAAGTATAAGTATAAGTATAAGTATAAGTATAAGTATAAGTATAAGTATAAGTATAAGTATAAGTATAAGTATAAGTATAAGTATAAGTATAAGTATAAGTATAAGTATAAGTATAAGTATAAGTATAAGTATAAGTATAAGTATAAGTATAAGTATAAGTATAAGTATAAGTATAAGTATAAGTATAAGTATAAGTATAAGTATAAGTATAAGTATAAGTATAAGTATAAGTATAAGTATAAGTATAAGTATAAGTATAAGTATAAGTATAAGTATAAGTATAAGTATAAGTATAAGTATAAGTATAAGTATAAGTATAAGTATAAGTATAAGTATAAGTGTGTGGATCAGAATCAAAACCCATTTTATCCACTTTTTTTGATTTCGAGTAAATCGAGAAAAACTTGTATCTCGTAAACGAAACATTTTTTAGTACTTTTTTAAATGCAGGATTGATTCAATTAGGATTCCCTACAGTTTAAGTCCAGAAATCGTGATCTGAGGGTTTTAGTTTTAGAGTTATACCCAAAACAAATATGGATAGAATGGATTTTGAGAATCACCTCTGAATTTCAGACCAAAATATGAAAATATGGCATTAAAAAAACTCAATTAAAAACGAGAAAACTTTATTTCCTTTTTTTTAACTACGCCTACTTTCTTGAACAAATAAATTCAATCCTAAATGCCGAACATTTTTTTTTTCAAAAATCCGTATAAATATTCGGATATTCCCATCTAATCTCATCCCAAGGATAAAATGGTTTTTGAATTTCAAATTTATTTTAGAAATAATATTTTGAATGGATATAATGGATTTTGATGCGAATAAAATTGTTTGGATATAATGGGTTTTGAAACAAAAACTCAAGTGGATAAAATGGGTTTTGAAATTAACCTCTAACTTTGTGGTCTGATTTCTGTTCCAAAAAATGTAATTAGAGACTCAAACTTGGGCGCAACGTATGTATTTGAATAATAGAAACAAAACCTCATACCTAAGTCATTTTTTTTGAAAAGTGGATATAATGGGTTTTGATTCTGATCTACACAAGTATAAGTATAAGTATAAGTATAAGTATAAGTATAAGTATAAGTATAAGTATAAGTATAAGTATAAGTATAAGTATAAGTATAAGTATAAGTATAAGTATAAGTATAAGTATAAGTATAAGTATAAGTATAAGTATAAGTATAAGTATAAGTATAAGTATAAGTATAAGTATAAGTATAAGTATAAGTATAAGTATAAGTATAAGTATAAGTATAAGTATAAGTATAAGTATAAGTATAAGTATAAGTATAAGTATAAGTATAAGTATAAGTATAAGTATAAGTATAAGTATAAGTATAAGTATAAGTATAAGTATAAGTATAAGTATAAGTATAAGTATAAGTATAAGTATAAGTATAAGTATAAGTATAAGTATAAGTATAAGTATAAGTATAAGTATAAGTATAAGTATAAGTATAAGTATAAGTATAAGTATAAGTATAAGTATAAGTATAAGTATAAGTATAAGTATAAGTATAAGTATAAGTATAAGTATAAGTATAAGTATAAGTATAAGTATAAGTATAAGTATAAGTATAAGTATAAGTATAAGTATAAGTATAAGTATAAGTATAAGTATAAGTATAAGTATAAGTATAAGTATAAGTATAAGTATAAGTATAAGTATAAGTATAAGTATAAGTATAAGTATAAGTATAAGTATAAGTATAAGTATAAGTATAAGTATAAGTATAAGTATAAGTATAAGTATAAGTATAAGTATAAGTATAAGTATAAGTATAAGTATAAGTATAAGTATAAGTATAAGTATAAGTATAAGTATAAGTATAAGTATAAGTATAAGTATAAGTATAAGTATAAGTATAAGTATAAGTATAAGTATAAGTATAAGTATAAGTATAAGTATAAGTATAAGTATAAGTATAAGTATAAGTATAAGTATAAGTATAAGTATAAGTATAAGTATAAGTATAAGTATAAGTATAAGTATAAGTATAAGTATAAGTATAAGTATAAGTATAAGTATAAGTATAAGTATAAGTATAAGTATAAGTATAAGTATAAGTATAAGTATAAGTATAAGTATAAGTATAAGTATAAGTATAAGTATAAGTATAAGTATAAGTATAAGTATAAGTATAAGTATAAGTATAAGTATAAGTATAAGTATAAGTATAAGTATAAGTATAAGTATAAGTATAAGTATAAGTATAAGTATAAGTATAAGTATAAGTATAAGTATAAGTATAAGTATAAGTATAAGTATAAGTATAAGTATAAGTATAAGTATAAGTATAAGTATAAGTATAAGTATAAGTATAAGTAATAGAGTGTCAAATCGTCGTGATATCGGTTATAAATTTTTAAAGCCTTCTCGATGAACACTTTTTGAGGACAGTGTCCGTGCTACCATTTTATAGCATTTTCTGACTCTCCACACTTGCCAAATATAACAAAATAGTGAGGTCGTTCTTCAGGCAGGTCATTCTTATGAAACTTGATGTCCCTAGTTCTGGTTGTTCCTCATACTTTTCCTGGGAATTTATCATTCTCATCGTCTTAGCACCTTTGGGATTGGCTATAAAACATACTGAAAAGGTCATTCTCAGAGTCTGTTATCATCATAATGTCTTATTTAATCTTTTCCTCAGTCTCCGGTGTGAGTCTAATTGACACGCGCCATTCGCCTACTTCAGGCGATTTCTTTTTCATCGTAACTTGTTTGCATCCGCATTAAAAACGCATTGATTTTTGCAGATGCTCAAATAAATGCGGATGCTCCGCATATGCGGATGCGAATATTCATAACATCCCTGGCTCAGACAATGAGGAGTCAAGTACATAAGATAAAAAAAAATGTGAGGTCAACAATGTTTGTAGGAGGTATTGAAGACGATTTTTAATTAAAATTTTTAACAACGATAGCACATTTTGTTTTTATGGATCCCTTATAAGCATTATACATTCAAAGTAAGAGCACCACAATAACCTAGCACACAACAATACAAAACATTAAAAAGTACGTTTTGTAGTTATTATTTGCTTACTAACTACTAGCGTTGCAGTAAATGATGAGCCGGATAACACAGTTTTGTGTTAGAAAATGGTCGCAAGACGGTGCTTGCTATAAGCGCTCTTTGGCTATGATCTGATAGTGTTAAAAAAGCAAACAATTTGCCTCACTGTTGCTATGCAAGAATAAATCCAATAAGAAAATTATATATTGAAGAGAGAAAGATAATTACATTTCCAATCAGAAAGGTCCTCGGAAATTTGTGTATGCGATAAGTCGTTCTCGAGTTATTCAGCCCTATCGAGGTATCCGTTCGGAGAAAGTTCCGAAACGATAACCACGTTCCGATCGGAACTTTCATATCTTTCAAGGTATCCACTTCTAAACAAAAAAATAAAGTATACAATCGCATTCATTTGACACATGTGTCAGTGCGATTTATTCAATAAATAAAAACCCTTGTGATGCTCAAGTCTTCTTAATTATCACTATTTTTTACTTGCGATATAGGTACTATATCAAGTTATGCATTCGTACAAAAAAAAAGTTGAGATAAAATTTTTCCATGACATTACGATGATAGAGAATGCCAAAAAAGTGGGTCCCGGAAGTCCGTCTGTCTGTCTGTCAGTCTGTCTGTCTGTATAAGGAACTAGAGCCTAAATGGATGGATCGATTGACTCCAAACTTGCTATGTAGCAGTTTTTGGAGACTCTCCAGAGGGGTTTTTGGAATTAATTTTTTTGGACCAAAAATAACGGTACGGTCATACAAAAATTTCGGAAAAGTTTAATTTCACGAAAACGGCTCCAACGATCTTTTGAAGAAAAAAAAATTCTTTGAAAATCATTATTAACGGTACCTGCCATAGGACCGCTTTTTTCAAATCGGATTATCTGCAAAACGGCCTATTGTATTTCAACGAAATTTTTTATACAAAAACATTTATATATTTTAAATATATGCCAAAAATAAAATTTTGAAAAAAATAATTTTTGGATTAAAAAAAAAATTTGTTTGAAAAATCAAATTTTCGAAAACGGGACATTGAATTTTTTTGAAATTTTGTTATCAAAAAATGTTTGTTGAACACACTTCATCGCAATGCGTTGATAGGCGCCATGTTTCATCGGAAGATTCTCCGATATGTCAATCGGAACGGATACCTCGATAGAAAATTCTCCGATTTCGAACAAATCGAAAAAAACTTTCTCCGAACGGATACCTCGATAGGGCTGATTATTATTAAGAGTTACGCGTTGTTCGAAAAAAAACGACAGCGTAATGTTTACGAAAGCTGATATTTTTATACTTAGATCTACTTGCAATACTGCGTCAAAACATTGACTGAACTATGGAAAATCTTTATAAAATGGGTGCAGAATAGCAATAGAAATTAAATTTTTGAAAGTATGAATTTATTTTAATCTTACACGAAAATAATTATGAGTTCTAATGCGCGTTAACGTACGCGTACACTCATCTTGTTTATGTTATGTTTTTGAGTGCAGGGGAAGGTAGGTATGAGTTTTCAATGCGAGGCATTAAAAAATCAAAGATTGCATTGATCTCTTTCTTTACTTCTCGATATATCGTTAAGATTAAGTAGTCATCTATCTCCCAAAAAAAATGATATAAATATTTGTCTCACTTTTACTCTCCCAGCAGGGACATTTGAACGGACAAGCTTTCCTTTTCAATAGCTTGTTTTTCAATTTACGAAACTCAATCGAGTCACTCTAGCCAGAGCTTTTCCCTTTTCATGACATGAGAACATCAACATATCTATACTCTGATAGAAAAGGGGATACTTTCGTTAGATATTGGAGACATAGACATTTGTAGTAGGAAACTCAACCAGTCAATATTGGGTGTTGTGTTGGGGTGGCATAGAGGTGGTTGCTTTTAAAGCTTTATTTTCGATGCCAATGAATGTGACGTGATGAAACAGCAAACGACAACGACGTCGGCGCTTTGTGCATATAAACTGAGCACAGACGTTTTTTTTATCATTAAACTTGTTTTTGACGACTAATGGTCGTTGGGGACGATAGGTAAGAGCCAGGGCAAGTGGTTGTCGTTGTGCCTGGCTGATTTTTAAGTTTGTGTGTGGCAACGGTGTGGTCGTTTCATATGTACTTCAATGACAGGCGGATGCGCGCACTTACACAACAACAATATTTGGGTGTATGTATGTGCGCATGTAAAATAAAAATTATTCATTTTCTAAGTTCAGTCTTGGAGTTGAAGGTCAGTCGATGTTTTATGTCATTCAACTTGCCTTAGACAGTGCGGGAAGTGTGATGGGGTCGGATGGGATATCGGCCGCCGGATGGTGAAGTAAAGGATGACGATGAGGCTGGCGCTGTTTTAAACGAAATGGCGAAAAACACGAAACGAATGTGATGTGCCAATGATCATTTGCTTGTATTAGAGTAGGACTCTTATGTGAAAATATCTTCGATTTAGCGGGACGTAAGCCCAAACGCAGAGAGAAATGGTTAGGTGGAATATTTTGTTTTGACGGAAACTTTTGTTGTATTCGTTTGTAGGTATACTGTCAGGCTGCACCGTAGAACATAATGTTCTGTTGTCTAACAAAGTTCTCCTAGCGGGTGAATTATTGTTGCTATTTTATGTTCAGGCTTTTGCGTGGGTTTTTCTGAAATTTCAGGTAGGTTCCTACCTTCATAGTACAGAAAATTTAATTCAAGAGAAAAACGTGCAATTTAATGATATTAGTTTGGAGATGGGGTTAGAAAAATGTTTTACTTAGATTTTCTAACCTTCCTGCCTACCTGTTATTGCTTATTGAAGTGCAAAACACAACTAAAATTGTCTCCTAAGATTTGTGGAATGAAAATGAAATGCAGAAAAAAGGGGACATCGTTTAATGTGGAAAGGTTATCAAATTATAAGTTTATTTGGCCTTATTTTTCAAAACAAACCACATTTCATATTTCTAACAATGTAAAACATTTTATTTGTTCACTATCTAACGTATTGAATTTTTTTAATTTTTATAGGTAGGTAGTAGGTATATATTTTTACAAAAATGTTTGAGTTTAAAAGTACCTTAATAAACATTGCAGCGATTTAGTTTTTAGGTAACTGTTTCCATAAGCTAAAATAATGTATATGTAAACGAACTAATAAAATTCACTTACTTCCTTATCTAACTGGTGTGTTGGAATGAAAATATAAAATTGGCTGAAATACAGTAGCGAGCAAAAAAATGCAAATGAAAGAGGTTTAAAGAGTTTTCAACAAGAACTAAGTAGGCATATTGAAACTGTTTTATTTTCATTTAACAGAGGCAATTTGTGGAATATTTTACTCCAAAGCCATTATTTGGTCAAAAGTCTATCTAAATATGCGTTTTTAGACGAGCAAAAAAATGCAAATGTTTTTATTGTTTGTATTTTTTTTTTTTGTTCGCTACTGTACTTAAAAATAACATATGTACGTTTTTGCTGTTATGGTAAAAGTTACTCAGAATGTTAACAATCTCATAGAATATAGAGCATTAATAAAATAATTTTGTCTTTGTGAAATTTTATCCTTTATCTTATAAGTGAGGCGGCTTTGCATTATAAAAGCGTATTGTGCACTTTGTGATAAAAGCATGAAATTTATATCATTGGTAGTACTCAATATAAGAGTTATTTGGAGATATTGGGCCACCTTGTATTCCATCCGGAAGGGTAGATATAAGACTTTTTCTGTGTTGCACTCGATTTGTTGCATTTCACAGTATAGGCAATGAAACATTTGTATTAATATGATACATGATTTCGAGGTATTGTCTAACGCCCGATCGAATAAAATGAGAGGTGGACAAACGACAGAAATTTGAAATATTGAAAAAAGTCAATTTTTTGAGATTTTTTGGGACTTTGAAATTTTCAGAACAAATTTTGTTTTTTGAATATCTTTTAAACGTAGGATGGACAAACGACGGCTTTTGGCATACGTGAAGAACTCGAGGTGGACAAACGACAGAAATTTGAAATTTTGAAAAAAGTCAATTTTTGGAGATTTTATGGGACTTTGAAATTTTCAGTACAAATTTTGTTTTTTGAATATCTTTTAAACGTAGGGTGGACAAACAACGATTTTTATTATGCGTGTAGAACTCGAGGTGGACAAACGACTGAAATTTGAAATTTTGAAAAAAATCAATTTTTGGAGATTTTATGGGACTTTGAAATTTTCAGTACAAATTTTGTTTTTTGAATATCTCCTAAACGTAGGGTGGACAAACGACGATTTTGACAAACGACGATTTTTTGTTTGTATCCATTTCTCGAGGTGGACAGCAGTTCGAATTTTTGATAAAAATTGATTTTTGGGGATTTTAGGGGAGTTTTAATTTTTCAGTGCAAAATTTGTTTTTTAAAATGCTGCTAAACGGGGGGTGGAAAAACGATAATATTTGGTATGAATATAGAACTCGAGGTGGACAAACGATTGCAGTTGGTTTTATATTTTGAGCGTTTTAGACGATTTTTCATTTTTCAGACTTCCTATAAAAAAAAAAGAATTTGCTCTAAAATTTTTTTGAAGGGTGGACAAACGAAAATTTTGGGTGGACAAACATGGACAAACGGTGGACAAACGAATTAGACAAATTTGGTTCAAAAATTTTGAGGTCGCAGTTCTGGTTCTTCACGGAGCCTCTATAGCCACTATTCAAAAGTTATTACATTTTTTTAATGGTTATGTATTAAAAGAATTAAAATGTAAAATATGACTGATTAAAAAAACTGATGGAATCCATGCATTTGTGGCAGCAATGTGAAAAACTTAAGACCCTACACTTAAAATAATGTATTAAATTAATAGGCTTTTTTTGCACTCTGGAACAAATAACTTCCTAGTAACTCTAGATTTGATAAAAACTTTAACCATTCTGCAATTCCTTTTGGACGCCCATTTTTAACAGTGGCCCATTTAGGCAAAAGTGCTTGCAATATTCATTTTTCGGGTGGGTCTATAATGAAAAACTTTTTAGATCAGTGCATTCACAAATGTTTGGAGCTCGAGTATTCGAAAAAAATTTCAATTTGGGTTATTGGTGTGCCTTATAGAGCAGGTCAAAGTTAATAATTTTTTATTATGAAAAAAAAATGTGTTTTTTTATTTTTTTTCTTAACTTTGAGTGTTTAAACTAGGAAGAGGACTTCTAAAACGTTTGATTTTTATTTTTTTTCATATGCTGTGTAATTATTTAAACCAACAATTGAAAAAAAAAAAATAAAAAATTTATTTTTTAGTTGTTTAATTTAATGTTTTTTAAACACCGTTTTTTGCACACTTTTTCGACTTAAATTGCATAGAAAAAAAAGATTCCTACGTAATCAAACCAAGCTCAGCTGATTCAAAATCCTTATACATATATTTCTTAATAAAAATCCAAAAGCTCAGCTGCGTCATTTTGCATCCAACTGAGCTAGAGCGATTTGAATTGATAAAGTCAGTCATTTTTTCGACTTTTTTTTCTCATGTGTTAAAATAAAATTTTGGAAAATTAGAGTTCTTTGTTTTGTATGTGATGGATTTCAATAACATGACTTTTATTTAAAAGGAAAAACATATTCTATGTATATTTACTACCTAATTTGTATGAAAGGGTTTTATAGCTTATTTCTTTTAAACCTCTAATAAAAACTTTTAATTAACATCATTAAATTCCATTCCGGTACTTTAATTTGATTAGAGCTTTTTACCGGATTAACGAATTTTCTAATTCGTTAATCCGGTAATTTCTACAGACAGGTAGTTTTCATGGGACGTCATAAAATTATAAGTAATAAAACGATTAGAATATTTTTTGGTGCTGGTATTTATTTTTAAGGTATAAAAAGATGAAATACTAAGATGAAATTATCATTTAAAGTATAAAAGAGCAGTGAACAATCAGATGCAACCGCTCGAATAACTGTCAATGAAGAAGTTATTATGAGGCTGAAAATAATACTGAATGTTTTGAATTGCAGGGAAGTAGTAACTGCAGTTAAATTTGGAGAGTATACTAAGAGAACAGCAGAGCTTCTAAAACAAAATTATCCTGAAAAACTACTCACACCTACTCTTCACAAAATATTGGTGCATAGTCAAAATATCATCGAATATCAATCACTACCACTTGGAGAACTGTCAGAAGAAGCCCAAGAGTGCAAAAATAAAGACTACAAGAAGTACAGATATCAAAACACGTGCAAAGTTTCAAGGATTCGGCGGAATGAAGACCTATTTAACATGCTTGCAACCTCATCGGATCCACTTATTTCTTCCTTAAGGCATGTAAGAACCCAAAAAGATCTGAAAGAACAATACTCTCCAGAAATGATGAGTTTATTACAAATTTCCCCGGACTTAGATGATAGTTTTCAAGAAATCTAGTGTTGTTTATATGTTAATTTGTTACTTTTACCCTTTTCCACTATTTGACTTGTAAAATATCACTGAAATACACTATAAATGTACTCTTGTATAAAGAAAAATAAAAAAATGCATATAAGTTAAAAAAAAAAAAAAATACTTTTTTCCGCACTGTTTCACTCGAATTGGTTCTTTTCCTTTTTCCCCACTGAGTCACTTCACTCAGATTACTTCAGAAATTGATTTTGACGATTGTATATCAATATGCCATAGTGTTTATCACCTTATCTAAAACTTCTTACTTTAACACCAAATTCTGAAACACCCTGTAAAGTTTTTTTGAAACTCACAATTTTCATAGCCTTGGAAATTTCCTTCAATAAAAAAAAAAAATGTGGCGATATCTTTATTTGTTTAGAAGATATTAATTTTGCAAGCAAAAAAGTCAAAAGGGGCCACTGTGCTACGAAATTTTTCATAAAATATTTTTTTTACATTTTGCATCGAAAAACGAATTTCAATATTTTTTCAAAGAAAAAGTGCAACAGCTATGAACATTTTTAAATGCTCATGATTTTAGTCAATTATTGTAGAAAATTATAAAAAAAAAACAAATTTCATTCGTGGTTGTGGTGAACGAAAACGTAAAATGATGAAATTTAAAATACACTGAACGAAAAAAGCTAATATTTTATAAACTAGTTGCGATAGAAATTTGTTCTTTTTGGCGCACAGTGTTCAATTTTCGCAATCTAGCTGTACTTTAATGAAAAATATATGTCTCCCAAATCCAACAAAATTGGTATCATATGAAAGGTAAAACCTCAGACAATAGAATAGCAAAAAAACAACAAGAAAACAATTGTATTTACCGTTCCACAGATTCACAAACATTAGCTTGGTTCAAGAGAAAAAAAATTTAAAGCTCCTTGCTCTTCTTGTGTCACTTTGATAACAGCGTGGTTAAGTAAAATAATAGTTGTTTAAATTAATTTTTTTTTTATTTTAAGTAACATTTAAGAAATATTTAAGGTAAGTAAATTTTTGTGTGCACTAAAAACTAAAAAAAATAAAAATAATTTGTGTGAAGACCTAAAGAGTGTTGTTTTTTTTGGGAGCGTATCGGAATCCCGCTTTTTAAAATCCCGTTTTTCGAAAATCCAGAAAAAAAAGTTTCAAAATCCCGTTTACTAAAATACCGCTTTTTTAAATCCCGTTTTCTGAAATCCCGCATTTTAAAATCCCGTCAAATCCCGAAAATCCCGATTTTTTTACAAAATACTTGCTTAATTCACAAATAAAAAAATCATGAGAAATAAACAAAAAATTAGTAATCCTTCAACTAGTGTAATCCTTCAATTAGTGTACCTTCAACACATTATGAAAACGGTATTTCTTTTATAAAAACATAAAATGATTAAAGCCTTAAATTGAGTTCACAAGTAAAAGAAATTTCATTTATTTAAATATCAAAATTGTTGAAATGCATCCAAATATAAGTTGAAATATATTTAAATGAAATTTCTTTTACTTGTGAACTCAATTTAAGGTGTTGTGATCATTTTATGTTATTATTAATCTATGGGATTATCACGATTTAATTGTTCTTCTGAAACTTTAAAGTAAATATTAGTTTGTTAATTGATTTCTTTTTACTATCACATTCCTTACTTTTTCTTATTTTTTTTATATATTATATTTTTTGTTAAAGGTTTTAATTAAATGCGTTGAAAACAATGTCTAATTTTTTAATTTGTTTTAGTATCCCGATTTTGCAAGCAAAACTAGTTGTTTTATTTTAAAAAATCGCGCGATTTTTTAAAATGAAACAACTAGCTTTGCTTGCAAAATCGGGATAATAAAAAACGGGATTATAAAAAGCAGGATAATGAAAAACGGGATTTTAAAAGCGGGATTTTAAAAAACGGGAATATAAAAAGCGGGATATCGAACCCAACCCGTTTTTTTTTGTTGTTTAACTTTGTAAAGCGTTTGTTGAATTATCTAGTTAAGATTATACATATGCGCAGGTAGCTTTCATTGAGTAGGGATAGATAGACTATGTGTGCCGTGCTGATCCTTTGTATACCACAATAAAAGAATGCATAGATTGGGTTTATGACTCACATCTGGAAGCAGCATGTTGTGTCTACAAGGGATGCAGCGCGTCATACAGTCGATATCCCTATTCAAATAGAGATAAGATAGGTTAAGAAATATTTGTATTAGATATAAGAAATAGCTGTAATGTAGTTTAGTTTTACTTAAATAAAACAGTTCAGTTTTAGACACGACACAGAGCAGTCGTTTTCATTGTATTGAAATGGTGTTGGATTCTTCATGGTGACCCCAAAGTGATTAATTTGAATACGTGTATCGTGCTAAGGTAAATTCTTTTTAGTTGCTGTACTGTGGAATTTATATGGGAGGATATTCATAAGGAATATTCAATTGGTAAGTTCCAGACAGTTAAAAATTTAAAATTATTTACTTACCCTTCATTTGAAATCCAACTGAGGCAGAGATGGATGAAATTAGAAGTTTACAATCAAGACTTCAGTCATTCAAAGCTGCCTTAGAGGACTTCAAAGCTGAAGTCAAGACACCCGACTCACTCAAGGTGTCTAAAACCTTGGCCCAACAATCGTTTGTAGCTTACTACAAAAATTTTGGCGATGAGGGCGAACTCACAAAAGTCTATGTATCTTTATGTATAGAACATAGCAATTTAATGAACAACACTTCAAATGGAGACTGTTCATTTAAAAATTTTAGAATTGGAAGAATTGATGAGAAATTTTCATTTGAAAAACCTTCCGTCACTTCTCCGCCTAAATTTTGTTTTGGTACACCAGAGGTGAACCTTTCGAATGTTCGAGAGGAAGGCTCCTCTTGGAAACGGACTGAAAAACGTTTCACTCAAAGTTCATATGCTTCTGACTATGACTTGGGGAATCGTAAATTTAAATTTGAAAAGGAAAAGACTCCTTTAATAAAAAACTCTTCCATTGACATTAGTTCTACTAAAGATTCGTCGTATGTAAACTTTACGTTTGGTAATCCAAAAGTTAGCCTATCGGAAGAAGTTCGAGAGGAATCTACCATAACGAATTCTATCAGTGATAATGACTTTAACCTGAGAAGATGTAATAAGCTTCAAAATGAAGCAGAAAACAGGAGATTTTCATTCGAAACTCCATGTGCTAATAATCTACATATTGTAGAAGAGCACACAAAACGGATTCCCTTAGAGGAAACTCCAATTACAAGGCCAGTTATAACAGGTCATAATGTTAAGAAGCCTATTATAAAGGCATCTGTAAATTCAGTTTTTAATTGCATTATGGGATGTAAATCCTTTCATTCCACACATCAATGCCATAAATTTAATAATTTGAGTATGAGGGAAAAATGGAGAAAAATTCTGACGAACAAATTGTGCTTAAAATGTTTAAAAGGTAAACATTCACGTAAGGATTGTCACGAGCGTGGCTGTGCAATTTGTCTCGGCAATCACAGCACCTTACTCCATAAAAATAAGCTGATTTCTGAAAACACTAAAGTTGATGTGATTCTGAGTGATCATACGGTGAAAGAAAAGGCCTTATATTTGGATGAGGTAAGTTCTTATGAAGAAGAACTTGACGTGAGTGGACTAGCAGTAACAAAAAATCCAACTCACAACAAATTATCTGACAAAAAGGTACATGATGTGATCCATGCTGGTTCAATGGTGGATGACAATATAATTTTCAAAGAAAAAAATGGAAGTGGGATTTTCAACAGCTCCAGAGTTATAGAAAACTCAATAATGTATAACGAAATAGATTCTCATGAAGAGAAACGCGATATGATCCTGAGTGATCAAAGGGTACAAAACTTACCATTTCGCAATGAATTAAGTTCTGGTAAAACAGAACTGGATATATTTTTAAATGACACGATTCCTATACATTCGAATTTAGAAAATGATAGGATAGTAAGTGGTCCAGTAATTGTTGAACCTGACATAAGAAGCAGAGAATTCAATGAAATACCTGTTAATTCTGCCTTAGTAGAAGATGAACCAAGCTTCGATACTAGTTCAAATGAAGGACTAAAATCAATTCGTAGTGATTCTGAAACGGCATTACATTTAAATTTGACAAGTTCTAAATTAGAACAAAGAAAGATCTTGAGTGGTTCAGAATTCTCTGAATATGTTCGAAGCTGCAAGGTATTTTACAATAAGAAAGGAACCGTTCAGGAATCGCAACAATTGGAGAAATTAAATTTAGCGAAAATTAATCTCTATTTAAAAAGATATTCTAATAAATTTCTCTTTCCAGGTCCTATGAATCAAATGAATCAAACCAGACATTTTGAATTTGTTTCGAAATTTAAAAGAAACAAATATTTTCAAATTTATTTAAAATTTAAAAGAACAAAATTGAATTGTCTTAAAAAGAGCATTTCATACACAATAAACTGCACTTTGTTGTTTATTTTTTATAAAAATTCTCAAATTCCAAAAAGGAAAATATATACCTATGCGCTGGGAAAGTGGCAGGGTATCAAAAAAGATCTTTGGCAAAATTGGCCGTTATCAAGAACTAGACGCAAGGACAAGCAATGGGATTTCGACAAATTCGATTTACGTTGCTCGTCCTTTTCCTAGGGAATACCTTGTATCAATTGTAGAAATCGTTAGTTAAAATATTTTGTAAACATTGAACAAATTAACTATGCAAAATCTACTTTTTTGTAAGTTTATAAAGAAAAGCATATTAATGACAAGAGTAATCAAACTTTTTATAACATAAGTACATTCTCACATTGCAATGTTCATTTATTGAGTCTAAAATACAAATTAGGGATGGCGGTTGTTAGTACAAAAACCGGTTTTCGGTTTTTCCGGTTTTTTTCCTTTCATTTAAACCGACCGGTTTTAAACCGGGCCAATAAACCGGTTTTTGGAAAAACCGGTTTCCGGTTTTTTTGCTTGATTTATAAAAAGACAAAATTAAACCTAAATTGTCAACCAAAAAAAAAAACTTTTCGAAGAAAATCCCTGAGCAAAGCTTTTTTTAGTTTGATTTTGTTATAAGGGCCAATTTATTGACTCTCCATTAAACTTAAATCACCATTAAAAAAGGGAATTTCAAAATTTAAAACCAAATTCGTTTAATTCAGTCTCTTTTAAGGATTTTTTTGAAGTTTGGCATCATTAACTAATTGAGCATTAAATTTAAAAGTCGTTTTAGTTAAAACACCAAATACGACCTTTTAAGAGGGATTTTTAGAGCAAACGAAGGTTTTAAACAGGATTTCTATTTATTCACTCTCCATTAGCGTCAAATGTCATTTCATTTATTATTTTATTAAACAAAGTTTCAGTGTAAGTTAACAATTACAAATGAATAAAACATGCATGAATATGGAAAAATGGGATGGTAAAAATGTGTTCAATCAATTTCATAAGACCAACGTTTGGTAATTGGTAATTTTGGTTTACAAAAAAAGTCGTTTTTGTGTTTTTTTAGTTCAACGACATGTACGTTATAGGAATGAATTGCTTCAGGTTTTGGTCACTACTGGCATTTTTCTCTCGCCAGTATGGTATATAAACTTTTAAATTTATGGGTATGAGGGTTAATGGACAACACTTTATTTGAGATTTTTAATAGACACAAAATTCAAAGAAATTAATTCATTTCTTATCCACTTCACATAGCGCAGAGAATATCTTCACGACTAGTGAAACTAATCAGGGTTGAGATGCTGCGTAATCCTAATTGTAACACCTTCTGTTACGGGTCATCATTTTTGTGTTTTTATATTGTTTATCCTTCAAATCTTCAAATTTAAATATATTTTATTTGACAAAAATGTAGCTTTTGACAGTTTAATTTTTCAAAAAATAACCCTGCCATATTTCTAATGGAGTTTTAAATTTAAAGTTTCCATTAAAAGAAAGACTTTAACTAAAGCAGAGTGAATTTAATGAATTTTTAATGGTGGAAACTTAAAGCCGTCAATAGATTAACAAAGCTTTTAACTAAAACGATAAATTTCCAAATTTGTTAAACCGAATATGAATGAAAATTTATAATTATATGGTAAGTTGAGAGATGGAATGAATGTTTTGAGGGTTATCACTTTTTTGTCTCGTCGGATCTTTTTTTTGTTGGACGTTTTTTTTCAGTCGGTTTTTTTTCGGTTTTTCGGTTTTTTTGTAAAAACCGGTTTAAACCGTGAGGACAAAAAAACCGAAAAAAACCGGTTGACCGAAGCAAAAAAACCGAAACCGGTTTAAACCGGCCGGTTTTTCCCATCCCTAATACAAATACATTTTAAATTAAAATCTATTAATATTTCAATATGTATGTCGTAACAAAAATTAATGTAAGAATTCAAATTAATTCACTTTAACCTTCAATAAATTGTTTCTAAATATTTAAAAAAGAAAATAGATTGGTTAAATAATTATACTTAAATTTCAAATAATTCGTATTAGTTTTGTTTTTATTTCTTTAACCATTATTATGCCAATATAAAAATGTATTCTTGTATATACATAATTGTAAGTTTTTCGAGTACCTACCTCATAAGCATATTCAAAACCAAAAGCAGTGACGTATTCAGAAAGCATCTACAAGAACAAAGGACTTGGAAAATCTAAAAAAATGGTTCGTGGTCGATTCGATTATTTTGTGCATGATTGGAAACTGGAAGATACCTGCGATTACAAGGAAAGGAAGAATAACCATTCAAGTAATTCATGACCTTCGATATTGCACCTATTTACTTCAATAAAACCATTCTTGAACAACCATATTCGGTATATATCAAGGTTTTGACGAAAGGATGAAAAATCACAGATATAGATAAGGGACAAGCTCTTGTCGACTGTTTAAATCCTGCAACAAAATCTTCAACATGAAGCAAGCAACCTGGAGTTCACTTGTTAGCTGTTCACTAGTTTAATGAAGTCAGAAGGAGAAACTGCTGGGACTCACGGAGTCTAAATTTCTCGTAAGACAGCATCTGAAGACATCAAAATGCCCCCTTGAAATTAAATTATAATAGAATGGCAGAACGTCTCATGTGCAGCTTTGAAGATACTGGTAGACGCTTGGCAGAACAAGATTGTTTGGAGATTTATTTGCTTCGAATTTCACACGTTGAGATACCTTTGAGAAAGTAATGAAGCAACATCCAACATCATCAAAATAATTCGAATCCTACCAAAACACCACTGCCGAGTTCCCACAACGGTATTGCTACAGGCCTGCACTCATCACTTAAATTGACACATTTGCAATGATGTCAATGGCGGGAGTATGTTGAATTATCTAGTTAAGATTATACATATGCGCAGGTAGCTTTCATTGAGTAGGGATAGATAGACTATGTGTGCCGTGCTGATCCTTTGTATACCACAATAAAAGAATGCATAGATTGGGTTTATGACTCACATCTGGAAGCAGCATGTTGTGTCTACAAGGGATGCAGCGCGTCATACAGTCGATATCCCTATTCAAATAGAGATAAGATAGGTTAAGAAATATTTGTATTAGATATAAGAAATAGCTGTAATGTAGTTTAGTTTTACTTAAATAAAACAGTTCAGTTTTAGACACGACACAGAGCAGTCGTTTTCATTGTATTGAAATGGTGTTGGATTCTTCAGCGTTTTAAAAATGTATCCTGGTGTATCCATCGTGTTTTTGGCTTAAAATCTCCGTTGATGTATTTTGTGTCAGAATTCGTTTACTTTTTTTGGTGTGCGAAACCATTAATTTTTTTTTTTTTTGTTCAGGTTCATAGGGCAAAAACCAATTTTTTGATCTTTTTAAAAATCGTAAATCACATTTTTTACAAATTGAAAATGACTTTTTTAGATTCTTACATACATAATTAATATAATTAAGCTGGTTTGCATCAAAAAAATTAACTGTACTTGGAATTAGAATTAAAATTTTAAGTACCTCGGAGAACATTTTCTATAGTATTTCTAAATTCTAGAATAAAATCTGAATCAAAATCAGAAAGAATTACTAAAATCGGACTTGTAGTTTACTTTTTAGAGCTTTATAAAGGGACAAGTTGTTGTTGTTTTGTATATATAATTTTACCTACACTTGCCTACAGTTAGAGACTATTAAAAACATTTTCCTTATAAAATTACCTTTCGATAGAAGCCAAATTTGGGTGCCACCAGGTGCCACTGCGTTTTTTATTGGCAATTGAAAACTTCATTTGGTCGCAAAAATGATTTTCTTAAAAATTACATAAAATAACAAAAAGAATATATTAAAAATCAATGGTAGAACTTACAGTTATAAATAGTACCTTTTTTAAAAGCCAGAATATTACGCTTAATTCGAGCTTTTAAATTAAGTTCTTTTGAAAAAAAAAAGTTAAAAAAAACACATCCAATACTATTTTTGTCAAGACTGGGGATTTGAAAACGAAATTGAATGATGAAGAAAACTGCCTTAATTGATTCCTTACCAAACACTGAAAACCATATGTTTCTATGTCTTCCAGTTTTCGTGAAAATTGAAAATCTCCTTTTTGTCAAATTTTTATTTTTTTAACTGCTAGAGATCCTTATCCGAAAAGTCAAATGGAGAAAGTGAAATTAATTCGCAACACTTTTTTTTTATAAATCTACTTCAATGAAATTACCTACATTTGATTTTCTGACCTTGCTTCAGAAAAATGAATTTTCGTTATACATAGGTATGTAGCTTGAATGTTTTATAATAATGGCAGTTTTTAGCATTTCATACGAAGATCTAAGCAGAAAGCTCATGGAATGTCACAGAATAGATTTAAATTGACATTATTATTGAAAAATACAGATCATCTGAATCCTTCGCCCCGCCTTTACTAAGAAGAATCAGAGTCATTTAGGTGAGTAATGGCTCTCTTAACAGAATAAACTCTTGAAAAATTTGTGATGCCAATATATTTTAAATTGTATAAATATGAGAGAAGTGGTTTTTTGAGTATTTTTAAACTAAATTCGGGTTTTTCATTTTGCGTGGACGTGGACCTAGACAACAGTATAATAGATAACAGTATAATTCGAGTTATTCGTTTCCATTTAATGTATTTAAGGTAAGGTGGTTCCAATAACATAAACAAATAAAAAAATGCTTTGCGTACAAGTAAATTGTAAATAGCAGTTTTTAAATTTTCTAGGAACAATATCTGGATCCTTTATTACTCTTACAAAATTTTTAAAAGGGCGTGGCAGTGGGTGTAAATGAATAATAATGATTTCTTACGACTTAAGCTGTCATTTCTGAAAATTTCATCCAAATCGATTCAGTGGTTCAGTTTTTATTGAGTTTTTTCCGCACTCCCATACAAATTTCCCCAGCGTGCGTTGTCGAAAAAACTCAACAAATGAACTTTGAAGCGTGGCAACCATATGCCTAACAAATGAACTTTGAAGCGTGGCAACCCTATGCCTTGACAGGATGTCGCACTGTGAGGCAGCTCTATAGGCAAGAGCGGCGAAAAGTCATTTTTTTTATATGTAACAAATTTCAATAAAAATAACTGTTCTGCTGATTAGCTGATAATATGCTTCACATGATTCAGTAGCTTTTTTTTAATATTGTTTCTATCACTTTACAGTTCGGCATCAAAGTTGAAAGTTTAGCTAAAATTGTGGCCTGTGCGAAATTCAATCATATAGGTAAGTTTCGTCCATTATTATAGTGAAAATCAATTTAGAATACATTTTTTTTGCACAGATTTTGTTAATCCAGGTATATTTTTTAAATACACTGTGCAAGTTTTTTGAAAAAAATTTTTGAGACAGGTGCGCGATTAACTGTTTCGCCCTATTTCGGACCCGACAAATCGATTGGCGTCATTGGTTTTTCGATTTATCGGTACGACTTCGAACAAAATTTTTTTTGAAAGATTTTCAATTATTTTGAGAATATTCCACTTTTTTTAGTTATTTTTCAACCAAAAACAATATTTATATTGCTAATAATTCTGGTCAAACGTTATTTGCTACCAGTAGAAAGACATTATAAACAATTTTGAACAATTTATTTGAAAATTAAGTTTTTTTTTTTAATTAATAAAAATCGACATTTTTTACATTGTTTATCGTTTTTTCGCTGTTTTTGTTCTCTTTTGCACAAAAACATTGCATGTTTTACATTAAAAATTAATTTAACTGTTGATTTAGTGTTGGTTAAACTTCTACAGTCTATCGATAGCATCGATAACAAAAAAATATCGAGTATATCGATACTTCACAAAACTATCGATAGTTTCAATACTTCCAAATTATTTTACCACAAGGCTACCGATATTATCGATAGCTTTGAAATTAATTAAACACAATTTGAACTACAAGTTAAGTTTTCGTCTGACATTGGATATAAACAACGAATTAACATAGTGTTTGGTAGATATCGATAGTTTCCATTATCAATTGTATCGATAGTTTTGAGAAAAAAAGTATCGATAATATCGGTAGCCTTGTTTGGAAGTATTGAAACTATCGATAGTTTTGTGAAGTATTGATATATTCGATATTTTTTTGTTATCGATGCTATCGATAGACTATCGAAGTTTGACCAACACTAAATCAACAGTTAAATTAATTTTTAATGGAAAACATGCAATGTATCTGTGCAAAAGAGAACAAAAACAGCGAAAAAACGATAAACAATGTAAAAAATTGCGTTTTTTTTAATTTAAAAAAAAATCACTAAATTTTCAAATAAATTGTTCAAAATTGTTTATAATGTCTGGTTGCAAATAACGTTTGACCAGAATTATTAGCAATTAATATTGTTTTTGGTTTTGGAAAAATGACTAAAAACAGTGGGAAACTCTCAAAATAATTGAAAAAAAAACTTTCAAAAAAAATTTTGTTCGAAGTCGTACCGATAAATCGAAAAACTAATGATGCCAATGGATTTCTAGGGTCCGAAATAGAGCGAAACAGTTATTCGCGCGCCTGTCAAGAATTTCGACTTGCACAGTGATATCATTAGTTTTCACTCGATTGTTAAGTAAAATTAAAAAAAAACAAAAATAATTCAACGATAGAAAGTCAAATTTTTTTTAAATTTCGGTACTTTTTTAGGCAAACATTCCGACAGAATTTAAAATAAAAATCTTAGTTTAATATCTTCTTTTCTCGAAACTGAGTAAAAAATACGGAATGTTTGCCTAAAATATTTTTTTTTTAATTTTTTTGTGTTCCTAAGTATGGTTCGATTTACTTAGTTTCATCATATTTAAGGTCTCACATTGGAATTTCTCCTGCTCCTGCAAAAGGCAGGAACTCTGCGAAATCGTTTTCAATAGTAAATTTAAAAGTATTGGCAAAAATGAAGATGTTGAGACATTTTTAATAGAAATATTTCGAAAAATCGATTGCTAGACATCTCTAAAATATCCTCCGCCTCGCAATTTTCCAATTTTTTTCAATCGACATTTACAAAATTTCTTTACATATTCTTGTAGGAAATTGAACGCTCTACCAAAACGGACTTACACACTATTTGTTTATCTAACCGTTTAAAAGATATTCGAGGCCCAAAGTTTTAGAAAATAATCCTTAAATAACTTATTTTCTTAAGAAATCCAACTTTTTTATTAGGTTATTTTTTGTATTCTGGAAGGTTCTGAAAGGGTACAAAACTAAAATAATATGGAAAAAATACTTAATAAAAAAGTCGGATTTCTTAAGAAAATAAATATTATTGAGAGAATTGAACACACCAACTTTTAAGGTGACTTGCCGAAACATTGTAGTGCATTTTTTTTACCCTACGGTTCATTGAATTAGAGCCATACACAATTTTTTAGTACTTAGTTGGTCAAAAAAGTGAAATTTTCTTTAAAACTGATGCAGCTGAGTAAAAATTTTTGAATGCATTTGGTAGCAGGGTTATTCAAGGTTCCGTAACAAAAGAAAAAAAATGAGAAAAATTAAGATTTGTAGTCACGGCACATAAAAAACCGTCACAGGGTGACCATTTTTTCGACTTTTATTCAAATGCCCATAACTTACAAAATATATGGCTGCGATTTTTTTTATTATTTTCCTGATAACTGTCACCACCTACCCTATCTACCGTTTTCGTTTCGACGTTAACTTTTGGGACACCCTGCGTATACAATAACATATGTATATATCGCACCCTCAGTGCAAAAGAGCGAGGACTCAAAAAAGTTCATTTCGAGAAAACGCTTCTGCAAAATACATACTGACTCTAAACTTTTCCCTATATCTTTCCATGGGACAGCAATTTCCATAATGTCAAAGCTCTATTACAAGAACCATTATGTTTATTTTGTAGTTTTAATAAATTTATTTTTTAAAATTGTTTAAATTAGGAAAGAGTTTGACTTTTAATATAGTAGGAATTGGATAAAATCAGTCATAATCTTTCGAATTTTTCGTTTACGTTAACAACAAGCCCTTCAAAAGAAAGGTAGGTAATTTAAAAAGCAACATTTCTTCATCATTATCTCAAAACTGTCATTTTTTGACTTATCGCTCTTTTGCACTGAGGGTGCGATATGTACATGCAAAACATTTTTCTTAACTTTTTTGTTTAAATTATTAAATCTGCTTTATCTTCAATCAAAATGATGCTGTTCAAATCCTTGAAAAACTTCAACTCTTTATGAATAATACTGTGCTAGTTCAAAAAACTGACAGATGGCGCTCCCATCTACTAAATATAATTCGAGTATGCTGAACACGATGGCTCCTTAGTTTTTCAAAGTTGGCTCAGTTAAGAAAGATTTTGGCCATTGAAATTTTCTGTTTTAAGCCCGAAATTATCGAAAAGACCCATATATATTTGGCATTTATTGATTTTGTATCGACGTTTATAGATCAAATATATGGTCTTTTAGTAGAATTAAAGTTTGCAGATTATATTTTATCAGTAAAATGACTATTTTGAAACTTTTAAACGTACATGTTTGACAAAAAACTCTTTTCTTTTTGTGAAAAAAACTTCATATTCTACTCAGGGGTTAAACTACGGCATACGTTCGTTACCGCATGGTTGCTATGCGTCCTTATTTTTTTCTACTGATTAAAAAGAGAGAGCAATAAACAAAACGTTGTCGTATGATCGTAATCGTGTGCCGTAATTCGACCCAAGTTTTTCTTCAAATTTTATTATTTCACTTTTATATCTTATGGCCAATAAAATGACACTATTTTAATGTTATTTCCTATACAAAAAATCATCAAAATTTCATACAATCTATATAGATTTAAGTGCAATTTTTTTTAAATTTTATTTAATGGGGTTAGGCCAATCAAGGTGTTGAAAAAATTCCCTTAATGCTGTCAGGCCAGGTATTTGAGTGTAACTACAAAAACTATATAAACAAACATCACAAAATAGTGTCTCTAAAGAGAATCTCTGTAATTTTTTAATATGTTCACTTAAAATTTATGACAAATCTTAAAAAAACACTATAGATATTCCGCGGGGAAAAATGTAGGTACGAATTTTTTGATTCATTTAATAGATCAAACTTGATAAGCAATTGAAGGTTGCTTTTTTGAGTAAAAAAAAACCTACTTGCGAATTCAAATACGTTCCAAATTCTGAAATTTGAATATTTGAAAAATCCCGTAGGTACGTATTTCAATGCGAAGTAATGTTTTAAATATTTGTACTAAATTTTAAGTCAAAATGTTCAAAACTGCTTGAGCTGCGCTGTGTGCCGTTGAGCTAGATAGTTTTCTTTTACAAAGGCGCTTACTCGGAATCACTGTAAGGACGCTATTTTGTTTTCTTATGATTCTTTAATCATTACCTGCCTAACAATATATCATGTACCTCAGCACTTTTTCGCTACCACATTTCGTTTGATTAAAAAAAATAAAAACCTTTTTTTTTCAGCACTTTTAGTGTCCTAACCTCTTATGATTGATATTAATTTTTTGTAGGAAATAACATTAAAATAGTGTCATTTTACTGGCCATAATATATAAAAGTGAAATAATAAACTTTGAAGAAAAGAATATGAAGTTTTTTTTTACAGAGAGAAAAGATTTTTTTTTCAAACATGTATGTTTAAAAATTTCAAAATAGTCATTTTACTGATAAAATAACTTCTGCAAACTGTAATTCTACTAAAAGACCATATATTTGATCTATAAACGTCGCACAGTGGCCCATTTAGACAAAAGTGCTTGCAATATTCATTTTTCGGGTGGGTCGATAATGAAAAACTTTTAGATCACTGGATTCACTAATGGTTGGAGCTCGAGTATTCAAAAAAAAATTTTTATTTGGGTTATTGGCGTGCCTTATAGAGCAAGTCAAAGTTAATAATTTTTTACTATGAAAAAAAAAATCTGTTTTTTTATTTTTTTTCTTAGCTTTGAGTGTTAAAACTAGGAAGAGGGCTTCTAAAACGTTTTGATTTTTATTTTTTTTTTCAAATGCTGTGTAAATATTTAAACCAAAAATTAAAAAAAAATTAAAAATTTATTTTTTAATTGTTTAATTTAATGTTTTTTGAAACACTGTTTTTTGCACACTTTTTCGACTTCAAATTGCATAGAAAAAAAAGATTCCTACCAAGCTCAGCTGATTCAAAATCCTTATATATTTCTTAATAAAAATCCAAAAGCTCAGCTGCGTCATTTTGCATCCAACTGAGCTAGAGCGATTTAATTTGATAAGGTCAGTCATTTTTTCGACATTTTTTTTCATGTGTGAAAATAAAATCTTGGAAAATTAGAGTTCTTTGTTTTGTAAGTGGTGGATTTCAATAACATGATTTTTTATGAATATATTGGGACCAAGGAGATGGAAAAGAGAAGAAAACAAGCGATCCAAACGCGTTTTCGAGAAGAGCTTGGACTTGATGGGGATGAACCAAAGAAAGGCTATGGAAATACTAATAATGGAAACACTTCAAGGAGAACAATCAGATGCAACCGCTCGAATAACTGGAGTCAATGGAGAAGTTATTATGATGCTGAAAATAATACCTACTTAATGTTTTGAATTGCAGGGAAGTAGTGCATGCAGTTAAATTTGGAGAGTATACTAAGAGAACAGCAGAGCTTCTAAAAAAAGTATCCTGAAAAACTACTCACGCCTACTCTTCACAAAATAAGGGTCCATAGTCAAAATATCATCGAATATCAATCACTTCCACTTGGAGAACTGTCAGAAGAAGCCCAGGAGTGCAAAGTTAAAGACCACAAGAAGTACAGATATCAAAACACGTGCAAAGTTTCAAGGATTCGGCAGAATGAAGACCTATTTAACATGCTTGCAACCTCATCGGATACACCTATTTCTTCCTTAAGGCATGTAAGAACCCAAAAAGATCTGCAAGAACAATACGCTCCAGAAATGATGAGTTTATTACAAATTACCCCGGACTTGATGATAGTTTTAAAGAAATCTAGTGTTTTTTATGTTTAATTTGTTACTTTTATCTTTTTCCACTATTTGACTTGTAATATATCACTGAAATACATTATAAATGTACTCTTCTATAAAGAAAAATAAAAAAATTGCATAAAAATAAAAAACAAAAAAAATACTTTTCTCCCCACTGTTTCACTCGAATTGGTTCCTTTCCTTTTTCCCCACTGTGTCACCTAACTCAGATTACTTCAGAAATTGATTTTTGACGATTGTATATCAATATACCATAGTGTTTATCACCTTATCTAAAACTTCTTACTTTAACACCAAATTCTGAAACACCCTGTAAAGTTTTTTTTTTGGAAACTCACAATTTTCATAGCCTTGGAAATTTCCTTCAATATTTGCTTAGAAGATATTAATTTTTCAATCAAAAAAGTCAAAACGGGCCACTCTGCGTCGATAAAAAATCAATAAATGCCAAATATACATGGGTCTTTTCCATGATTTCGGGCTTAAAACATAAAATTTCAAAGGCCAAAATCTTTCTTAACTGAGCCAACTTTGGAAAACTAAGGACGCCATCGTGGTCAGCATACTCGAATTATCTTTAGTAGATAGGAGCGCCATCTGTCGGTAAAAAAAAGTTGCATTTTCAAGTGACTAATTGACTAAAAAATTATGTAGTCTTGAATTTGAACTCAACACATCAAAAACCTTTCGAAAAGTATATATTTTATTTTAATTCACAAAAACATTTATAATTATTGCCGTTCATAAGGTATTTCTGCCCCACTGTGTTTCGCCAGGCAACCCATGTGCAAACTGTTTCTTTAGACACTACCGTTAAGAAAATATAACTCTCAACTGGTATAACGATGAGGGTAGGTCGTCCTAGGCAGGATCTTAGACTATATGTTTTGTTTATAACAAAACAAAAGAAAATCAAATAAAATAGACCAAAACTGAATTTACAATAATCGAATTTGCGTTGACCTGCGACAGTTAAACTATTATTTTAAGCTTATTATGGTTTTCAACTCATTCGTGCCGCATATTAGAAGTGCATTTTGAAATGACTATGACCACCACAACCTCAAAAAGCGAGTGACTCAAACACACTCTATTGAAGATTTCTTAAAAAAATGGTGGCACAAAAAGATTTACGTCAAAACAGCTTAAAGTTTTTGGTCCTGTAAAGTAAAAATTGATATTAATATTTTTATTCTTATTATGACCCACTATTGAAACTATTTTTAAGTAAGAATTTTTATAAGATGAGGTTTATTTCAAAAAGTGTGTCAGTGGGTTGAAATTTTTTGTGACGATGCTCTATACTGTCATTTATTAGTTAAAATTTATCGAATTAGGTTCAATACTTTAGTTTTTAAAGGTTCAATACGACTTCCCAAAAAGTATCAACAAATGTGCGCTTTTATGCTTTCATCGAAGATTCGATGGTCTTCCGGCAAGATTTTGTTTTGACAACACATATGAAACATATTTTGGTGACAAATTATTTGGTAAACAATTACATTAAACCGTTTATACAAAATATTCTATAAAAATTAAACTTTTTAGGTTTGAAAACGTGATTTTTATATTTGTACATAAATAATTTCAAAAGTAGGCGTGTCAGTGGGTGGAAATTTATTGTGATTATACTTTTTTATTATCTTTTATCAGCTTGAAAAACGGTGCACTCCGCCACTTTGATCGACACACAGAGGACCTCAAAATCCGGTCAAAAATATTTTTAATGTTTTTTTTTATTGGAATTGGTCTAAAATATTATTTTATAACTCATAATGCATTAAAAAGTTACACTGAAAAAAAATTTCACATGAAATTTTTAGATATTGTTAATATGTATTTCTGGTCAAAGAAAACAAAAATTTGAAAATACAGTAGCGAGCAAAAAAAATGCAAACGAAAAAGGTTTAAAGAGTTTTGAACAAGAACTAAGTTACCAAATTTGGCATATTAAAACTGTTTTATTTTCATTAAACAGAGTCAATTTGTGGAATATTTTACTCCGAAACCATTATTTGGTCAAAAGTCTACCTAAACATGCGTTTTTAGACGAGCAAAAAAATGCAAATGTTTTTATTGTTTGCATTTTTTTTGCACGCTACTGTAAGTAGTTTTTTTAAGCAACAAAAGGCAATTTGATTAAAAATACCTCAAGACTAAAAACCCCTATTGAAAAAAAGGTGGAAACATGGGGAAATTTTTTGTATGTGCATGAGATGACAAAGATGTACAGTTAAATATAAAAGAAAAATGTTTGCCCGATCGTACCCGAGACTATAACAAAAACACTTTTTTTCTACCGAAAATTACATAAATTTTCACGGTTTTCTATGTACTCTTGTTATCTCAATTTTTAATATATTTTCAACAAAATATATGCAAATTTCTGTATTAACATAAAGTACATACCTTGACCTTGGACAAGCATCAAAAATTTTTCACAATTATCACAAATCACAATGAAAAACAGACTGCAGTCTTAATGATTAGAAAACAAAATAAGCTTTTGTGGCGTGAGCTTATTTAACCGACTAGATTTAGACTAAGATCTTGGGGATTAGAGGGTCAACAGTTATTATTTGAAACAGGTTTTAGTTAGCATGGGTATCGAATGCGATTTTTTTTTCACTTATGACCGGATTTTGGGATCGAATACTCCTCTGTGCCACGCTACGGTTCCATGGTCTTTCGGCAGGATATGACCAGGCACCGTGGACTTTTCGGAACCTTAATTTCATGTAGAAACATTCTGTAAACATAAGAATCACCTAGGTGTTCAGGACATAAAAACCGATTGGTCCCGGCTATAATTTTTTGTTTCATTTTAAATAAAAAAGCAAGGAAATACTTAAATTAATAAAAAAAAGAAGAAAGAAACAGCATTTTAAAGAAAGAAGAAGGAAAGTGCTTAAATTGATAAAAAAGATAGAAATATCATTATGATAAACTGAAACGTAAAATCTAGTAAATATTGATATTTCAATTGCCAAAGTGAAACTTTCATTATCAACCTAAAATTAAAAAATGACATTATAATATGATAATCATATCAAAATTAATATTTTAATTGTTGGATGACTTTTTCACTCAAAAATGTTAATTTGATAGCTGTTATTATCAATTTTTTTTTCGGTGTAGGTATTCAAATTCTTATAAAACAAACATTGAACTGTCTTTATTTTGGAATTTTTATTTGCTTAGTTGCAACAGTGTCTATAGGTACATTTAGGTCCTTCAGGCGCTTCAATCTAAGGGCGTGTGTCAATTGCTATCTACTTTGGCTAAAATCCAAGACTGTTTTATTGCTGGATCAATTTGAATCTATTTTATAGACCACGCAAGAATCAAAATTTAGCCAAATCGGTAATTTTCTGTTAGCTGAGAACTTTAAAAAGTTTTACCATGAACTATACTATAGGGTTGCGCCCCAACTAATCATTTTTTTAACCTTCTTTAAAAATTTCTTTTTAATGGGCCATTTAGGCCCATTTTTTCAACACTTCATTAAATTTCAAGTCGCCATTTAAAGAGGGAAATTTAAAAATTTAAAGGTATGCGATCTTACAGATTAAAAATTTTTAATGGGACACGATACTAACGCTTAGGGAATACATAGCGGCCGTTTTGCAGGGTGTCTACTTATATTTGTAACTATTCAATCGTTGTACGGGAGAGGGGGGCCAAATGTAACACTTTTTACTAAAACTGATGGTACTCCTACAAATTTGAAAATAAGAAAACCCAACCTTTTTTAAATAAAAGAACCACATTTTAGCTGCAAGATCAATCACAATTTTTTTTCAAAACCTAACGGTTGTTTCAACCTACCCCACATACGGGACAAAGTGTAACACATACCGGCGTAGGTTGTATCAAGAACGTAAAATAAGAAAAAAAATACCTTTATTTGTTTATATTTATTTATTTTAATTAGTAATAATAAAAACAAACCTCAGTCATGAAATGTTGGTGCAGATTTGAAAAAAAAGGATTAAATCCAAGATTTCGGAGAAGATTTGAGTAAAGTCTTAAATTAAAATTAATTGAATTCATAAATTGATTTATAAGCTTTATAAATTCAGGTGTTGGTTCAAAATGTGTTTGCAATTCCAAAAAAAAATACAAATTCATTTACAAGCATTCATATCCAGGGTTGTTGGTTATAGTAGGTAAAAAAATTTTATGTAGTTAAAAAAAAGTGGGGTAAGTCGAAAAAAATCGTTACGTTGAACGTTAAAGTAAATTTTTCTTCCCTGAAAGTTGAATAAATATGCTCCAAACCGAGCAAGGTTTAACTCTGGTACTTATTCAAAAAATTAGTTTGCATTAGTTGATAACAAGCAGCATTCGTTGTAATGCAAAATAAATAATAATAAGATAAACGAAAAATCACAATTCACGTGTAAAAAGTAAAATAAAGTCGAATGAATACGAATTAAAATTAATATTAATCTGAGTCACAGTTTATGCAAACATAAATACCTAAGTGAACAGATCTATAGGTAGGTTTTTGCATGTTACAACTTGCCCCGAAAAAACGTTACAACTAGCCCCAGCATGAAATTTTTCACACAAAATCAATTTGAATAAAAAGCGAAACTAATATAGACATAACATATACACGCAATGAGAGCCAAAACACAAATGCATATAACAAAAAAACACTTAGTACTCTATCTTTTTCGGGTTAAAAGGTAGTCCAAAAATAAAATTAAAAAAAAAAGACTTGTGGCACTCGAGGACTGCCGCGGTAAAGCTATTGCATTGCATTTTTTATCAACTTATGCAATTATAATTTGTTTACCTACACTACACAAAACAAATGATTATATTTTGTATCTACCTATCAATTCATATACAACAACAAGGTCACATTTGAAAACAACATGCATACACACAATCTCATGTCATAAACTTCTCCAGATAAAAAAATAAGAAAACACAAGAATACTTTTTCTCTCCTCTTCTGATTTAATATCGCAAGCGCAATCCAACGCTTTACTCCTTCACAAATCACAAAAAGTTGATCAAGAAAGAGAAGAATGGGAAGAGAAAACAAAAGAAAAGAAAATACAGAACAATGTATGGTCTTCTTCCTTACTCCTCTTTTTGTTGTCTAACACAATTTATATAACCCTCTCTGGCTGAACCAAAACCATTCACACATCCATGCAAGCTTCGTACAATCGTATCATATGCATATACACACATACCATCATAAATGTACTAATTTTTCGTTACGTTTTTTCTTGGTTAGCTCCCCATGCCAGGCCTGCGTTAAAATCTATGCAATAGCTTAAAAAGCTAAAAACATGCTTTTTTTGGGCACCGCTAGTATAACTTCTCACCCTGTCATCTTATCTCAACTGAAGAAAATGTGCCGGTAGATATGGCGTGGCAAAATCGCATGGCGTGGCAAAATCGCATCGTCACCTCCTCGCGGTGCCCGCTGGATATCCAACTAACGACGAGCGTTGGATCCTTTCGATCCACGAGCTGAGTCACCTGAGTTATCTTTTCAGGAACTAGGAGCAAAAGAACAGAAATATCGCTCTGAATGCACCAGCTCACAATTAAATCCAAGAGCGTCTGACACATATTGTGCGGCACACTGGTCAGCGTCTGTACCCTGTGGGGCGGCTGAATATAAACTATGGATAGAAGTAACTGACCTATTTATGGTACGAAAACAAAGTTAAAAAAAAAATTATGGCAATGAACAAAACGAATAGATTAAATACCCCAGGTGACAATCCAGTTAAACTGGTAAATCCACTCTCTTTAGAGGTCGGTCCTATGGATTCTGGGGAGGACCAATTATTGCTTATAAATATTGAGAGACGGAGTTCAAAGATGCAAAGAACTCCCCCAAACAAATTTACTTTAGGGGTTACATCACCGACAACTCCAAACAATACTATCGATGTTAAACACATCAGAGAAAAAGGGACCAAGAAAAATGAAGAGATCGACATTACAGATCAACAGAGTTCCATCGAAGACAAAGAGATAGACCAATCAAAATCAAAGAACTACTTTGAAGAATGGCAAATTGAAATAGCAGCAAGAAAACAACTTGAAGTTCTAGTTCAAAGTCTTCAGCTGCAAGTGAAAAAACTCGAAGAGAAAGTTTCCTTGATTAGCAAGAAAGATGCAGAGTCCACGCTTCAGTTAAGTCCAAGATATATGGAACCTGAATATCAAACTGATGAAGAAGAACTCTTGTTCGAAACTGAGAAAAAGAAAAATAAGCGTATCACAAAGAAACGTAAAGCAACAGGTAGTCCCGAGATTTGTTTAAGAAATCAGAAAAGCTCTGAAGCTGTAAATAATAAAGAGTTGATTACAGAAACTAAAAAAGTGAATAATGCGGTAGCTGATGCTAAATCAAAATCTCACGCTAAAGGCAGCAAAAAAATTACACCACCACCAATTATGATCTCAGGATTTCCAGGATTTGCAGATACACATCGTACAACAAAGACAACTGGAAAGTCATAGTCGAAGAAGCCGACGAGTATAGATCTGTCACTGAAGAACTGAGCAAACACAAAATTCAATGGCACTCATACGAGAACAAAGCTACAAGGCCAACAAAAGTAGTAGCCAGAGGTCTTCATTCATCGTGCTCTCCCGAGGAAGTAGTGGATGATCTTGTAGAAAAAGGCTTTCAAGCCCTTGATGCAGTCAATCTATTTAAGAACGAGACAATTAAAAACTCCTCTGGAGAATCGACGACAAGTAAGAGGTTACTACCTTTATTCATGCTAACTTTTGACAGTAAACAAAGTATCGAGGAGATTTATAAAGTAAGATCAATCTTGGGCATAGCTGTTAAAATTGAACCGCTCCGAAAATCTAAAGTTGTTCCGCAGTGCAAACGTTGCCAAGCTTTTGGTCATACCCAAAAATACTGCAACCGTGAGTTTGCTTGTGTAAAGTGCGAAGGAAAACATGCAACTAAAAATTGTCCGATGAGCAAAGATCAGAAAGCAAAATGTGTGAACTGCCAGGGTAATCACCCGGCAAGCTATAGAGGCTGCCCAGTTGCCAAAAAATTCCAAGAGTTCAGAAGCAAAAATACATCTGCTAGAGACAAACCCAGAAACGTAGTAAATACCGATTTAACTGCTGAAAACAATACTAAGAATGAACCGCCTAAAAAAGCTGTTCAAAGTAAAAGCGATGAAAATAAAGCCTATTCTCAGATTCTAAAAAATGTGCGGAAGAATGAAGAGACTTCCATAAAAGAAATGCTACACCTCATTCTTCAAAGAATTGATAAACAGGATTTGAATATCAAACAGTTAAGCGAAAAAGTCGCTCTTAAAAAACAATGATGGACAGAACACTTAAAATCGCTACATGGAATGCAAACGGTCTTTTACAACACTTATCCGAATAAAAAATCTTTTTAGATCTAGAACATATAGATATTTGCCTGGTGTCCGAAACTCACTTCTCCAATGGACAAAGTCTAGATAATGTAATAGAAAACTATTCATGTTACCACGCTCCACATCCAGCTGACAAGGCAAGAGGTGGATCGGCGATTCTTATAAAAGAAAGCTTAAAACATTATGAAGAAACCAAGCTTACTAATGAAAATATGCAAGTAACAACTATTAGTATTGGTATGAAAAAGAAAGAGTTTAAGATAGCAGCTATATACTGCCCACCAAGGCGCTCCCCGACAGAAGATGACTATACAGATCTATTAAATCTTCTGGGGCATAACTTTCTTGTTGGTGGAGACTTCAATGCGAAACACACCCATTGGGGTTCAAGACTTATATCAACTAAAGGCAAAAGACTTTTCCAAGCAGGCCGTAAATACAATTGCGAATTCTATTCCTCCAGGTCGCCTACTTACTGGCCTTCCGATACTAACAAAATACCAGACCTTATTGACTTTTTCGTAGCTAAAGGAATCAAACGAAATCACATTAGTGTCGAAGGTAATTATGACTTGTCATCAGATCATACTCCAGTGATTCTATCACTAAGTGAATCGGAAGTAATAGAAAAAAGTAATCCAAAGCTTGTAAATAAGAAAACAAAACTGGAGTGATTTTAGAGAAAGGCTTTTAAGTTTTATAAATTTAAGATCTCCCATGGATACAATCGAGCAAATTGACCATGAAGTGGAACAATTTATTGCTGATGTGCAACAGGCCGCTGAAGAAAGTACTCCAACATTTTCTAATAGAAGACAAAGTGGAATAAAATATCCTTTAGAGATAAGAGAGTTGATAATAGAGAAAAGAAGAGCTCGAAGAAAATGGCAAAATACTAGATTTCCAGATGATAAAACAACGTTTAACCGTATAAGCAACAATCTTAAAAAACAAATTTATAAATTCAAAAATGATTCACTCAGTACATTCCTAAAGAATTTAACGACTGATGCTTCAACCGATTTTTCGCTATGGAAAGCAGCCAAGCGCCTGAAAAGACCGCAGTTACTAAACTCTCCCTTGAAATCTCAAGATGGGAAATGGATCGGTAACCCAAAAGAAAAAGCTAACCTTTTCGCGGAGCATCTTGCGAATGTTTTTAAGCCATACCCAACAAACGCGGCTGAAAATAGCTTACAGCTTGTTGATAAGATAGATGAAAGTGAAATACCAATTGTAAGATTAAAAGAAGTAAAAAGTATGTGTTTACATCAACTATCAAATAAAAAATCACCAGGTTACGATCTTATTACTGCTCAGGTTATGAAAGAAATGCCTTTGAAAGCCTTCATAAAACTCCAATATATAATAAATGCATGCCTTAAGCAACGGTATGTCCCACACCATTGGAAAATTGCTGAAGTTATTGTCATACCCAAGCAAGGTAAGCCACCTACAGAAGTGACGTCTTACAGACCAATATCGCTTAAAAAACTGCTTCTGAAGAGACTTAGCAAAATTATAGAATAAAGAAGGTTAATCCCAAATCATCAGTTTGGCTTTAGAAATAAACATTCCACGATAGACCAAGTTCATAGAATAACGGATGTAATAGAAAAAGCATTAGAAGAAAAACAAGTCTGTTCAGCTATTTTCTTAGATGTTGCTCAAGCCTTTGACAAGGTTTGGCATGAGGGACTTGAGTACAAACTGCAAAGGGATCTTCCCAGACAGTACTATGAAATATTAAAATCGTACATCTCAGACCGATTGTTTAGAGTAAGGTACGATCAAGAATATTCGGAATTGAAGAAAATAGAAGCCGGTGTACCACAAGGAAGTGTCCTAGGTCCTACCCTGTATTTACTATACACAAGGGATATCCCAGTTGGGAATCACACCATAATGGCTACTTTTGCAGATGATACCGCAATTTTGGTACCCGACAAATGTGTCTCTAGGGGAGCAGTAAAGCTGCAATATGCCGTCGACACAGTCAGAGATTGGACCGAAAAATGGCGTATCAAACTCAATGAAACAAAATCTTCACATATAAACTTTACAAATAAAAAGATAAACAATATTCCAATATTCATTAATAATCAAGCTGTACCTTACGCCAATACGGCCAAATACCTTGGAATGACTTTGGATGCAAAGCTAAAGTGGAAAGAGCACATCAAAAAGAAAAGAGAAGAACTAAACTTGAAATATAGAAAAATGTACTGGTTACTTGGTAACAACTCTGATTTATCAACCCAAAACAAAATAATGCTGTATAATCAAGTACTAAAGCCTGTTTGGACCTATGGTATCCAATTATGGGGCTGTACAAAGAAAACAAATACCGAAATCATCCAAAAATTCCAAAACAAAGTCCTTCGTGGAATAGTTAATGCACCCTGGTACATAAGAAATAGCGATCTACATCGTGACTTACAAATAGAAACGGTTTCAGAAGTTGTTAAAAAATACGCTGTATCCCATAATCAGAGACTGCAATGTCATACCAATTCTGAAATGGTGTTCGTCTTGAATACAAGAAACCATGTTCGGAGATTAAGAAGAACCAAGCCTCATGAGCTTATGGTCTAAAAAAACATGGGAAAGTATTAAAAGTTTAAACTTCCCCCAAAGTGATTTTACAAAGTTAAGAAAGAAAAATCTGATGTCGATCTCTCAAGATTGGTCCTGATAAAGAGGTGGTTTTAGTGGTTAAAAGTCCCACACTACTTGGTGTCGAATACTGCCAAGTGTCTTTTGAAGATTTCCTCCCGTCAAAAAAAAAAAAAAAAAAAAAGGTAGATATGGAAAAGTTGAGCATTTTTCTCCTTTACGCTTTTCTTAATATTGAAAGGAGCATCGTTTTCTTTTAGCTGTAAATTCTTACCCCTGTTACTTTTAGCCCCACTCTCCCCTACATTAATTCTTCTACAATCAGACGATAAGTTTCGTTTATGTTCTTGTATTTAATATATGTTTTTTTATTTTAACATACAGAGCAATATAGACACAATAAACGCAAAATACGTGTAAATATGTATTTATATCGCATGACAAATGGGGAGTCACATTATTACATAGCTGCTTGTGTTCAGAACATTCTTATTGGAATTGTTCTCCCTACTCGCCAATTCGACATTGTCCTTGCCCTTGCTCTTTTTTATCGGAGTTAACGAAAATGTTCTGAGCAGCTAAAAGCTAATTTAAATATTCCAGGTGAAAGACCTTGTTCCTATCAACCAATGTCTGGCCTATATACATACTTTATCGACGCGACGTGTAGATTATATTTTTTTCTGTATTATACCTACGCAATTTGCACTGCGCGGACATTTAGATATAGAGACAGGGGTTTGTTGAGTTTTGAGTATACATAAAATTGACATACTAAACAACTCAATAGGCGTACAAAATGTTCATTCATCAACCAACAAAAAAATCCCTAACTAAGAGGAAACGTTGTTCTTGCTTTATTTGCTTGATACCTTTTCGTCTCACAAAGTTCCTCGAACAAAATATTGTTTTAGATCAGTTAGGGATGCAATATTTAGGGAATTTTCCAAACTTTATATCCAAACTTTCACAATACAGATAGAACCTGGTCCATACACTAGCAATAATTCTGTTTTTCTTGTCAAGTTACGACGACAACAGCAAGAAATGTCTGCCTCATTACTAAGTTTTATAGTTGTTGTACCTTCGGTTTATTTTTTTTTGCCGCTCTCACTTTGTTTGCTCTCTTTGAGATATTAATGAGTCACCATCAAAGAACAGACGACTATCGGCCATAAACCGTGAACTCGAGGCACGTGGGCGTTGGGTGGTTGGAAAAATGGAAAATAAAATTTGGGTTGAGGAAGGTCTGTCTGGTTCAATCGATTTTTCTTTGTTACGTTCTCCTAGTAGTCTGCGTGTTTGCAGACAGTATTCATAACACGCAATATTCTCATCTTAGTTGATTTTTGGTAACGGTCCCAAAAACCCAACCAAATAGGTACATATGTATGTACTCTAAGAAAAAAGCTGCATGTATGTAGTATATAATAAAACATGGGTATTCACGTGGTATCCAGACGATTGATGAAAAGGAAACATCCTGATGTGGATCTACCTAATATTCGATACGAGTCAATGGATAAAAATGATATATAGAGGCTTTGTAGAAGTATCCCTGAATTCACGAAAGCTTTGAAAATGTAAGAATTTTAAGAATTCGAAGAGGTGATAAGAAGAATTACCTAGTTGACTTTGAAACACATTCAGCAGTACAAACAATTCTACAATATATTTCTAAGTTAGCCGGAACAAAGTATATGACCCAGAAAGTAAGAGAATACCACAATTATGTAACTGCTCCGAATAAGAAACGAAAAATTGATAAGAAAATTAAGTTCATGGGTGGGGACGCACGAACAGAATTGTGAGAATTTTTTTTTCGACACGAAACCAATACTTGCCATATATAGCAAGTAAAAATTGCACATTCATGGTTATGGCTTCAGGTGGACGATATCATCTGCTGGCCCACCTTAGACAAAATCTCTAGCTACGCCCATGGTAGGTGGAGGTGATGGTTGACGATCTGTCAAACAAGTTGATTATTTTAAGTGCTGTGCAAAAGTTTTAAGTTTACATAGTAAATAATTTCCAAAAAAATTTGTAAATACCTACTCACAAAAGAACAAGAAAACCAGCATTTACATTCTTATTATCAAAACTACGTAAGCGTTAGTCATAAGTACGAGATTTTTATAGATATCGCACATGCATGAATCCTAGCCCCGAAACACCGACAACGAACAAACGAAATTTATCCGAAACTTCACCTGAATAACATCAAAGCCAAAGCCCGGGGGGGGGGGGGGAGGCTGGAAAATTTTTCAAAAATTTTTGATAAGGTAAATGTACGTCAAATTTGTCTCTTTTTTTATTCATCTTTGATCGAAAGAAAAGCGCTGTGCTGCGGTACTGAAAGTGGTATAGTAGCATTTTACTGCTCCCGACAACTTCGTACTACTGTCTCCTCCTTTCACATTCAAAGTAGCTATTTTTCCAAGTTTTTGCATCCCAAACATTTTACACAAACAGCAAGGTTTTGAGTCATACTTAAAAAAACACTTTATTTCGTTTTGGAATTGAGGACTTTGTCATTTGTGCTGAATTAAAACAGATTTATTCCTATCACGTCTAGTTTTTTTACTCACCACAATTTTCGATTTAAACGCCCATGTTCCGCAACTCGACCAAAACTGAATTAAAATCAATTTTCAATTTCACGTGGCATGAAATATAATGTTCTACATTTCGATCGATTTCGAAAACTTCGAACTTTCAAAACTGAAGGATCATCCATTTTTATATTGTTTCTTAAGTGAAATTACTGCTGCAATGGATGCAATTTAACTGACAATTTTAATGAAAAAAGTAGCAGAATTTAAAAGAAAAAATAAGATGATACATTTTGCAAGACAAATTAAATAAATGAAATGCAGAACTTGGGTGATATTATTGCAAATTTTAAAAGAATAATGAGTTAGGTAAAGTGTAAAGCGAATTAGCCTGTAAACACAGATTCAGTACGCCATTCCCAGTGTACCTATCTATCCAAAAAAAGGGATGAATTATGATATTTCATGCCTCATGTGTTTTATGTATTTTGTATTAATTTTGATAATATTTTGTCCAAAAATTGGAGATTCATTGAAAAAGATACCAAGTTCAAGAGCAGAAACAAAGCGAATTGAATTCGATCAGAAAATCTAAATGAGCGAAAAAATGTAGAAAACCAAATTTCACTATCGGCAACGCAAGTGAATGCTCAAAAAGTGAAATGCAGAAGGTAAAAGTCTCAAGAACTAATTTTTAATGAAATTCTTTTGATGTTTAATCCGAAATATATATTTTTTTCCTTTTTCCTTTTTTAATACAAATCAAAAGCATTAACAAATAAATTATTAGTTATGTTGACCACTAAGATATTGAGATATAAAAAATTTGTATTTCCAATATCTATGAGAAAAATATTATTTTTGAAAAAAATAATATACTCAAGACAATAAAATACGACGTGATTGCATAAGAAGTTTTGCAAAATTTAACGGTGATGTAATTCGACGTCAAAATACCAAACAAATTATTTGAGCTTGAGCCCCCTGATGAATTCTTCTACGAATACACTAGCGATCTAGTGAAAACGGACGTCATAAGAAGATCCGAGTGGAAGCTCTTTGTTGTTCGGCTAGTGAGTTCCAACTTGCTAGTCTTTTGTGGTATCATAATGGATCCATAAGGGTCTAATAGTCCAAGCGACCGTCGAGTTAGAGGTTAAAATTAGTGTCAAATGAAAGATAAGTTGATACTGAAAATAAAAAAATAGGGCTGCTACTTCTAAAATGGGAACTTCCATGTGGCAACCCTATTTTAAAGGAAAAATTTTCATATAAATAATACATTCATATCTTTGTTGTTTGGCCAGACAAACAAATTTTTGAAATGTCAAACGAAAGTCAAACTAGTAAAAAAAAAAATAATAAAATAATATAAAGAACGTAACCCTACAAATGTGGCAACCGCATCCAAATGAAAATAACACTGACAAAAATCTTCTTTGAACGAAACAGTATAACTTTTTATGCACTAGAAAGCTAAACTATACACCATATTTTAGATAATACTCTCTTCTATCTTAAAAATGTCGGGTGCCACCTCGCAAATGCACACAAGTACTCGGCAACCCCACTCAAATGCTAAAAAACGCAAAAATCACTTGTTTTTTGGCCAAAGTGTATAATATTTGATAGAGTTAAAGGCTATAAAATACATCATGTTTAGCTTAGACTCTCTTCTATCTAAAAAATGTCGGTTGCCACCTGGCAAATGCACACAAGTACTCGGCAACCCTACCCGAATAGCACAAAATACGATTTGCAACAAGATTTTTGTTGCATTTGTATCATACTGAGGTTATCTGAAACGAATGCCGTTGTAACTCAGTTTTATTTTTGTACCCAAAAAATTGTTTGAAACTTTTTTATTCGAAATGCTGTTTATAGGTTTTAATTAAGTTCAAACTTGTTTCTTTAAAAAATCAGATGTTGTTTAGATATTATAAACAAGTCTCCAAGTTAAAAGTTGGTAAAAAGTTATAATTACTCTTATTCAATTTCGATTTTGGTTTCTTTCAACTAAAATGTTGATAAAACCTTTATGCAGCATTCTCTTATAACAAGTGAGTAACTCAATTAAAATCTTTAGTTTTGAATAATTTTAAATACATAAAAAACGATTTAACAACATCACTCAAACTATGATACTAATTAGAATATTTAAGGATGGAACAAAATATTTAAATAACATTGGAATGGTTCAAGTAGTTGGTAAAAGACAAATTAAAATCATTTTTTGTACCAACAATACAATTTTTAAGAAAGCACTAACTTTTTTATTTTCCTTTACAATCTACATTTTATTCGATGTCTATATTAAACAAATATACTTGAACTTCCTTATTGAGCGTTAGGGTGGGTCGATTTAACTTAAGTTTTTTTTTTTTTGGACTTCGGTCATTTATAAAAAGTTGTCACTGAGTGTAAAATATGAAAAAAAATTTATATTTGACTTTTAATTCTCACTCTAGGAAAAATCTGAACAAATGCGTTATGAATTGAAAAACATGAATTGTTTAGCTCTCCATTTCCATAATTAGTTAAGGTATTTGTTAACAAAAAAGTATTTAAAAGTTGATTGTTTTTTTTTTTTTTATTTTTCACTCAGTTAGACATACCTTTTTGATAACATTCTATCAATGGTTTATATCAAAATATTAAAAACAAAATCGATCCACCCTAGTATACAGGCATATCCCTTCTTAAGTGGTGTTTTTGTTTTATTTTAGTTATTGTTCCACAGTTTAATGAAACAAAACAACCAACATACAACAAATAAACGGTCATAGAATTAAGCACTTAATCGTTGTTATAACATAATATGTAGTGTATACAATTTCATGTTTAAATGTAGGTATTTATTTTGTTTTTGTTTACCAATAGTTTGATTAAACATATGCCAAATCAAGAACTGATTCAAATATAACATTCAAACATCAATGTAACTTAATAGTAAATATGATTTTGTATCTTTGTCATTCAGGGATGTTTCTGTTTTATGCTGGTTTTTCAATAGTTTTGCTTAGCAAATGTCAAACTAAGAAAAGTTTTCAGATACAAGAATCAAACATCAATGTAACTCAGTCGATTCTATGTTTTGTTGTCTTCTTCTTTACCCAGTGTTTTTTGTTTTATTCTGGTTTATTAACAGTTTGGTGAAACCAAACTGTCAAGGAACCATTTTTTTTTCATCTACAACATTAATGTCGTTTTCTTTCACTCCAATGAGAGTACCCTTTTAGTACTTATTTTTGCACTTTTGAAGGTTTTGTGTTCTTTGAAGCCACAAAAGTGTAAAAAAAAAATTACTCCGGAGTAATTTTAGTACTACGGAGTACCCCGGATTTACTCCACATTTTTAGTCAGATTTACACCGATTTGCACACACACTTATGAATTTGAAGTTTGACATTTTAAAATTTTGTTTGAAAAATGAAAAATGCGAAAAATTTTTCTTTCAAACTCTTTTGTTATTAACAGAAACAACCATTATGAATATATTTTCTACTTTATTATATTCCGCCATATATATTTCTTCCATTTTTTCGTTAATTCTTCACTTTTTCCAAAATGAAATTGAAAACCGAATAAAAAAAAAATTTCAGCCAGTGTTCTTCATCAATAAAAAAAAAATCCTGTGCCATATAACAAAAAAAATCCCATTTTTTTTCTGCGTTGATGGGATATTTTTATTTTACAATTATAAAATCAAACTAAGGGTGTGTGTCAATCATGGTATAAAAAGAGAAGGTATGATCATTAGAAAAAACTCAGTATCGAGAACTGTCAAAACTTATGGCTACTTAAGGTTTTGACAGCCCAGCCCATTGAAATTGTTGTTGTAAACAAATTTGTCTTGGAAATTGTTGTTGCTTTTGACTTTGCCAAATGCCAAACGTCAAAACCTTATTACCCCATTTTCTAAGATGGCGGCTCTAATGATCATACCTTGTCTTTTTATACCATGTGTGTCAATTAGGCTGAAAAAACCGATCAGAAGAATAATGAAAAATATACCAAAAGTAAAACTAAGTTTGCTTCTACACGAAGACGCAAAGCGCGAGACGCATATATGTAACAGCAAGGGAGAAAGAAAATTCCAAAAAAAGGGAAGGAAGAATTTCTATCGTGAGTCTCCGGTAAAAAATTTTGTGACTCTTTTTGACGTTTCTCTTTGATCTTGTTCTTTTTTTTTTTTGCTGTTTTGCTTTATTTGATTTCGTCAGTCGCAGAGTCTGCTTCGTCGGTTGTGTATTATTTGCGTGTATAGTAACTTTTTTAATTTATTCAAATGTTTTCGTTGCGCATAGCCACTGGAGTTGTTTCTTTGTATATTTTGGTGCTTTTTTTTAATAAAGATACATACGAAAACAAGAACAAAATAAAACTAAAGAAAATAGCTGTCAAATTGGCGTCTTCTAAAAAATACTTTACTTTTCAGATAGTTTTGTATGGGCGAGTATGGGAGGAGTTTCATGAAAAACCCTAATATTCGAAATCAAAATATACCATAAAGCATTTGCATGAGGTAATAGCCCCCTTGGAAGTAGAAAAAATATTAACTACTGCGAATTTTTTTTTAGTTTTTACAAATTTTTCCCTAGGCCGGTTATCACTATTTTTTTCAAGGAAATTATCCATTTTTGCCTTGTCACACACACAATTACATAAAACAAAATTACTCTCATTATGTTCTTTCACTCCAGAAAAAGGAGTAAAAATTTAGAGTACTCCTTAATAGAGTGAAAGAAAACGACATAAGATATACAGTCAGCGTCTAATGAAAGTTTCACATAATATATTATTATATTATATGAATTTATTTTATCATATTTGTTCAAAACATTAAAAAAAACATATTGCAGAGCAATTCCTCTCAAATCTAAGACTATTATAATAATAATTATTATCATGCGAAATCATTTAGCACGTTTTCATACAAATATTTAACCGGTTTAATGTTAAAAAAATCATTAAGTAGGAACACATGAATAAAACTTCCAAACTATTAAAATAAAATTAATGGACAAATCTAGGCAAAAAAGAATTTTAAATGTAAACTGTTAACTTTTTACCGACACTGACTGTAGCTCAACTGTTTTGTTTTTCGTTCAAGAGATTTATTACACTTAAGTTTTTGAAAGTTTGGTTTAACAAATATAGAACTAGAATTACAACATTTTTTTATGTATTGAAGTTGAAACAACAACGAGTTCCAAATGATATTATAGTTATGTTTCTGGAGCTCCGAATTATAGTTTTTGTTAATTCCATTTTGACAGATGATGCTAGTTGTAGTACTTAGTTGTAAATCCATGGAAGCAAAACGAAATGTTATTATATGCCAGAGTTGCCTAAGACAATAAAACAAATTTACAGGCCAGAAAACAAAAATTGTAGATTTCTGGATGGAAAAACAAAAATATTTTAATATTATTACAAATACCAACATAATTAAAAATTAAATTTTCACATATAAAAGTCATATCTAATTTTGATATTTTTTTAACAATTCGTTCCATATTTCAATAGATGCCTAGAAAGTCAGATGTTTTTTTAATCGAAAGTGATTGCAGCCATTTTGTTTTTTATTAATTTCATATTTATTGTGTTTTTAAAAAAGATGGCAATTAGCATTTGAAGGTTTAATGTGACTTAAAATAAAAACACACTTAAAGTGGAAAATAGGAAAAATGTAAACAAAAAATACCCATGGCAAGCCTGACAAAGTATAAACTATAAACTAGCATATTTCTCTGTTTCACCAAAATTGTTAAATGGTTGAAAGGGATTGTTTTACAACATTAAGTTTCTATTTTGTTCAAGTTATATGTTTAATAACATGAAAGTTTTAATTTGAAATTCTCTTGTTTTAGATTGGTTTCTTCTCGCTTGTTGCGCCATTTTGACTTCCATCAAAATTCGAAATGATTTAACGTGATGAATTTTAAAATGATTTTTCATATTCTTGTTGCTGTTTCATATTAAATTTCAGTGGAAAGGGATGTTTATTCCATTTTCTAACATTACCCAGTGTTTTTCCAACTTTTATCCCTAAATACAAAAAATTATTATTTGTTAATTTTCAATTTATTTCTCTAATTTCAATAATTTATGTGGCGCGTGAATTTTATAGAGGCAAAACATTAATCTTTATGATAAAAATAGTAATCGCATTACAATTTCCGTTCATAAACGACTAAAACTTTCATTTTCAATCATAATTATTATACGTATTATATTGATTTAGTACTTTAGACTTTTATCTTTTTTATAACATCAAAAGACATAGACATTTTATGAGAATTAGAATAATAACTTTTGGGAAACTTTTTAGATGTTTTCGAAAACAAACACTTCATTTAATTATAACAAATCCTAACAAAGATAATAAAAGTCACTACTTTCTTTAACATATCTACAACATAAGTAAAGCTGATGTTCGACTTCATTCTTAGTTGCACACTTATTAGGTTAACTTTCATGAAACAGTTTTTAGTTCAGAAAACACAAATAAGACCAAGAAATAACAAAATTGCCACAAATTTGTTGCAAATCAAGAGGGGAAATGCGGCTGTTCGGGTTACAATATTGTATAAGAATATGTTTCTGAAATTAATGGAAAACAATTAGATTGTTTAACTGGAGTTACATCTGCTAAATTAAAACCCATCTGTGCTATTCGGGTATTCCTATAAATGCTAAAAAAAAGCAAAAATCACTTATTTTTTGGCCAAAGTGTATAATATTTGATAGAGTTAAAGGGTATAAAATGCATCATGTTTAGCTTAGACTCTCTTCTATCTAAAAAATGTCGGGTGCCACCCCGCAAATGCACAGAAGTACTCGGTAACCCTACTCAAATGCTTAAAAACGCAAAAATCACTTTTTTTTGCCCAAAGTGTATAATATTTGATAGAGTTAAAGGCTGTTAAATACATGATGTATTTTAGTGTATATTATACACTTTGGCCAAAAAACAAGTGATTTTTGCCTTTTTCAGCATTTGAGTAGGGTTGCCGAGTACTTGTGTGCATTTGCGAGGTGGCACCCGACATTTTTTAGATAGAAGAGAGTATTATCTAAAATATGATGTATAGTTTAGCTTTCTAGTGCATAAAAAGTTATACTGTTTTGTTCAAAGAAGATTTTTGTCAGTGTTGTTTTCATTTGGATGCGGTTGCCACATTTGTGACAATTTTTCCTTTAAAATAGGGTTGCTATATGGAAGTTCACATTTTAAAAGTGGCAACCCTATTTTTTTATTTTCAGTATCAACTTATCTTTCATTTGACACTAATTTTAACCTCTAACCTTATGAGCTAAGTAACTCGACGGTCGCCTCTCCGACTATAAGTTTGTCGGGTAATTTGCCTGACAACCACTACTACCTAACCTAACCTAAACAGAGGAGTACCTACTTGTTCTTTTTGAAAATATTTTTTTATTATGCTCAAACACCAAATTGGGTGTAGATTTTATGTGCTGAATCTCAAATGGTCTTAATTTTTAGAAAAAATGTTATTCTTTGTAACTACGTTTAAAAAATTTTGATATCGATTTTGGTTGCTCAGATATATACGTATTTTAAATACTGTTCATATTTTCTTGCCCATGACAACACAAGCCAAAAAAAAAGTGTCAATAATTTTTGACCGGACCTGCCTTTCTTTATGTATTTTGACGTGCTGAATCCGAATCTGAAGTCAATTTTCCCCAAACACCCTCAAAATTTTGATAAGATTTCAAAAAATCATGAAAATTTTTTGCAAAAAATTGAAATTTCTTTTTCGAGTTAAAAATACCATAACATCCACAAACTCTAACTGTTTTCCAAAACACAAAATGAAGCTTAAAATGGTCTCCGTTGTGTGAAAAAATGTTGTACTTTTATATTCAGTCCGTAGAATTTACACCCAATTAGGAGTTTGAGCATAATAAAAAAAATATTTTCAAAAAGAACAAGTACTCATCTGTTTAGAACTGTAAAAAAATGGCTGAGTAAAAAATCGTTGAAATTTGAAAACATTGTAAAACGGTTTTTTGACGATAATACTCAGTAATACCTACAACCTCTGCTAGGTCATTTCCAAAGTAATTGACATGATTTTTATTTTGTAACACAGTGTTAGTTACGAAAAATTCAATATTAATTTATTCATAACTATCAAAAATAGTCGGTGGTTCAAATCCCGAGCGCAACATAGATTATGTTTTTTTTTATTTTTAAACCAAATTCAATGAACTAGACTTAATCAGCACTACAAATCTAGGTAGGAGATTAGCTTAAGTGTAGTTTAGCGAATATATCAACCGTTTCGATTACTATTTAAATGTGAATTGTATTGTATTTTTTTATATTAGTGCTATTGACGCGGCGCACGGTTGTCCAAAATGACTTATCTCGTTGCAAAAATCATAACTTTTGAACGGATTGAGGTAGCGGTACAATTTTTTTTTCTAATTTAAAGGAATCTTCCAAGGCTGTTACACCAATGAATTTCAAGAAAATTGTTTCACAGGGTGTTTAGGAATCATCGGCCGAAAAAAGATCGTCCTAAAAAAAAATGTTTAAATTAAAACTGGTATGCCATTTTGTAGAAATCACTAATCCACATCTAAAAACAAAATTTCAAAAAAATACAATGTCCCGTTTTCGAAAATTTTATTTTTCAAAAAAAAATTTTTTTTTTAATTTTATTTTTGGCTTATATTTGGGTTATATAAGTGCTTCTTCACAAAAAGTTTTGTTGAAATCGAATATTTAAAAAAAAAAAACCGTTCTATTGCAGGTACCGTTAATAATCCATTTGAGTCCATGCATTAAGCCGAATAGGGTATGTGTAACAACCAATTGTTGAGTCAAAATAAAAATATTTAGCTGCGCATGCTTGCGCACTGCCGAGATTTTGTACTTTGAAAAAAATAAAGGCTTGAGAAAACGCTTACTTTGGCATACCTTGACCCACGTAAACGCTTAGTTAACACAACAAAAAACATACAAAAAAAATTATAATTTTGTTGGAGAATATCGGATTAAAAAAAAAAAGGTTCTATGTGCGGTACCGTTAATAATCCATTCGAGTCCATGCATTAAGACGAATAGGGTATGTGTACCAACCAATTGTTGAGCCAAAATAAAAATATTTAGCTGCGCATGCTTGCGCACTGCCGAGATTTTGTACTTTGAAAAAAATAAAGCCTTGAGAAAACGCTTACTTTGGAATAACTTCACCCACGTAAACGCTTAGTTAAAACATAAAAAAATATAAAAAAAATTATAATTTTGTTCCAAAGAATTTAGTTCATTAAATGAACATTTAGGTACTTCATAAATTAAGGAGATATAAAATAAATAAATTAAAAACTGTTCAATTTGTATTAAAATAAAAAAATTTCTTGAATAACCCATTATGCCCCTTGCATGGGGCATAATGGGCACAAGGAAGTCATTTAGGACCTCTTTTTTTATTCTAGCTATAAATGATGCCCCATTTTGTATTCACCATAGCGAAATTCTCATTTTTGCAGATGACATGAAAATTTATAAAAGTATCAAATCGGTTAATGATCGGAGGCTTCTGCAAGAGGACATTAATCATTTTTCTATATGTTGTAGTAAGAATAGCTTAGTTTTGAATCTAATAAAATGTCAGACAATGAATTTTTCCAAAAAACGTGCTCCTAGTTTGTATGAATATAAAATATCCCAATACAAATTACAGCGTGTTCAGAGCTTTAAGGACCTAGGGGTTAATTTTAGTTATAATCTTGATTTTTCCGGCCATATCAACGTCATCGTGAATAAGGCCTTCTCTATGCTAGGTTTTGTGAAGCGTTGGTCAAAAAAATTTCAAGATCCTTATGTGACTCTTTCCCTCTACAATTGTTTAGTACGCCCCCACCTTGAGTACGCATCGCAAGTCTGGACTCCTTTTTACGAGACCCATAATGTAAGACTGGAATCAGTACAACGTAATTTCATTCGTTTCGCCTTAAAAGGACTGCCATGGTCTGATTCTTATAATCTTCCTCCTTATGAATATCGGATTAATCTCCTTCAGATTCAAACTTTGGCTCAAAGGAGGGTTAACAATGACATAATCTTCATTCACCAGTTAATCACAGGCGTAATTGATGCACCAAATTCACTTAATTCTCTTGGTTTTAACTATCGAGGGGGTGCTTATAGCCTCCGATGCTTGGATTTAATGAATATTCCACCACACCGAACAAATTATGGCTTGCATGAACCTTTAACGCGCATGTGGCTTGCATGAACCTTTAACACGCATGTGTAAACTTCTAAACTTAAATTAGAACCTTTTTGATTTAAACTTTAATAAAAATAGATTAAAAACTGTCTTAAAAACCAGTGTACCACGCTCATAAATGTTTGTGTTTATTTTTATGTCTTTTTTGTTGCTCAAGTAATTATTTTGTTTGTATTTCTTTAATGTTTGTTTTATCTAATGTTGAATTCAATGTTTTTTTCTTAGTGTACGTTTTTTGTAGTTATTATTTGCTTACTAACTACTAACACTGCACTAAGTGATGAGCCGGATAAAACAGTTTTGTGTTGGCAAATGGTCGCAAGACGGTGCTGGCTATAAGCGCTCTTCGGTGGGAATTAGGTTAATGATGTAACTGAAACGTCTGCAAATATGACTCGATCCATCATCTTTATCCTCCTCGACGGCACACAAGAGCAATGGGCCCACTTTCCGTAGGCTCTGCATGACACCCACCCTTCTCTTGATTCGAAATACAAATGTCCACAATAAAGACATTTTTCATCTTCTAAGCCTTCCGAAAATTCTATTTTCCTTATCTTTTTTATTTTTGCGACGAGCGAAGTTTGGAGTTTCAGTCTCAATGGGAACCCATGCCCATTATGCCACATCTCTTATTTCTTTAAAAAGTTTTCTATATTTTGTGTCAAGTAACTTAATTAAATGAAATAACTAGGAGTGGAGTCAAATTAGCTTTATACCTCGGAATCCAGGGAAAGTCGATGCATCTGAAAAACGAGTATAGGGCTGCATTATAAAAGGGTCAAATAAGAAAGTTAAAAAAAAAAATTTCACCGCTCTCGATTACAACAGTTTTTATGGACCGTTAACTGTCATTCCGTATGCAAGCGTCAATCGGAATTGCTGTCTCATTTTAGATTTTGATCAAACTTTGTAGGGATGTTCTCTAGGACTGTAAGGAAGCAAATCCATGATGATTTAATTTTAAGTTGCGTGGTTTCCCCGCTACCCGCATTCGAACTTTTTCAGAAGGTCATTTTTATGTAATTATAGCTTTGCGTCTACTAAAGATATCTTTTTGTTTGAAACGCCATTTTAAAGCTTAAGAGTAGTCATTTTTGAATATATATTAAAAAATTACGTAATAATTATCCCTGAATTAAAAATAATTTTTGAAAAACTGGTAATTTTGCTGATTTTTCATGGTTTTTGACTGGCTACAGAACCTTGGCTATTATATGTAGGAAGCTTTTACTTACCAAATATTAAATATAGATATTTTTCAACAAAATAAATCTAAAATGAACTCGATGGCTGTACTCCTTATGTAAAAATTTTAAGTTCAAAGTATTGAGTATTTTAAAAAAGCTAATTTTTAAACTGTCATTTTCTACGATTTGACTAAACGAAGAAATGTGAAACTTACAGTGTGTTAAGCTAAGAGTACGAACTAAATATACTATTGATTTCATGCTTCTATCTTATGCCAAACATAGTGCAATCATAGCCTTAAGTAGGGTTTTTTTTTGGCTTTTTAGCATTTTTGCGAATTTTCAAACAAGCGGTACACTAAGAAGATATGAAAATAACACAATTTTATTTAGAGGTACACATATGAAAACAAGTCGGAAAGACCTCTACGCGTCGTGGTGAGGGGCTTACACTCTTCATGTCAAAAAACCGACATAATTAATGATCTTAAAGAAAAGAATTACAAGATCTTAGATGCGGAAAACATAGTAAAGAAAGAAAGACAACAAAAAGATAAAGAAACAGTCGTGGTACAACGTGGTCTTCCACTATTTATACTCACGTTCGATAAAACAGAAAAACTAGATGAAATCTACAAAATCAAAAGAATACTTAGCCTCGTAGTTAAGATCGAACCTCTAAAAAAACATACAAAACAAGTTCCTCAGTGTAGACGCTGTCAAGGGTTCAACCACACACAAACTTATTGTAAAAAAGAACCTAGGTGTGTTAAATGCGCGGGAAAACACTTAACCGCAGATTGCACCGGAAATAGCAAGAGTCCAGCGAAGTGCATAAATTGCAACGGAAGTCACCCGGCAAGTTATAGAGGCTGTGAAGTAGCTAAAGAGCTACAAAAACGCCGAGAAAAAATTCATGCCCAAAGAAAACCCACAAAGAACGAAACTTCTAAGACCCCTAAAAGGGTAAATACAACAAAACCCGCCACTGGTAAAGAAAATCAAACGCCAACAACATCAAACACGTCTCCAAAGAAACGTAATGGAAACTCATACGCTGAAATGGCGGCTTCACCCGTAATCAAAAATAATTCCGAACCTGTCGCATTCTCTCAATGCTTGGCTATAATTTTGTCAAAATTTGAGGATCAGTTAAAACTTAACAAATTTATGTCTGAAAGGCTTTCTAAACTCGAAGATTTTATTTTATCCAACACTATTCAAAATATAAATGATGGAAAAGCTTAAAATTATAACATGGAACGCCAACGGATTATGGCAAAGACTTGGAGAATTAGAAATGGTTATGCGGGAAAAAGATATTGACATTTGTCTGATATCAGAAACCCATGTTAAAAAAGAATCAAATTTCAATATAAATGGTTTTCTAGATTACCACGCAATTCATCCGTCGAACAAAGCAAGAGGCGGAGCATCATTATACATAAAAGATTTTGTTAAACACTCGACAGGTCTTAAGCTTGAGCTTGAATCGATGCAACTTATAAGTGTGCAAGTTGAAACTAAGCATAATGTACTTAATATCTCATCTATATACTGCCCTCCGCGGTACAAAATTGATAAAAATGAATTTTCAAACTTGCTAAAATTACTTAGACCAACTTTAATTATCGGCGGCGACTTTAATGTAAAGCATACGTTTTGGGGTTCTAGATGTATATCTGAAAAAGGCCGAGATTTATACGAAGCCGGTATGGAGAACAATTGTGACTTTCATTCTACTGGGAAACCAACTTATTGGCCGGCAGATACCTCGAAAATACCTGACCTGATTGATTACTTTATAGTCAGGGGAATACCGTCAAATCGAATTAAAATAACGGAATGCTTTGATCTTTTTTCAGACCACTCTCCCGTTATACTCACAATCAGCGAAAGTCTTGTTAAAGTTGAAATGCCACCTAGACTAACAAACGGCAAAAAACTAACTGGGAAGGCTTTAAGAAAGATATTGAGGATAATGTTGAATTAAGGGTATCACTACAGACACCTCTTGAGCTTGAGAAAGCGGTAGATAATTTTGTGCATGTTGTTCAAAAAGCCGCATGGAACAATACCCCTTGCCAAAGAGAAATTTCAGGGTACAAATATGCTAAATATCCCCAAGAGATAAAAGACGTACTTAAAGAAAAGCGAAAAGCGCGTAAAAAATGGCAACAAACTCGTGCTCCTCAACACAAATCTAATTCAAATCGCTTAAGTAATTTGCTTAAAAAAATGAAATCAGATTTCAAGAACCGCGAAGCTAAAAATTACCTTGAAAATTTGACGGCAGGTAAAGAATCTAACTACTCTCTATGGAAAGCTATAAAAGCCACGAAAAAACCTAAGCTTCCAGCACCTTCGATTATGAAAGACCAAAATGCATGGGCAAGAAGCGACAAAGAGAAAGCAAACGTTTTCGCTGATTACCTAGAGGACACATTCAAACCATTCAATGGGCAAGCATTGAATGATAGTATAAATATGAATTTAACGTCAAGTGAAAGCTTTATCACAAGAAATGTTACACTCGCCGAATTAAACAAAGAAATTAAGAAGCTAAAGCCAAAAAAAGCACCCGGATACGACTTAATTACAGCGGAAATTCTTAAAATGCTCCCACGGAAAGGTTTAATAAATCTCCTCTATATAATGAATGCCACTTTAAGGTTAGAATACATTCCAAATCAATGGAAAGTCGCAGAAGTAATAATGATCTTGAAACCTGGCAAACCATCACACGAAAAGAAATCATACAGACCCATTTCACTGCTTCCTGTAGTATCGAAGGTTTTCGAGAGAATATTTTTGCAGCGACTTCAGCCAATAATAGAAGAAAAAGGTCTTATACCTGAACACCAGTTCGGTTTTAGAAACAAGCACTCTAGTCTATTGAATAGACCCTTTTGGATGGAACAAATTCGTTCAAGAGTTTTTATTGCTGATTATGATTCCTTGCCATACAAGAATACTCCAGCCAAAAGTGCTACTAAATCCGTTGGTGCATTTCTGAGAAAACGGCAACACTGGTCGGTTTTCAGTTTTTTTGATTTAACTCGAAAACCAAGCCTGACTTTGAAATGGTTCAAAGACACTTTTCATAGCAAATTAAATTTTCTGTCAAGTTAAGATGGTTAATAAATTTAAAAAATTATTTTTGACTTAAATTCTAACCTAAAATCAATGAAAAAAAAGTTAAAAAATTGACAATTTTATTTTTTCTTACTAAATCAAGGGGCATTTTGTGTATGTAGCCGGGACGTCCAAACTTTGTACTAATGAAATAAAGTAGAGGTAAAATCCTTTGATAATATGCAATTTTAATTTTTTTTTTGTCAAGAAACAACTTAAATGTACCTATTCAAAAATTAGCACTTTTTCTAAATTTCTGACTTTTTTAGTTAAAAGCAAGTTTTTAAAACTCGATAAAATCGTATTAATTGGTAACTTTTTGACTTTTAAAGTAAACATACTTCGAAGGATTGATTTAATATAAACTAAATATGGCAAACAAAAAAATTTATTTGCATCCTTATGGCCTTTTGTGCAATTTTGTGTATGTGCATTTTTATAAATACGGGTTGAATGGATGGACGGAGAGTCATTAGCTTTGGTCTATTGCATAGAAGAACATTTAATACCAACTCTTTTACTGTTTTCAATGGCCTGAAAAACAATTCTTGAAAAATCTGCGACCAACGAAAAGTTTCTCTTGAAAAACGAAAACAATACTCTAATGAGTTTGAAACAAAATAGCTCAGGCAAATTAGTAAATCCAATTGCACTTTTCGCGGGATAAATTTTTTTCATGGAACGTGTTTAGGTGAATGTCCTTATAGTAAAAGTGAATTTTTTGGGATGATAAGATATCGGGAACAGCCGCCATCTTGGAAAAGAGGTCGGTGCCGTTTTTATTTTATAACTCCATTTTTACTCATTTAAACCAAAAATGTCCAAGGATAGACTTATTATAAATTAAATTATCTAAAAAATGATATACAAATGAATTCCGTGAACTAGTTAAATTCAATTTTATAGTCGGTCAAAGTCCAGGTTCTTCTCGCAAGGTTAAGACAATAGGACATTTTTCCAAATATCTGAAGAACTTTTTATTTGTTTGGGATTTTCTTAAAGAATGAATTATAGCACTTTTAATTATCGATGAAATGAACCCTTTATTGTTTTTGTAACCATCACATTGCAGAAGCAACCAAACGTCGAAGTCATGATATACGATTTTTTAACTGAACATTTCAATAGTTCAAATAAACAATCAAAAATTAAACACAATAGTCTCGAAAACATAACGGCTTACACGCCTCATATCTTGAGTTATACTTATCGTAATGCTGAGATTGAGGTGTTCATGTTTAGGAAAAATGACAGGGCATCAGTTCTTATATTTAGAATTATAAATAATGTCACTTTAGCTTATTCACATTAATTGGAAAATTCACTTCATTTAAAACCTCGAAAACCATATAAAGGTTAACATTAAAGATTTCAAACTTTGAATTCAATATTTAGACGAATATAGTTAAAAAACTACTTATATTTTGGTTATGCCTCCATTTCAAAAATTTGCTCGATCTAATAGAAGAAAACTTGTTATTTTCTCACTTTTGACTAGTAGAATGTGAACTTCGACGTTAGGTGGCTCATACATTATGTTGGTTACAGTTACGAGAAAGGGCTCATTTTATAGATATTTAAAAGTGCTATAATTCATTCTTTAAGAAAATCCCAAACAAATAAAAAGTTCTTCGGATATTTGAAAAAATGTCATATTGTCTTAACCTTGCGAGAAGAACCTGGACTTTGACCGACTATAAAATTGAATTTAACTAGTTCACGGAATTCATTTGTATATCATTTTTTAGATAATTTAATTTATAATAAGTCTATCCTTGGACATTTTTGGTTTAAATGAGTAAAAATGGAGTTATAAAATAAAAACGGCACCGACCTCTTTTCCAAGATGGCGGCTGTTCCCGATATCTTATCATCCCAAAAAATTCACTTTTACTATAAGGACATTCACCTAAACACGTTCCATGAAAAAAATTTATCCCGCGAAAAGTGCAATTGGATTTACTAATTTGCCTGAGCTATTTTGTTTCAAACTCATTAGAGTATTGTTTTCGTTTTTCAAGAGAAACTTTTCGTTGGTCGCAGATTTTTCAAGAATTGTTTTTCAGGCCATTGAAAACAGTAAAAGAGTTGGTATTAAATGTTCTTCTATGCAATAGACCAAAGCTAATGACTCTCCGTCCATCCATTCAACCCGTATTTATAAAAATGCACATACACAAAATTGCACAAAAGGCCATAAGGATGCAAATAAATTTTTTTGTTTGCCATATTTAGTTTATATTAAATCAATCCTTCGAAGTATGTTTACTTTAAAAGTCAAAAAGTTACCAATTAATACGATTTTATCGAGTTTTAAAAACTTGCTTTTAACTAAAAAAGTCAGAAATTTAGAAAAAGTGCTAGTTTTTGAATAGGTACATTTAAGTTGTTTCTTGACAAAAAAAAATTAAAATTGCATATTATCAAAGGATTTTACCTCTACTTTATTTCATTAGTACAAAGTTTGGACGTCCCGGCTACATACACAAAATGCCCCTTGATTTAGTAAGAAAAAATAAAATTGTCAATTTTTTAACTTTTTTTTCATTGATTTTAGGTTAGAATTTAAGTCAAAAATAATTTTTAAAATTTATTAACCATCTTAACTTGACAGAAAATTTAATTTGCTATGAAAAGTGTCTTTGAACCATTTCAAAGTCAGGCTTGGTTTTCGAGTTAAATCAAAAAAACTGAAAACCGACCAGTGTTGCCGTTTTCTCAGAAATGCACCAACGGATTTAGTAGCACTTTTGGCTGGAGTATTCTTGTATGCCAAGGAATCATAATCGCCAATAAAAAGTCTTGAACGAATTTGTTCTATTTTTGCTCTGGAGCTCGGGTCTATTAAATAGACTACTCGACGATAGATCAAGTGCATAGAATCACCGATGTCATTGAGAGAGCTCTCGAAGAAAAGAAAATTTGTTCAGCGGTCTTTTTAGATGTATCTCAAGCTTTTGACAAAGTATGGCACGAGGGCCTCAAACTCAAGTTAAGACAAGTCCTACCTGAAGGACTCCTTACAATTCTTAGAGAATATCTAGAGAACAGAATTTTCCGCGTCAGACACGGAAATGATTACTCAGACTTTAGGGAAATAGTGGCTGGGGTACCACAAGGTAGTGTTTTAGGTCCTATTTTGTACCTTCTATTCACACGCGATATACCTCAAACAGAAAACACAATTGTAGCTACTTTTGCTGATGATACCGCAATACTTGCAGTAGGCAAAACAATCAACGAGTCGACAAGTAAATTGCAAAATGCTCTTAACAATGTCAATGAATGGACAAAAACGTGGCGAATAGCGCTTAACGAATTTAAGTCAGTCCACGTGGACTTTACATATAAGAAAATAAATAGACTACCTGTTTTTATTAATACTACTCAAGTCCCATTTGCAAATGAGGCAAAATATCTCGGGATGACTCTCGACGCGAAATTAAAATGGAAAGCGCATGTTAAAAATAAATGTGATCAATTAAATATGAAATTGAGAGAAATGTACTGGTTGCTAGGACAACATTCTAGACTAAGTATCGAAAACAAATTATTAGTTTACAAGCAGGTACTAAAGCCTGTCTGGACATACGGTATTCAACTCTGGGGTTGTACACGCGATACAAATTTACTATTACTATTACTATATACAATGTACAACGCACATAAATGTACGAAGTACAGACATTTAACAGCACGGGCAACTGAGACCATTTGGCTGAGACAACACAAGACAATGACACAAGAAAGAGACAGATAGACACTAAGAAAGAACATATAACATAGAACTACGTGGCACAGAGGAGGAGACATAGTTGAAAATTGTCTCATATTATCGCACAGGTGGCTTCAGTTAAGCTGGCGATTTAGAAAAAACTTCTGAGCCGACCGTTGGGCTCGAACCCACGATGTCTGGCTCTGAAGTCATCTACTTATTCCTCTGTGCCATGGCCACCTGCATTATTTTTTTAATTAACAAGACTTGGTATAAGTAAACCACTTTTATATATGCTTTATGACATGCTCAATGGTAGAACGTTTGTTGTCAAAAGTGAAAATGTAACTTCTACTGGAGTTTTTAATATTAAAAATGGTCTTCAACAGGGAGCGGTGAACTCACCGATTCTCTTTAGTATTTACACCAGCGATCTGATAGGAAGTCTAACTCAGGCAATTGCGTATGCCGACGATCTAATTGCGTACAGAACAGCTCCAAAAGTTGAAGTCATCAGAATTCTCTTGCAACGTGACTTTGACAAAATTCAGCGATATTGTGATGACTGGAAGTGCTTTTGCCCTGACGAAACGGCTGTTTTATAGCAGTCGGCTTGACACCAGGGTTAAGGTGATTTGCTACATGGCCCTCATAGGGCCGATGATTGTCTATGGATGCCCTGTGTGGTTCAACGTTGCTCCATCTCAAATGGAAAAGTTACGGGTGTTTGAGAGGCAGTGCCTTAGACGTTGCCTTGGTCTGCACAGAACACCCGAATCTGATTACACGCATTACTATTCCAATGAGGTTTTATACAATAGGGCCAACATAAATAGAATTGATAACTTTATGCTGAAGCTTGTTCGTGGCCACGTTTCAAGAGCGATGGCCTCTTCAAATAGCTACATTTTTGGGGCTTACTACCCTAACGACGAATACTTCAAGAGTGTTTTTAAGCGGCTATATTCCGCCTGAGGCATTCCTCTATTAAGATAGTCGGGGGCTTGTACAGGATAGATTGGCAGTTCCACTAATCTACCACGTCGGGCGAAGAACCGTGGACAGGCGACTGCTGTGTGACAGGGACATCCTCGCATTAGGCGGAGAAGGGCGTCTTCGGTTCAGTAGGACTGTGTCCGATCGGGACCGAAGAGATAGGGTAAAGCAGGAGAACCAGTTTTGGTGGCTTAGTAATAGTTTTCATGTATAGGTAAAAGTGGTCTTCGTTTTTTATGCCTTGGCCGGCTTACATAGTTTAAGGTGTTTAGTTTTAAGTAGGGACAGTCGGGGTGGCAAAAAAAATACAAAAAAATCAAAAATTGCTTGCTGTGGCTGTTCTAGTTTTTTAAGTAGTTTTAAGTAGTTTAAGTAGTTTTAAGTAGTTTTAAGTAGTTTTAAGTAGTTTTAAGTAGTTTTAAGTAGTTTTAAGTAGTTTTAAGTAGTTTTAATTAGTTTGTAAGTTTTAAAATTAAAAAAAAAATGATATGATACCAAGTTTTTTTTAAAATTATTTCTTGGTGAAAAATAAAAACCATTCAAATATTAGTATTAAAATAGTTATAAGGCCGAAAGGCATTAGAATTAAGAGAATCGTCGCATACGTTAACGAGCTTTCGAACAAATTGTTAATGGGTTAAAAAAGTAATGAAAATATAAAAATATCTTATTTTAAAAATAATCAAACTGTTTGAAATCACGAAAACATACATTAGGGCATATATTAACAAAATAAAATTTCACCAAAAGAGTTCACCAGCACCAACCCCCAATGATTTAAGAAAAAAATAATTCCTCAAATTAGAATTATATGGAAAAAAAATTTGATTTTATAACTAAAACGACGTGATTAGCCAAAAAAATAATAAAACTCTTAAAAAAAAAAAATTCTTGTCAAAAGTGGGATTCGAACCCATGTCATTTACGCTCCCATATCTTTAGAAGGCAACATTTTTTTTTGAGTCAGGCGCCTCAGACCACTCGGCCATCCTCGCATAGGGGTCGACAAAGTCAAATTTGTCACCAATTATGTTTTGGCCTATGCAGTTGTACATTCTACCAAAAATTTCGTTCTGTTTTCTAACCTATGCCGTCATCCCAATCGCTGTGCTCGTTTAATGTATCACGAAATTATCTTTCGTACGCTTGAGGTTTCGTCAACGGATGCGACGTTTTGGCCCCAGTACTCTAGGCAGTTTGAAAATTATGTGTGTTGGTTAAACAGCAAACAATTAGGAAGGTATCAAACTAAAAGAACATTAATGAGGTGTATTTTTATATAGTAAACATAATGCTATAAAAAAAGCAGATTTTTTTTTTGCTAAAAAAAATGCTAGCAGAATTTTGAAAGACAGAATAGAAAAATAGCAGAATTTTGAAAAATAGAATTTTCTTGAAGAAAAAAAACAGAATTTTGTAAACCAGAATTTTGAAGTCAGAATTTTGACTCGCTCCCTTTGGTGTGGCAAAAATTCTGTGACCAGTGACAAACTTTAGATTAAGTTTAGTTGCTCTTTGGCTTATTAACTGAAACTTAAGATATCTCGAACAACAAAAGGAATATCGAGAAAATTTAAACAGTTTTTGAAAGAAGAATATCTGTTCTTATAATCACTGTTACAAATTTGTTTATAATGAATTACTCCACATAAAAACAGAACCTCGAAAACAGCCAAAATGACGTTTTTTAGCATTTTATAACGGTAATATTTCAAAAAAACGGAGGCCATGAAAAACCTCTAGAAAAGTATTAGCCCAGTCATTTTAGTCATTTTTAAGCCCAATCTGCGGAAAAATTCCTACTGGACTGAATCTTGGTGTACAGCTTAATGACGGCTTTGTTATGAAGATGTGAAAAATCGACATTGATATCGTGTCCGCGTTAAGAGTTATAGGGGTCAAAAGGTCACAAAAACTGGTTTTTCACGATTTTATCAAAAAATATTCAATGCAAGAATTGTAGACCAGATTATTATATATAAAAAGTGTCATGACACTTTTTTTCCTAAGACCCACCGTTTCTTAGGTATAACGATTCAAAAAGTTGAAGTTTAGTTGTAATCGTCATAATCCTATTCCTGAAAAAAAAACTCCTAACTGAAAAGTTCCTGAAATTTCATTATTTTTAGCTTGAATTTCGTTCCTCAACTGTTAAGAATATGGGGAAACCAAAAAAAATGGAAATTTTCGCCGTTTTTCCGATTGGGGCCCTTCTCCCGAAACCATTTCCCTGGGAATTTTTGTTTAGAATATGTCTGAAAATATACAGTGTGTGCAATAGAGAATGGACAACCCTAAAACGGCTTATAGCTACACTTATGATTGTTCTAAAAACAGATAGAAAAAAGTTCTATCGCAACCAGTTCATAAAATATGGACTTTTTTTCGTTCAGTGTATTTTAAATTTTATCATCTTATGTTTTCGTTCACTACAACCACGAATGAATGAATTTTATTTATTTCTTTTTTTTATAATTTTCTACAATAATTGGATGAGTACATTAACAATGTCAATGAATGGACAAAAACGTGGCGAATAGCGCTTAACGAATTTAAGTCAGTCCACGTGGACTTTACATATAAGAAAATAAATAGACTACCTGTTTTTATTAATACTACTCAAGTCCCATTTGCAAATGAGGCAAAATATCTCGGGATGACTCTCGACGCGAAATTAAAATGGAAAGCGCATGTTAAAAATAAATGTGATCAATTAAATATGAAATTGAGAGAAATGTACTGGTTGCTAGGACAACATTCTAGACTAAAGCTATGATTACACGGTCAACGCGTTGACTCTCTGACGTCAAGAAAAAATCCATATTCTCTCTGTCATCTCACCGTCAACGTTCACAGTGTCAATGCATAAAATATTGACTATCACACGATTGACACTATTGCGTCAATGTTGTCCTAAATTACGTTGACGGGCAGGTGTGTCAACGTGACGTTTACTTAGCAGTGTCAATGCATTGACTCGCAAGACTTTGTTGATCACACTGTTTGACACAAAACAAAAATTTTAATCTTCCAAAAATATTTAAAAAAAAAGAATCAAAGAAAATGAGATTTGAAAAAAGCTCTCTTAAGATGAAAGTCTTAAATGATTGCTAAATGTAAAATTACCAAAGTTTTGTCGAAAAATTAGAAAAAAAAATTTAAAAAGTTTCGACATTTGATTTAAAAAAAAATCGAAAAAAACGATTTGGCCACCTTCAAATGTAGTTTGGAATATACATATAGTTTTTGGTTTTTTTTTTGTAAAAAAAAATAACAAAAAGGTGAAATGGAACCCTTCTTCCCCCAAAACGGTACTCCATTCAAAAAATCGCCCCACAAAATATTTTCCCCATCCAACTTTCATCACATTTCTATACAAAAAACAATGTCAATCTGAAACAATGACACGGTATTAAATTCTGCCGCGTCAACGCTGGGACAGGGTCATTGCGATGACACCCAGTCCTAAAACCCTGTCAACGCGTCCCAATGGCATTGACAGAGAGATTACACTGTCATCGAAAATAGTCAATGCGTTGACCCAAAAATGTGTGTCAACGCGATTGTCATCGTACCCGTCAACGCAATGACAGCAGTTTTCGTTGACGATCACACGGCGTGACACTCTTGGGACAGATTGTGACGTCATTTTTACGTCAGAGAGTCAACGCGTTGACCGATTTCGTTGACCGTGTAATCATAGCTTAAGTATCGAAAACAAATTATTAGTTTACAAGCAGGTACTAAAGCCTGTCTGGACATACGGTATTCAACTCTGGGGTTGTACACGCGATACAAATTTAAATAGATTACAAACTTTTGAAAATAAATTATTAAGATCATTTGTAAATGCGCCGTGGTATATAAGAAACGAAGATCTTCACAGGGATCTTGGAATCCCCACGGTTCGCGAAGAAATAAAAACGTTTGCCCAAAAACATCGAAAACGGTTAGTCGAACATACTAATAGAACAATACTAGAAATTCTCGACGAGACAAACTTAGTACGACGTTTGCGAAGGACTAAACCTTCCGATTTGGTTCAGTGAAATTTTTCAATTTAATTCCTTTATTTCGAAATATCGGCATTGATTAATATAAATTTAAATGTTTTAGAGATTTTATTTATTTAACTTCCTTTAAAATATTTTTTTGATAACAAAAATTTAAACCATTACTTAAAGATTTAATTTAAAACAAAAGTTATTTATTTATTTTTAAATATCATCAGTAGGAACTTTCATCGGAAAGTTACCTACAACACGTAACTTAACTTCGAGAAAGATAAATTGCTAGATAAGTTCCATCTGAACTTAGTTGCAATCGGGAGGAGGAGGTGGTTTTAGTGGTTAAGAGTCCCACATATCTATGAGCACGCGTTTTCCGGTCCTCATAGAATCTTTTGAAGATTTCAACACCTACCCACGGACAAAAAAAAAAAAAAAAAAAAAATTTAGAGGACTTAAAGTTAAAAGTTTCAACTTAACACACTGTTAGTTTCATGTTTCTATCTTTAGTCAAATCGTAGAAAATCATAGTATAAAAAAATATTTTTTCAAAAAACTCAAAACCTTAAACTTAAAGGAGTACAGCCATCGAGTTCATTTTAGATTTATTTTGTTGAAAAATATCTATATTTAATATTTGGTAAGTATAAGCTTCCTACATATCCAAGGTTCTGTAGCCAGTCAAAAACCATGAAAAATCAGCAAAATTATTTTTAATTCAGGGATAATTATTACGTAATTTTTTAATATATATTCAAAAATTACTACTCTTAAGCTTTAAAATGGCGTTTCAAACAAAAAGATATCTTTAGTAGACGCAAAGCTATAATAACATAAAAATGACCTTCTGAAAAAGTTCGAATGCGGGTAGCGGGGAAACCACGCAACTTAAAATTAAATCATCATGGATTTGCTTCCTTACAGTCCTAGAGAACATCCCTACAAAGTTTGATCAAAATCTAAAATGAGACAGCAATTCCGATTGACGCTTGCATACGGAATGACAGTTAACGGTCCATAAAAACTGTTGTAATCGAGAGCGGTGAAATTTTTTTTTTTAACTTTCTTATTTGACCCTTTTATAATGCAGCCCAATACTCGTTTTTCAGATGCATCGACTTTCCCTGGATTCCGAGATTTTACAAATTTTATGTCTAATTTGACTCGACTATAGATAAAGATAAAACAAATAAACTTACTTTATTGTTAAATGAGAAAAATTAAACTTAAAATGCACTCATAGCCTAAAACCACGCATTTTACTTTGATTCAGAATCATCAACTCAGTTGAAAAACTATTTTTATTCACTACATTTTCACTCAATAAAGAGATTCCCCCGTATCACCACAGATAATTTGAAAAGGACTGATGCAAAATCGGAGTTGCAACTTTATTCAAACAAGAAATAAGAGGGGGGCCCATTATACCCCGGAGGCCCGATATGCCCCGCTTTCCCCTACCAATTTTAATTTAAACATTTTTTTTTAAGAAAATCTGTTTTTGACCGATGATTCCTAAACACCCTGTGAAACAGTTTTCTTGAAATTCATTGGTGTAACAGCCCTGGAAATTTCCTTCAAATCAAAAAAAAAAAAAAATTGTACCGCTACCTCAATCCGTTCAAAAGTTATGATTTTTGCAACGCGATAATTCATTTTGGACAACCGTGCGGCGCAGAGAGTATTCGACCTCAAAATCCGGTCAAAAGTATTTTTAATATTTTTCTTTTTTTCTTTGCATTAAAAAGTTACACTGAAAAAATTTTCGAGTTAGTTAAAAAAAAAATTAATTAAGTAATTTTTTTTCAATTTTATTTAATACACTAATTTTTACATATTTTAAATATTGTTAATACTTCAGGTTAAAGAAAACAAAAATTTGAAAATAAGTAGTTTTTTTAAGCAACAAAAGGCAATTTGACTAAAAATACCTCAAGACTAAAAACCACCATTAAAAAAAAAACATGGAAACATGTGGAAATTTTTTTAATGTGCATGATTTGACAAAGATGTACAGTTAAATAAAGAAAAATTTTGCCCGATCATACCAAAAACACTTTTTTTTTCTAAAGAAAATTACATAAATTTTCACGTTTTTCTATGCACTCTTGTCATCTCAATTTTTAATATATTTTCAATAAAATATATGGACATTTCTGTATTAACATAAAGAACAAACCTTGACCTTGGACATGCATCAAAAATTTTTCACAATATTACCACAAATCACAATAAAAAACAGACTGCAGTGTTAATGATTAGAAAACAAAATAAGCTTTTGTGGCGAGATCTTATAAAATCGACTAGTTTTGGACTACGATCTTGGAGATTAGGGGGTTAACAGTTATTATTTGAAACCGGTTTTAGTTATCATGGGTATTGAGGAATGCGAAAACCAAAAAATAACGGGTCGAAAGCGATTTCTTTTTCACTTATGACCGGATTTTGGAGTCGAATACTCCTCTGTGCGGCGTTCAATTATTTTATTACGATATTCAATCAATATACCCTCCTTTTCATCAGAATAGGTACTGAACTTTTCAAATGTTCAGTATTCGTTTTTTCCTTACAGTGTAGGAAAAACAATAATTTTTTGATGTGAAGTCATTGTTTAAGATGTTAGCAGAATCAGCAAAATCTATCTCAATCTCTTCCCTAAATTGTTAAATGGTGGGTTAGGAAATATTTTTGTCTTAAAATCGACCATCACAAATATTATCAGTACGGGCTAGCTATTTCCAAACATTTTCAACAAGGTTCAGGGTATAATTCTATGGCAGATACTGAAGTACTTCCTAAATTTGCACTTCCTCCCAATATTTAACAGGGCATCTTTTGTGGTAGGAGGCGCGGTCCTGTTGAAAAATTCAGTATACTGGTTCACAAATACTAGAGAATTGAGGAAAAGCTTCTTGAATATTCATTTACAAATAATTTCACGTTTGAAATTTATTATTTGTACTATCGTAGTAGATTACTTTCTTCCATGCCTGGAAACTTCTTTTTTTACAATGAAGTTGGTCTCAAAATGGATTCTCCTTTCGCAGAATGTTAAACAAAATTAAATGTACGTTGATCCAAAAATAACAAGAAATACCACTCAGCTGTTCCTGTGGTAAGGGATTTCAAAAACCTTAAACGCATACAAATCTGTTCTTGGTTTAGTGATGGTGTCTTTTCAAAATTCAGCCATTTTAGAAGATTGGGACTAATGACCATTCTATTTACTATACTAAAGTTACAAATAACAACTGTTTTTCACTTTTATTCTTGTTGTTAGTCCAACAAAACTGGTAGCACATGTAAAAATTTACTCGTTAAGAGTATTTTTTTTTGCCTTTTTTTCCACCATTCATTTTTTTACCCCCAGAATGTTTGCATCTGAAGTCTGGATAGAACATATTCACAATTCGTAATTTTTTTTTACCATAACAGTACTGGTGGATCCTTCATTGTTTGTTTTATTTCTTAAGGTGTTTTCGCCAAAATTTAGCGATTTTAATCCACCCGTGTTCAAAATGGTAGTATGATTATTAAATTACAATAAGGACAGTCCAGTTATTTGTTTTAATGGTAAATTTGCCCGAAATCCACAGAAACATTAAAGATAACAAGGGTGTACCTATTCTGATGAAGAAAAAAATAAGTTAATTTTTCCTCAAAAAATACTTTACAAGAAAAAAAGTGGGAAAGTTATGGTCCATTTTAAAATAATTTTAGCCTTTGCTTTTCCTAACATCTTAAACTATCAAAAAACAATAAAGCCTTGTTAGGTCACGCACCATTATTGGGGACAAACGATTAATGAACATTTAAAAAGTTGTGTACGTATTCTGATGAAAAGGAGTGTATATAAAAAAAACTTGCCAGAGGTGGTGCACCGCCCCAGAGATTGATGGGTATTCTCTTTAGCTTTAAATTAAAATAAAACATGAACGTTCACACAATTTAAACAGATTCACTTGGGTAAGGATATTTTTTTTTCTATTTACTCTTGTAATTTAGGTTTGTATTTATTTTTTTCTTTTATTTTTATAGAGGTGAGTTTAACAAAATTAAATAATGAGAAGCAAAGTAAGATATTGCAAAATCTATGTACACTTTTACATTGAATAATTTGAGTTACCATAACAAAAATAAGAATATGTATAGATAATACACTATTAGCATATAAAAAAATGGAATTTAATACATACTTTTGACACAATTGGTGTAGATAAACTATGATGATGATCTGGATGCAGGATGGTGATGGGATGTCTCAGTATTAGTATCGATGAGGAGAATTGGAGGTCAATACATTCTCGGAATAGGACTTGTTTGCAGATTTCAAGCATGCAACTTTTTTTAAGAACAGGATGATATTTGGCGCATGCAATTTTGAGGGCCAGAGAGGTATTTTGGAGCATGCAATTTTAAGACCAAACGAGATTTTTGGTGCATGTAATTTTTGATTTTTATGAGTCAACTTTTAATTTTGATTAAATTTCTCTGTATCATGGTGTGGGGGTTAAATTAAGAGGTGCTCTGGTGATGTTTTTACTTTTGTAGGATTTTTATTTTCTTTAATGAGGTTGCGCGTCGGTGGTCTTGGGCTACGGTTTTTATTTTCTTGTTACTTTTTTATTCTTTTTAGACTAAGGTACTTTTAAGTGAACAATATAACGTTTTATGAAGCAATTATTTAAAAAAAAAAAGTAAAAAGGATTTCTTTTTTTTTATTGGGTTGATATGAACCCCCACCGAGCCAAGTCTTCCTTACAAAACTTAGAACACCAAAGAGATCGAGTGTTGGCAATCACGGCCTTTTATAGCAGGTTCGAAAGAGAGCATGGTGTCTGAAATGCTTCCCGTGATGCAGCTTTCTGAACGAATTATTAACCAAACAACTAACCTTTCAGTTTTAAAAATCAATAAAAAATGGTATTTTTTGAGAAAACGGTAAATTTTGGGATATGCACTAAAAAACATCTTGGTACAATTTTGGAATAAGTGCTAATAGGCTAAAAACAAGTCAATCTGACCCTCCCTGAAAACACAAATATCTGAAGTGTTGTTTTTCAATTTGTTGTTTTCTCATCGATACACCTCCTTCTATAAATCGATCCACGGTCGTTTTTCCAATTATAATTGTAAAATATAAATTTGTGTATTTTTTTATCACATGCACCACAAGAATATTTTTTCTTGATAAAAAAAAAAATAATTATAAAAAGAATTTAAGCCCGTTAACCATGAAAAATATAAAAGTGTGCGTGCTTTACTTTGTATCTAATGCTCGTAACGTCGGTCGTCTATGCACTTCAGTTTGCTGTCGTTGCAAATGACTGACCCCGCCCATGATCTGATGTTACTGGTTTTTGCTTTCTTTGGTGATGATACTATTGGTGCGTAAAAACACAAATAGATGTTATTGAAATGAAGTAAGGAAATTGAAATTCAGTTATCAAACAAAATTAATCATTAATCATAGCTAGTCATTTTCTGGGGTATTTCTTTTCCACATAGTCTCGAGATATACCAAATGTTGTGTTTTCAATTTCACGTGGTTAGAGATTAAATTCCAGAATACATGGAAGTGTAAAAGCAATACCGCGACGAAGGTAATTTGTATTCTATGTTGAAAGATATTTCTTGTCGCTTTAGGTATGTCACTTATGCTGTAACTTTAAACGAGCTTTTTATTTTTTTCAAAAGAACCTTTCTATGAAGTTGTAAAATAGCATGCCGGGAGCAAGCATGCATGCTATGTGTTGTAATTATGTATATAATTATATTTTTTTTCTTGTGACCTCGATGACGAGGGGATCATAGCTATTCCACCTATCTGTTTCAAATGAGTGATCCGCCTTTAGGGTTCGTCGGATTTAACTCGGAAAGCAGCGCTACCGGACCGGCGCGGCGGCGGGCGGCGGCAAAATTAATTAAAATGGTGCTATTTTTCTTTTGTTTATACCAACAAATTTTTGGAACCTACCTTTCTTCTTACTTCGCGGTCGAATTGGAACGTTATGATATTCGCTTTTTTTGGGGGCGGCTGCTCAGGATGTAAAATAAAAAATTTTACGTTTTTATTTTAAGACTCAACAAAAAAAAACTAGAAATGTAATTTGTTGTAAAAATATGCCTCTTATCTACTCCTTTTAGTTTTATTAAAAAATGTAGGAACTTCTATTTAGAATTGAATTTTAGTAACGTGTTTTCTGTGATCTGTGAAAACAAGTTATGTATATCACTTCTTGAACACACCATTCCGTCATTCCGAACGATTTAAGCTGATTTCATTTTATTCAAGTCGAACCACTCAGTAATTTTTAAATTAGATTTTTCATAAAGGCAAGCATATAAAAATATACAGTTTTTTTTTTTAATATAAAAAAAATTTTGTACCTATAGCAACTCTCAAAAAAGGACGCATACACCACAGTGTACCTCTACTGAATATTAAAAAGTCCCCAAAAATTACTTTTTTTTCAAAAATTCAAACGGAAATCGTTTGTCCACTCTACGTTCAGGAGATATTTAAAAAACAAAATTTTTACTGAAAAATTCAAAGTCCCATAAAACCCCAAAAATTTACACCTTTTCAAAATTTCAAATTTCTGTCGTTTGTCCACCTCAGTTCTATACGTTTTCAAAAATCGTCGTTTGTCCACCCTACGTTTAAGAGATATTCAAAAAACAAAATTTGTACTGAAATATCTAAAAAAAATTACGCATACGAAATTACGAGACGAAAATTTCAAAATCCTCAAAAATTACTTTTTTTTCAATAATTCAAACGTCAATCGTTTGTCCACGAAAAGCCAAAAATTTGTTTGAAAATTTAAAATTTTTCTGTAACAACATTTTTTTAATGAAGACTTATTTTTAAAAAAAAAAAAGATCCGTTGTTTAGGTACGGATAGTTAAAATCAAGAGTTTGGTTTATTGTTTGGTGACTGATAATGCAGTCTTTAAAAAAATGTAGAACAGTCAAATAAATAAAAACTTCAACCTAAATTAATATAATAGCCTTTCAAAAAATAATAATTTTATCAAAAAAAAATTTTACCACTTCCCACTTCCCATAGAGAAAAACAAGAACAAAATATTGAAAAATTTTGGTTTTGGGATACTTTAATGATTATTCTATTACACCATTTAAAATAAATTATTAAACTCTTAAACTGTAAAACAAAAAAAAATAAAGCTTTCGCATGCTTTTTGTTCTGTCTTCATGCGATTATTTTTTACTCAGAAACACAGCTTATCGAAAATCACTAAAAGAAAATCACGAATTTTGTTTGTTTCTATAATTTTTTTCGGTACTGCATTAAATGTGTGTAAGAGTTATAAATTTTTTGAATAAGAATAAGTGCTAACATTTTTGGAAAAAAATGTTTAGGGATTTATGGGACTTTGAATTTTTCAGTACAAATTTTGTTTTTTTAATATCTTTTAAACGTAGGGTGGACAAACGACGATTTTTGGTATACGTGAAGAACTCGAGGAGGACAAACGACAGAAATTTGAAATTTTGAAAAAGAGGGGATTTTAGGGGACTTTGAATTTTTCAGTACAAATTTTGATTTTTAAATATCTTTGAAACTTAGGATAGACAAACAACGACTTTTGATATAGGTACCTACGTGAAGAACTCGAAGTGGACAAACGGCAGAAATTTGAAATTTTGAAGAAGAGTAATTTTTGGGGATTTTAGAGGACTTTGAATTTTTCAGTACTCCATCCAAAAGTGCTACTTGGTGCATTTCTGAGAAAACGCTACACTGGACGGTTTTCAGTTTTTTTTATTTAACTCGAAAACCAAGCCTTACTTTGAAAAGATTCTGAGACCCTTTCATACGAAATTAAATTTTCTATCAAGTTAAGATGGTTAAAAATTATTTTTAACCAAAATTCTAACCTAAATCAATGAAAAAAAGGGGCATTTCGTGTATGAAGCCGGTAGGTCCAAACATTGTATTAGTCAAATAAAGTAGAGGTAAAATCCTTTGATAATAATAATTTTTTTTTGTCAAGAAACGACAGGATTGTACTTTTTCAAAAATTTGCACTTTTTCTATATTTTTGACTTTCTGTGTTGAAAGCCAAATTTTGAAATTCGATAAAAAGGTAATAATTGGTGAGTTCTAGACTTTTAAAGTAAACAGACCGCGAGGGATTGAAGAAATATAAGCTAAGTATCACAAGCAATAAAGCAATTAAGGGCTCATTTTATAGATAATTATCTTTTAATTATAATTAAAAGTGCTATAATTCAATCTTGAAGAAAATCCAAACAAATCAAAAGTTCTTCAGATATTTGAAAAAATGTTATTTTGCCGTATATGCGAGACATTTGTATATCATTTTTTAGATTATCTTAGTGTGAATAAGTCTGTACTTGGACATTTTTGATTTTTATGAGTAAAAATGGAGCTTTGACATAAAAACGGCACCGACCTCTTTTCCAAGATGGCGGCTGTTCCCGATGTCCTATCATCCCAACAAATTGACTTTTACGATAAAGACATACAAATAAATAAATAACAAATAATAATTTTTTTTGTTTGTCATATTTAGTTTATATTAAATCAATCCATCGAAGTCTGTTTACTTTAAAAGTCTAAAAGTTACCAATTAATACAATTTTATCGAGTTTTAAAAACTTGCTTTAAACTAAAAAAGTCCAAAATTTAGAAAAAGTGCTAACTTTTGAATAGGTACATTCAAGTTGTTTCGTGACAAAAAAAATTGCATTTTATCAAAGGATTTTACCTCTACTTTATTTCATTAGTACAAAGTTTGGACGTACCCTACATACACAAAATGCCCTTTGATTTAGTAAAAAAAAATTAAATCGTCAATTTTTTTACTTTTTTTTCTTTGATTTTAGGTTAGAATTTAAGTCAAAAATAATTTTAAAAATTTTTTAACCATCTTAACTTGACAGAAAATTTAATTTGCTATGAAAAGTGTCCTTGAACCATTTCAAAGCTAGGCTTGGTTTTCGAGTTAAATAAAAAAAAAAAACTGAAAACCGACCAGTGTTGCCGTTTTCTCAGAAATCCACCAATGGATTTAGTAGCACTTTTGGCTGGAGTATTCTTTTATGCCAAGGAATCATAATCAGCAATAAAAACTCTTAAACGAATTTGTTCCATTCAAAAGGGTTTATTCAATAGACTATTGTATAGACTTGAAACGTTCAAAGGGATTGTTGAATTTAAACAGAATGCATATTAGCTTCACCATAGGTGTTCTTACATGACACTGTCTAATAGGTAGACACGCACAAAGAATGGGCGTGTTCTCTAATGATTTCTGCAGAAGTTGCATGGATGAAGAAGAAGAGGAAACTGTTCAACATCTTCTAACCACCTGCCCTGCTCTAATAGAAGAAAACTCCATCTAGGAAATTCATCTACGAGGACACTAGCGACCTAGTAAAAACGGACGTAAAAAGTCTATCCTTAATCATAAGAAGCTCAGATTGGTTCGGCTAATGAGTTTCTAACTTGCTAGTCTTTAGTGGTATCACAATGGATCCATAAGGGTCTAAGTGTGTCGGGTACTTTGCCCGACAACCAATACTACCTAACCTAGCTTTCCATTTTCTGATCCACACAGGCTTATTCACACAGGCCCAAGCATGATAATAGTGAAGATATTTGTGATGACGTATCAAATGGATGAAATGGCGAAAAATACATTTTATCTGAATGCACGGCTCTACGATAGTTTTGGGTTCAGCAAAAATGGACAATGTACAGAAAGTACGAGAGTAAATTAACGGTAGCTGATGAAGATGCTTCGTATGATAGCAGGAGTTACAAAGTTTGATCGAATTAGAAGTACGAAGACCCTAGGAAGCATATAGGTATGTTAAAAACATAATCTCTCAAAAACTAGAACATGATTCACACAGTTCTTATTTCCATGTTCAAAGGAGAGATCTAAGAACCCCGTCAAAAATTAAATGTCATACAACGGTCCAATACGTATGAAAGAAACATACCTACATGTGCTTTTAATTTTGAAGTCAAATTGCAAAATTTAAATAAAGTCCTTTTCGTACTTTGCAATCAGATATAAAGTATAATAAACTCTGCTCGAGTATTTTTTGGTTGTTAGTTTTGGTATCGCTGTTTTTAAAAACTCGTGTTCGAATATACTTTTAACCTTGTGGAATATTGCCACTTTGTAACATTGTTTAAAATGGTTTAATTTTTTTTTTTCTTTGACAGGTTCAACTTTTAATGGAAAACAACGGTTAGGTGCTAGCTGCCAAACTTATTTTTTTAGAAACAGGTACCGGCGGATGAATCAGCATCCGACATCGTGAATCTTAATATGTTCGGTGCTTTAGACTGTCTTTGGTCGAATGAAAATTACTTATTTAAAAGTTCTTACCACATTCGTATGAGTATGAAATCATACTAGTAAAAAGTTTATTTGACGATGACAAAAAAAAAAAACAAATGCGGTTTTACAGACATAAAGTTATGTTAAAAATAAAGAAAAAATATATTTTACAATGACAATGCTCACACCTTTGTTTTTAAATGATAGATTTTGTGGTTTTTTGTTTGAATATACATATTATTCCTCTATGCTCGTCACATTCCAGCTATGAAGTGAAACCTTGAAAACATTTTGTTGGAATACATTTTGTTAGGGTAGAATATCAACACATTTTTGATGCAAGGTCTTTACGGTGTACACACAATTTCATTTGTGTGTACTTTTTTGCAATGGAATCAAATAAAAAACAAAAGCTATTAATTGAACCAAAATAGAGACATAAAGCGCACCTAGGCATTGATGCCGATTTTCCTTTTAATATCGTTCCCTGAGAGTGGTCAAAATTAAAACATAGGCACCTACATATATTATGTACTTTAAAATTTCGAAAGAAATAGAAATATATTTCTATTTCACTCTTTTCTTTGTAACGAAGTTACACAATTTGCAATCAAAATTCACCGATTAGTACCAACTAGCCTTACCCGAAGAGAAGACTTCTTATAACCCAGAAAACGTCTCACTGGATGCAAAGAAAAATAAAATAAAATAAAAAGTAACTCTAATGTTAAAGCTTTTTACTGAGGAAAATTAGGGAAATTTAAAATTTGATTCGTTAAAGAATTCCATAAATAATGTAAAGAAAAGTAAAATCTGTTTTTTTAATAATGTAATTAAGCACCGCACATAGGAGTATTGTCATCAAAAACCTGGCCATAATTATTTTTCGTGGTTTTTGTTATTATTTCTGTTTAAAATGAGTATTCCTACAAGAAAATACAATATAAACCTAGTTTTTGTTATTTTTATTTTTTTACCAAAAACTAAAAAAATTGATTAATGGCCTGTACTCCGCCTGTCGACATTATTTTTCCCAAATTTTTTTCCTCATCCCTAATACACAATTCTCAGTTTCTTTTCTCTCTTCCCCAACCTTAATTAAGATCACCCAAAATAAAATACACTAATAACATCAGTAAATTTAATTTAAAAATAAAAAACGTTGCATAAAGTAAGGAGTATTTTCTATCAGAAAGTGAAAAACTAATTGACCCTCGATTCTCTAAAGAGCACCTAAGAGCACCCAATTTTTGTTGCATTGTGTTAAAGAATATATAAACTAACTCATAAGTTTCAATTCATCGCAGAATAACGGGGTATACTAAAACAAAATCATTAAAGTTCAAATAATAACTTATCAAAAATATCAAGTTTTTAGATACTAGTTCTAAGCCCGAATTAAAATAGAAAAAACCATCTAACATTTTCAAAACTTTATTAATATCGTTAATAAATAACTGAAGAAGAATTCTCCATTTAAATTTTTTTAGATTTCTATCACAACACTCCGATATCGCATATAGAATAACACTTACCAAAATACTTCGAATTCAAATAAAAATGAGGTAGATGTAACAGTTAACTTTGAACTCATTTTTTAACAAGACACGATCGAAAAACAAAAAAATGAGTGCAGCATATTGACACAGGTTTATTTTGCACCCACTTTGCCAAACTTTTTGGTGTCAATTTTGATTTTCAGAAAATCGACTTATGACCAGGTTTTTACAGCAAATACTCCTATGTGCACCGTTCTGAATGACTTTTTACATTAAACCAAATATGCCATTTGATTTCTTGTATAAAAAGGAATTTTTAGAAAAAAAATTTGAAAATCATTAAAGCCGTTTTTTTTTATAATTTTTTATATATAAACATTTTCAAAAATTTTTCAAAAAAAAGTTCGTATGCTATTTAAAAAAAATGTTATTCAACACATAAAAACGAAATTTCCAAAAAATTCATCAACCCGTTTTCAAAACATTGATTTTTCAAAAAAAAAAATTAAAATACTTTTTAAATCTCAAAATATGTGTGAAAGAACGTTATATGTCAGGTACCGTTAATAACGTTACAAACATTTTTTTATTTCAAAAGTTGGCTCTTATGTGTTATACTACACACTGTAGCTAGACCCACCTTTTTGGCATTCTCCATCATTGTTATGTCATGTCTGATTGTTATTTTGTTATATTTTTTGTACCCTCCTTTTTTTATTTACAAAAAACCGTTTTTACAGACTTTACGCGGTAATCTATGAATATCTCAGCAAGTTTTTAAGCCATTCTCATAACATTATATCGCTCCACAGTCATAATTGTTAATCAATGCTTTAAATAAATTATTTTCTTTTTTGATTTTTTGTATAATTTGTAAATTTTTTCGTAATATTTTGTTTTATATTGTGCATCTGATCGTAGATAACAGCTGGTTTAAAAAAAAAATAAAACAAATTGCCCTCCAAAACAAGTGCAGTTTTGATTGATATATGTATTAAGATGCATTTTAAGAAAAAAAAATTAAAAATCGTTAGAGCCGTTTTTTAAAAAAATTAATTTTTTAAAAATAATTGTTTGGAAAAAAAGTTTTAAAATAAAATTGGAATGCCATTTTGGAGGAATCACTAATAGGCCAGTCATTATATACATTTGGAAATGCAAAATGACCGAGAAAGCTAAATTTTGGATATGTTGTAGAGGATGCTTAAAAAAGCTTAACTTGAAGTTTTCGACCAAGATTTCCTATGAGCTTTTTCCGCCATTTTGAAAAAAAGGATAAAATTGGTTTTTTGACAATAACTCGGCTATCTGACGAGATGCGAGAGCTTTTTTGTAGCTTTTAACGAGTTCTACAATTCATGTATACACATTTTTTGTGTATCATGAACCGTTTTCGAGATATCGATTAAAAAAGTGAAAAATTTAGGACATGCCATTTGTTTTTTGACATAATCTATTTTTATGTGATGAATATCGAAAAAATTATTAAAATAAAATTTGTAGACCACATTCAGACCTACAATGTCGTATTTTTATATTTTTTTTTGGACAAAAATTACGACTTCCAGCCGGCCGCAAAGTCGTTTAGTCCGCACCCACCGCCAAGCAAGCCGCCCGTTCGGTTGTAAAAAAAAAACAATCATTCATGTTTTTTACTTGCGATATAGGTACTATAGGGAAAGTTTAGGATTCGTAAAAAAAATCGAACTCGAGATAACAATTTTACATGACATTACGATGATGGAGAATGCCAAAAAAGTGGGTCCGGCAGTTCTGTCTGTCTGTCTCTATCTGGAGCTGCAGCCTAAACCAGTGAAGTGATTTTCTTCAAACTTGGTAGTTAGCAGTTTTTGGTGATTCCCTAGAGGGGAAATTGAAATTTTTTTTATGACCAAAACTAACGGTACCTGCCATATAACGGAAATAGAAAAGTAATTTTTTTTCAAAAACAGCTCTAACGATTTTGATTAAAATGTTTGTGTGTAGTACTACACATAAGGGCCAACTTTTTAAATAAAAAAAATATTTTTTGTACCGTTATTAACGGTACCTGCCATAGAACGGTTTTTTTCGTTTCTGAATATCTCGTACAAAATTAACCCGATTTAAATGAAAATTTTTATACAAAAGTGTGTAAGTAAAGATAATATTAAAATTTTAGAAAATTTTCAAAAAACGCATTTTTGGTTTTTTAAAAAATATTTCAAAATTTTTTTTTGAAAAATCAATTTTTTGAAAACGGATCAATGAAAAATTTTGAAATTTAGTTTTTATGTGTAAATTAATTATTTCTTCAAAATGGCATACCAACTTTTTTTTGAAAAATGTTAAAAAAATTTTATATATAAAAAATTATTTTTTTAAAAAACGGCTCCTACAATTTTCAATTTTTTTTTTTTAAATACCTTTTTATACGAGAAATAAAATGGCATATTTGTTTTTTTTTTTTTAAGATATTTTAAAACGGAGTTTTATTAATTATAAAAACAGATTTAATTTTTTTATACTACTTATGAAATTTCTTCAAAATATCAAATTTTAAATTTCTTGAATAAAAAGCTTTAACATTATAGTTACTTTAAGCATAAGAGCAAGTACGTGCGACCCCAGTCGTGCAATTTATTTTTAATGTTTATATTATTATATCAGTAACACATACATAAAAATGTATGTACCTACTTATTTAATAAATAATGAGAAGAAGATGGTAATGGTTTTTTTGTAACCCCAATTTTGTAAATACAGTATACCGGCTTTTTGTGTTGATTGTGCATTTTGTAATTTGCTTCAATCTCTATATTATTTAGGTAGTTCATCAAAATTGCAATTAGATCAGTGCCAATAATTTTTAAAAATAAAAAAAATTATTAGCAGCATATGGGTGGTTGGAAAATTAAGGATAAATGGTATATGAAAGAGGAAAAATAAATTACCCACAAACTAATTGGGGGAAAGGGGGTGGGTGAATGCCTTGTTCGATTTCACTAGTCAAAAAGTTTTTTTTTTAGAAATCAAAGTATATTTTTCTAATGATTTTTTGTATGCTGAGCTCGAATCTTTAGTCAGAAAAATTCTATCACATCACGTTGAGATATTACCATGCCAATACATCACAAAAATTGTGTTTTGAACGTTCAAAATTCAATATGCTATTCTAATGCTCGATTGAAATTAAGAAGGTCAAAGGCCATTAGAAAAGTATAATTTGGTTTCTATGGAAATTTATTTCTCGCCATTATTACTGTCATTTACGGAAAAATCGATCTTAAAAATGTTTTTTTTTTTTTTTTTCAATTTTTCTCAATATTTTCTAAATCAAAAGTATAGTTCTTCCATACAATCTTAAATAAAAGGTTTTAATCTAAGTAACTGCATTCCAAGCTTTTCAAAAATCAAAAACTTTTTGGATTGAAAAATAAGCTATTTTTTCAAATTAAATTCGTCAAAAATCCAAACATTAACTTTTTGCTCAAAAAACATAGATATAAAACATAACAAAGTAATTTTTAACCAAGATTTGTTAAAATCAAACCATTTTGGTAAAAGATAAAAATAAAAAATAAAAATATCGTATTTTTTTCATTTTATCAATATTTTTGAGATTATATAAAAAAAATGGTTTGAGTAAAAGTTATGACACTTTTATTATACACAACTTTTGCATTTAACTTTTTTCGATAGGAGGTCTACTCTACGACACAAATCGTAAAAAAACACGATTTTTGGCACCAACCCCACTTTTTCGCCCATCCACCCTTTTCCACCAATTAGTTTGTGGGTAATTTATTTTTCCTCTTTCATAAACCATTTATCCTTAATTTTCCAACCACCCATATGCTGCTAATAATTTTTTTTATTTTTAAAAATTATTGGCACTGATATAATTGCAATTTTGATGAACTACCTAAATAATATAGAGATTGAAGCAAATTACAAAATGCACAATCAACACAAAAAGCCGGTATACTGTATTTACAAAATTGGGGTTACAAAAAAACCATTACCATCTTCTTCTCATTATTTATTAAATAAGTACATACATTTTTATGTATGTGTTACTGATATAATAATATAAGCATTAAAAAAAACATGAATGATTGTTTTTTTTTACAACCGAACGGGCGGCTTGCTTGGCGGTGGGTGCGGACTAAACGACTTTGCGGCCGGCTGGAAGTCGTAATTTTTGTCCAAAAAAAAAATATAAAAATACGACATTGTAGGTCTGAATGTGGTCTACAAATTTTATTTTAATAATTTTTTCGATATTCATCACCCAAAAATAGATTATGTCAAAAAACAAATGGCATGTCCTAAATTTTTTCATGATACACAAAAAATGTGTATGCATGAATTGTAGAACTCGTTAAAAGCTACAAAAAAGCTCCTTGTAAAATTTTCGCATCTCGTCAGATAGCCGAGTTATTGTCAAAAAACCAATTTTATCCTTTTTTTCAAAATGGCGGAAAAAGCTCATAGGAAATCTTGGTCGAAAACTTCAAGTTAAGCTTTCTTAAGCATCCTCTACAACATATCCAAAATTTAGCTTTCTCGGTCATTTTGCATTTCTAAGCCGTTTTTTCCGACATAATGACTGGCCTATAATCAACATCTAAAAACAAAATTTCAAATAAATACAATGTCCCGTTTTCTAAAATTTTAAACTTAAACTACAAAAATAAATTTTTAATTCGTAATTTTTGACTATAGCAAAAAACACATTTTTTAGAGATTTTACCTGGTTTTTCTAAATATCATAAAATCTATGAGTTTTCTGGCAAACTTGTAAACAACATTTTTGTTCATTATTGTTTCCTTCATAAGAATAAACTTATAAAACACTATGTTTATAAACCATTTATCGAAGAAAATCGGCCGCAAATTCAAAAATTATCATGGGTAAGAAAAAAATAATTCCATTTAAAAATTAATATCAACTAAAAAAAATTTTAACATTTTTTAAAATCATGTACAAAGAATAGCATTTCTTCTAAAAATCAAGGCATTAATGAAGTTTTTATCATAAGTATTAACGGAGTAAAGGCATACCAAAGTAAGCGTTTTCTTAAATCATCGCTAAAGGGTATCAACTTTGCAGATAGAGAGTTACTGTAGAACAATTTTAGAATTGTTAGTTAGAATATACCCAAGAATCATCCCTCAAAGTCTTCTTATCTCATCCCGGGACACCCTGTATATCAAGTTATGCATTCGTAAAAAAATAAAATGCACGACTGTGGTCGCACGTACTTGCTCTTATGTTAAAAGTAACTCTTATGTTAAAGCTTTTTATTCAAGAAAATTAAGAAATTTTAAAATTTGATATTTTTAAGAAATTTCATAAGGAGTGTAAAAAAATAAAATCTGTTTTTATAATTATACTCCAGTCAAATCATCATTCGACCTTGCGCGCAGAGGCACTGTTAGTTTTTATTTAATGGATCGGTAGGGGTATATTTAAAAGGCTTAAACCCAATTTCTCACCACCTGATCATTCTTTTTAGCGGAGTTATTTACAAAAATGCATTTTTTGCGATATTTTACTTCCAAGCTAATATCTTTGCTATGTCGTAGACCAAAAAATGAAAATACATTCTCTTCCTTATAATATTTTCTATCGTTGTATGTAATTTCATTGTATTAAAGTGAGTTACTAAAAAATGGCAGCCAGTTAAAATCAAATTCTAGTTGTTAAAAAACACATTTTCGTTTTTATTTCGAAAAAAGTTTATTTTATGGTTAACATTTTTCTGACCTATTTTGTAGCCCTGTTAATTTTACATTTTACAGAAAAAATTAACTCTTTATCATCAAAGATGACCGAGCAATTGATAAATAAACGCACGAAAAACCGGTGCGAAACCACCCAAAACTATCGTTTTTTGGGAATAACTCGGCTTCAGAATGTCCTACGTCCTACGACAAAAAATAAAGCTATTAATTGTTTGCTATAACATTTTCTACCCATTTGGTGCACATTATTTTTGTTGAAACAAATACAAAATAAGTAATATTAAGTCAAAGACGTTTTTTTGTTTAACAAACTCTTGTCTTATTATTTTATACTAAAAGGGTGAGGCCCTTTTTTCCGACGTTTTGACTGGAGTATTAATTGAACACCGTTTTAAGTTATTTTTTACAAAAAACCAAGTATGCCATTATATTACTAATATAAACAGGTATTTTTAGAAAAAAAATTTCAAAAATCGTTAGAGCCGTTTTTTAAAAAATATTTTTGTATTGATACAAAATTTCTAATATTTTTCAAAAAAAAAAGTTGGTATGCTATTTCGAAGAAACAATTTTTACACATAAAAACGAAAAAAATAATCGAAATATTTTTTAAAAATCCAAAAATTATTTTTTTTTTGAAAATTTTCTAAAATTTTAATATTACCTTTATCTAAACGCTTTTGTGTAAAAATTTTCTTTGAAATTGGGTTAATCTTGTACGAGATATTCAGAAACCAAAAAAAACCGTTCTATGGCAGGTACCGTTAATAACGGTACAAAAAATATTATTTTTATTTCAAAAGTTGGCTCTTATGTGAATTTAAAACAAATTATGTAATAATAAAAAATGGAATTTGATGTTGAGCATAAGTACAGTAAAATAAAATAGTTTAACTATATATAAAATGTGTTAATATATTTTTAGTGATTTTATTTGTAATACACTTGCAATTGTATGAAATTTTAAATTTGATCGGTTTTTGTCTAAGCTTTTGGAGCTGTCGAGAGTTTGTGGCGTGGTAAAATTTATGTCGTATTGTAAATTGTGTAGTAATCAGTCCGTGTACCAAGTTTTATGTGCCTTTCTTTGCCTATTATAAAGTTATGACATATTTTCCCAGACCAACCCCGTGTGTCGAAAATGAATTTTTTTCAACTGTGGAAGAAATTTAAGCACGTTAAAAGGCAAAGTCAGATGCTTGATCTTGTATGAATTGTAAATCGGACAAGAAATGCGGCTTTTCTTATTCAAAGGTTAAATATATGATATTTCAAAAAAAATTTCCTTAATAATATTATATTTTCGAAAAATGTTTAAACAAATAGTTAAATTTTAATAAAAACAATAAAAGTTCTCAATTAAAAACAAAAAATAATTTTGTCCACTTAGATTCTTGATTTTGACTACTGTTACAAACAGGTGGTAACACAACATACACAAGTTGCTGTTGTTTATTCAAAACCTTCAATATAAATTGATTACATAGGCAGCAATATTTTTTAATATTGATCAGCACCCTCTTCTATATAGGGTAGGATGGTATAAGAGTGCGCGGTTGGTAAGAGTGCGCAAAGCGATTTTCTACGGTTTGAAAGGGAATATAAGACTGAATGCAGTTATTTTGGAAAGATCTAAATGAGTTTGATCTGCTGTCAAAATTTCATGCAAATTTGTTTGTAAACAGAGGTGCTAATTAAGTTTAAGTTTTTTAGCACTTTTTTTCCAATTTTTCTTGCCAAACAAATTAAATTTTCCGCTTAACAACAAAAAATAACAATAAACAAAGTATGGGAAATTGAAAAGTCGACAAAAAGAAACATTTGAGGAACACGTAAGATAGGCCATAAAGTGCATTGTGAAATACATATATATTCTTCGATTACATGTCTGAACGTGTAAGAGTGCGCACCATGATGATGTATAAGAGTGCGCGGGTTATAAGAGCAATAAATGCTATCCAAGGCTTCAAAATAACATGCATTTGTCCATATACCAGCAAACAGCAGCTAGAAAAAGCAATTCCAACCAAAAAGAAACCAAGTACAAGTTTTACAAAAAACAAGCGAATGAAAGTAACTACGAAATATTGAAATTTTCGCGGAACCATTAATCGAAAACTAAATTGATTGTTCCTCATGCAAGGAGTGATGGGTTGAAAAATACTCTGTTTATTTAATGATAGGCAGTTTTATTTGCGACTTTTGTGCGAACTTTAACCTGTACGCAGCTGCGAACTCTTACAAACTAAGCCGCGCACTCTTACACAATAGTATGTATAAGAGTGCGCAAATGACCTAATGTCGTATTTTGTTTTTTACTATTGAATAAATACATTTTTGTTACCAGTTTTAAGTTTTTTTCGTTTGATTATAAACTAAAAACTATATATAAAAAAGTAGTTAAATCTTTTTGTTATTGGTTTATTTGGTGTTCTGTCTAAAATGCGCACTCTTATACCACCTTACCCTAAGATAGGAAGCTGAAAATTCAACAGTATAATACTATGGAATATGATTTGAAACCAAACGAATGGTACGGACCACGTTTTAAAAATTTTGTTTTTGCCGTGTAAGCGTGGACCAACCTAATCTTTACAGTACATACTTTGCGAAATTATTTCAAAACTAAAATACTAGCTTTGGCCATATACCACATTCGACTGTTATCTTTATGCGAAACAACCAAATCCTAAATTTTAAAAAATATAAACACCTTTGCTGATAGATATATTTGTATTTTCACTCACCAGTTTATTTTAAATAGTGCTCCTATTAATGTTGATTTAAAAGTTTTGAGCTGGTGCTGTAGATTCCGTACTATACATTATGCTGTATTAGCTCCCTTTGAAATGTCTACATATCTGACGGAACCGCTTAATGTATTTCTGAAATCAAAAGAAAAGTGTAATTAAGTTTAAAAATTTCTCAAAAGAAATAAAAGCTAAACCAAGAGAATTTTGAAGTAGTGTATAGTTTTTGAAATAATCGATTTCAAAGTCAAAATTTGGGGAAAAAAAGTTGAAAAATCACCTTTGATACAATTTTTGCAAGGACTGTGAATTTCAATACAAAATTTTCTTATAAAATAAACTGCCTAAAATGATTTCTAATCCTGAAAACCATATGTTCCTATGCCGTCTAGTTTTTTGAGAAAATTGATGATGTTTTAATGATGTTATTGTCAATGGGGGGTTTAGTTCCTTTTCTTGCGAAGGGGACTTTTAAGGCTCCGTGAAGCCAGAACTGCGACCTCAAAATTTTTGAACCAAATTTGTCTAATTCGTTTGTCCACCGTTTGCCCATGTTTGTCCACCCAAAATTTTCGTTTGTCCACCCTTCAAAAAAATTTTAGAGCAAATTCTTTTTTTTTATAGGAAGTCTGAAAAATGAAAAATTGTCTAGAACGCTCAAATTTTGAGATAGAAGAACCAACTGCAATCGTTTGTCCACCTCGAGTTCTATATACATACCAAATATTATCGTTTTTCCACCTTCCGTTTAGGAGCAATTCCAAAAACAAATTTTGCACTGAAAAATTGAAATTTACCTAAAATCCCCAAAAATCAATTTTTATCAAAAATTCAAACTGCTGTCGTTTGTCCACCTCGAGTTCTTTACGTATACCAAAAATCATCATTTGTCCACCCTCTGTTTAGGAGATATTCCAAAAAGACTTTTTTTATAGCAACTCTCAAAACAGTACGCATACACCACAGTGTACCTCTACTGAAAATTAAAAAGTCCTCAAAAATTATTATTATTTTTCAAAAATTCAAACGGCAAAACAAAAAATCATCGTTTTTCCACTCTACGTTTAAAAGATATTCAAACAACAAAATTTGTACTGAAAATTTCAAAGTCCCAAAAAATCTCCAAAAATTGACTTTTTTCAAAATTTCAAATTTCTGTCGTTTTTCCACCTTGAGTTCTTCACGTATACCAAAAATCGTCGTTTGTTTAAATTTCTGTCGTTTGTCCACCTCGAGTTCTATACATATACCAGAAATCATCGTTTGTCCGCCCTACGTTTAAAAGATATTCAAAATAAACAAAATTTGTACTGAAAATTTCTAAGTCCCAAAAAATATCCAAAAATTGACTTTTTTCAAAATTTCAAATTTCTGTCGTTTGTCCACTACGAATTCTTCACGTATACCAAAAATCGTCGTTTGTCCACCCTACGTTTAAAAGATATTCAAAAAACAAAATTTGTACTGAAAATTTCAAAGTCCCAAAAAATCTCAAAAAATTGACTTTTTTCAAAACTTCAAATTTCTGTCGTTTGTCCACCTCAAGTTCTATACGTATACCAAAAATCGTCGTTTGTCCACCCTACGTTTATAGGGTATTCAAAAAACAAAATTTGTACTGAAAATTTCGAAGTCCTAAAAAATCTCCAAAAATTGACTTTTATCAAAATTTCAAATTTTTGTCGTTTGTCCACCTCGAGTTCTATACGTATACCAAAAATCGTCGTTTGTCCGCCCTACTTTGAAATTTTCAGTACAAATTTTGTTTTTTGAATATCTTTTAAACGTAGCGTGGATAAACGACGATTTTTGGTATACGTATAGAACTCGAGGTGAACAAACGACAGAAATTTGAAATTTTGAAAAAAGTCAATTTTTGGAGATTTTATGTGACTTTGAAATTTTCAGTACAAATTTTGTTTTTTGAATATCTTTTAAACGTAGGGTGGACAAACGACGATTTTTGGTATACGTGAAGAACTCGTAGTGGACAAACGACAGAAATTTGAAATTTTGAAAAAAGTCAAGTTTTGGAGATTTTTTGGGACCTTGAAATTTTCAGTGCAAATTTTGTTTTTTGAATATCTCCTAAACGTAGGGTGGACAAACGATGATTTTTTGTTTGTATACATTTCTCGAGGTGGACAAACGATTGCCGTTTGAATTTTTGAAAAATAATAATTTTTGAGGACTTTTTAATTTTCAGTAGAGGTACACTGTGATGTATGCGTACTTTTTTGAGAGTTGCTATAAAAAAATTCTTTTTGGAATATCTCCTAAACAGAGGGTGGACAAACGATGATTTTCGGTATACGTAAAGAACTCGAGGTGGACAAACGACAGCAGTTTGAATTTTTGATAAAAATTGATCTTTGGGGATTTTAGGTAAATTTCAATTTTTCAGTGCAAAATTTGTTTATGGAATTGCTCCTAAACGGAGGATGGAAAAACGATAATATTTGGTATGTATATAGAACTCGAGGTGGACAAACGATTGCAGTTGGTTCTTCTATCTCAAAATTTGAGAGTTCTAGACAATTTTTCATTTTTCAGACTTCCTATAAAAAAAAAGAATTTGCTCTAAAATTTTTTTGAAGGGTGGACAAACGAAAATTTTGGGTGGACAAACGAATTAGACAAATTTGGTTCAAAAATTTTGAGGTCGCAGTTCTGGCTTCACGAAGCTGACTTTTAATTAAAACGCTTTTGACATTGGCGTCTGCCTGGCGACTTTAAATACCCTAAGCGGAGCAACGAAGTTGCGTTAGCGGGACAGAGGACCCAAAAAGTAAAGTTTAAATCCTGAGAAACCTCGAAGCGTGCCAGGCAAGGTACTGTTTACCGAAAAAACTGCTGACATTGGGGCCTGCCTGCCTGAGAAACCTCGAAGCGTGCCAGGCAAGGTACTGTTTACCGAAAAAACTGCTGACATTGGGGCCTGCCAGACGACTTTACATACCCTAAGGGGAAGCTGACTTTTAATTAAAACGCTTTTGACATTGGCGTCTGCCTGGCGACTTTAAATACCCTAAGCGGAGCAACGAAGTTGCGTGAGCGGGACAGAGGACCCAAAAAGTATAGTTTAAATCCTGAGAACTCTCGAAGAAGGCCAGTCAAATTTTTTCACAATTTTTGACTTTGAAAATAGTTCAAAATTGTATCATGTTATAAAACAGGTGGCTTCACAGCTGGCGATTTAGAAAAAAATTTCTGAGCCGACCTTTGGGCTCAAACCCACGATGCCGGCTCTGAAGTCAACTACCTATTCCTCTATGCCAGTGCCGGCCACCTGCTGGAGAACATCTTTTTGATTTCTATGAGATAAAAAAAAAATCGGTCTCCAAATTTGCCGCCCTGGGCTTGAGCCTACTCAGCCTTCTCCTAAATCCGCCACTGGATATGAGAGCCTTCTGTCGGTTTTTTGAACTATAAGTGTAATTAATAAATACTAGGGTATTCATGGAACAGCGTAAAGTATACCACATCGCAAAATGGAAAAGTTTTGCATCAATGTTTCATGAGCGCCCCTAAATTTAACTTGGGTAAATACATTATTATACATATATGTGCCCTTAATTATGAAAGTGGACTAAGTCACTCCTAAAAATGGCATCAAATCTAGCCTAAAAATAATTATTATTTAAGGGGTAAAGTTTATTTGAACCCGAAATTGCAGTAAATAAACTTCTTTATTGCTCCTCTAGTGATTTCATAAAAGAAATATAATTAAATCGTTATAAGAAAATTATTACTTAAGTTTTTCTTTAAACAATGCAAAAAGTGACTTAATCCACTTTCATAATCAAGGGCACATATATTTAAGAAGGCATTAATCCATAAGAAAATTCAAAAAAATTTCCCTTTTTTATAAGTCGAATACTAGTTCTCAGTGAAAGGGGTTGTTTTCATTGTTTCTTGCTATAAGAGAATTTGTCTTATGTTTTTCGTTGGTCATTTAGAACTTTTTTAAAAAATTAATTTCTCGGCTGGTGTGGGTCGTAGAGAGCTAATTTTTTTTCAATACATAATTTAAAGGACTACAATAGTATTTCATTTTGTTAGCCAATACTTGCACCGTTTGCAAAATAATAAGGCAAGAGTTTGCTAAACTAAAAAACGATTTCGACTTAATATTATTTATTTTTTATTTGTTTAAACAAAAAGAATATGCACTAAATGGATAGAAAATGTTGTAACGTTGTAACTTTATTTTTTGCCGTAGGACATCCTGAAGCCGAGTTGTTATCAAAAAACGATATTTTTGGGTGTTTTCGCACCGGTCTTACTTGCGTTCATTTATCGATTGCTCGACCAACTTTAGTGATAAAGATTTCATTTTTTCTTTAAAATGCAGGTAATAAAGAGGGCTACAAAAGAGGCTAAAAATAAAAATGTTAACCATAATATAAGCTTTTTCCGGAATAAAAACCAAAATGTGTTTTTTAACAACTAGAATTTGCCTTAAACTGGCTGCCATTTTGTAGTAACTCACTTTAATACAATAAAATTACATACAACGATAGAAAATATTATAAGGAAGAGAATGTATGTTTATTTTTTGGTCTACGACAAACTGGAGCAAAGATATTAGCTTAGAAGTAAAATATCCCAAAAAATGCATTTTTGTGAATAACTCCGCTAAAAAGAATGATCAGGTGGTGAGAAATTGGGTTTAAACTTTTTAAATATACCCCTATCGATCCATGAAATAAAAACTGACAGTGCCCCTGTGCGCAAGGTTAGGCCCTTTATTTTGACGCTTTTACTGGAGTAGTAAAATTGATTTTCAATTCAAAGGGAAATCTTTTTGTTTTGTTTTAAGTGTAAATACCGTGTTTCATGTTGAATCAAAACTAAAACAACTTATTCTTCCCTTGTTCAGATCTAAAAAAGTATAATTCATGTCATTTTAAAACGAAACCAGTACAAATCAAATTGAAAAAAAGTATAAGGTTGAGAATCATTATTTTAAAAAACATCAATTTTTTACTTTGATTTTTCCTTGGGTTTTTTTCTCTGTGATAGTTTTTCAAAAACGCTGCATTCAATTAACTTAATTTTAATTTTACAAATAGTAATAGCTTTTTAAAAATGTATGTTTAAATGTTGTAGTTTAAATATTGTGTTGCCGTTGTGGTCAAATAATTTTTTTTTGTGTTTGAGGTCAATTTGTGAGAAAATTGCATTTATCCGCTTCAACGATGAAAGACTGTCCCTCACTCCAATGTATTTTTTTTTTCTTTACTTTTTTATAGACAATTTAAGCAAAACAAAAATTTTTTGATCCCAAAAATCTTCAATTAAATTTAAAAAATCAATACATACCGGCAATTTTTAACCTATAGAGGTCAAAGTATTTTCAAGTATTTTTGATTACTGATGATTGAAAAAAAAGATCATCAAAATCGGAGCTGTTCTGCCGGGTTCCCTAATATTTCCATCTTTTTACCTTAAGTTGCTCCACTATAAACAATATTCGATATTTGTAAATTAAAATATTATTTTTGTTATTAAAAATCTAGCGTATTAGCCTAAAACCTTGGTACTATCATTTATACTTATTTATAAGATTTATGTATCTTGAAGTACAATAATAACCTATGGTTGGACAAAGTGTTAAGGCTAAAAGTTCCTTATAAACACTTACCGGTGTATTAAACGTCTAAATTAGCACGCACATTATCCATCGCATAATTGTTTCTAAGTAATACATGAGTACATCCTAAAGAGACGTAAATAGGCCAAACAAAAAGAACAATTTGGAGCTAATTTTACTTTGAATTCATGTTTTTTATTATTTCTACTTCTATTTTATTTAACCTTTCTTTATTCATTTAATATGTATTCATTGTTTTTGTAACTTTTTAACAACTAAATACCCCAAGTTCAAATAAATTCTCTCAACGACCGACACGTTTGGATTGATTTTTGGCTGGTATCATGAATAGGAAGAAAATAAAGAATAAGAAGAAAACTCAATGAGAAAACCACACTGCAACTTTTAATGTATTAAGACGAAGGAAACCCCGAAATAAAAAAACACACTTCTGAGTTTGTGCTTATGTTTATGTATGCACAAATTTAATGAGTGCAGTGAACGTTTTCATAGAAACTGCGTCGGAAGGGAGATTCCTATGTTATATATTTACTTTTTATTTATTTCACAAGAAAACGAAAGCTCCTTCTATCTGTGAGAACCGGCGAATAGTGCAAAGACATAACGAACATGGTCAGTAAACATTTGTTGTAAACATAACTCCGTTAAATCCTTAAAGACGCACTCAACCAAGCTCGCTCGTCGACCGACAAAGAGAGACTAAGACTAGCAATTTCTTGCTTGGACTTCTGCTAGAGTTTGTGAATTAACGCTAGCTATACCCTCTTCCAAAGAGATACCTCCACGTCCACCTCACCCATGATGCTTTTTATTAGTTCAGTCAATGAGGAGGCAAATGCAGGGGATATGAAAAAAGTTTGAAGTCAGCAAAATTTGCAAGCAGCATTGAAGAGGGGCATTAATCTCACTTATGGTATTAATTGGTCTTGTGGAGCTTTCACCGTTTTGAAAAACGCGTATGTCTCAATATCTCGAGAACGACTTGTAGCACAGAAAATAAGTAAGGACTTTTCCGATTGGAAACATAATTATCTCTTTTTCATTAGCACGTCATTTTTTTATGAAATTAATTTTTTCAGAGCTTCAGCACCGTAAGTGGTGAGGTTTTTTATGTTTTTTGAGATACTTTGCGGTGCTCTAACGCTGAAAGTATAACTCTTAAAGGAAAATTATGTATCAGAGAAATATAAATAGTTCTGTGTACTTCCAATCAGAAAAGTCCTATGTGACAAGTCGTTCTCCAGATATTGAGACGTACGCGTTTTTCAAAATGGCAGAAGCCCCACAAGACCAATTAACGCAGAAATGCTCTTCAATTCTGGATCCAAACTTACACCGAAAAAATAAAAATTTGATAACAACAGCTAACAAATTAACATTTTTGAGTGACAAAAGTCGTCCAACAATTAAAATATCAATTTTGATATGATTATCATATCATTTTGACATTTTTTAATTTTAGGTGGATGGTGAAAATTTCACTTTGACAATTAAAATGTCAATATTGACTAGATTTTACGTTTCAGTTTATTTTAATGATATTTATTTCTTTTTCTTTTTTATTATTTTAATTATTTTAAAATCAAACAAAACATTGCTGAAAGTGAATATTCTTTATAAAATAGTGGTGATATTATTTTTTCTATTATAGGTGATATAGGTAATTGTTTTGTTATTTTCTCCCAAACTATGTGAAGTAAAAGTTAAAGCACCAAGAAGAACCGTCTGGCAATACGAGAAAGCCAACTGGGAGGGACTCAACGAATTCTTCAAAAACTTTAACTGGTCGCTATGCTTCCTCGATAGTGACGTTGATTCCAGTGCTGATATGATGACAAATTTAATTCTCTCCGGAATGAGAAATTTTATCCCGAATAGGGTTAAAACAATCAAACCGGAAGAGAATGCATGGTTTGATTCGAGCTGCAAAGAGGTTATCAGGGTTAAAGAGGCAAGCTTTCGATGTTATAAAGCCAATCCCACTGAGGAAAACCGAAAAAAGTTCAAACAAGCTAGAAAGGCCAGCAACGCCCATATTCGACGAACCAAATTTTTGCATGATCAAGAATTAAGGCAAAAAATACTACAATGTCCCAAAGGTAGTAAAAATTTTTGGTCATTTGTAAAAAATATTCGCAACACTACCTCGTCGTCGGTTCCAACGCTCGTCTTCAATGACACTCCTTCCATTTGTTAGCTCTGTTGACAAAGCTAACCTACTTGCGAGGCAGTTCGCTGCCAACTCAACACTGCCTGATAGTGTCATGACGCCGCCAGTACTTGAGCGCGTAAACGGATTCATGGGACAAATCTTCTTTCGCACTCGTACAGTAGCAAGAGTTCTTAAAGATCTTGACATACACAAATCCGCTGGCCCGGATAGTATCCCCCCCATCGTTCTGAAGAGGTGTTCTTCCACGCTGGCAAAACCACTGCGTAAGCTTTTCCATCTGTCCTACTCTACAGGTCTCTTTCCGAGTGGATGGAGAACAGCATTTGTCCAGCCTATCCCTAAAAAAGGCGAATCTTCCTCACCCTCAAACTACCGACCGATCGCACTTACGTCCCTTCTTTCCAAGGTCATGGAAACGTTGATTAACTTTCAACTTAAGAAATTTCTTGAGGAACGGAAGCTTCTTAATGACAGTACGGATTTCGTAGCAACAGGTTCACTGGTGATCTGATAGTTTATCTCACCGAGCAGTGGAACAAATCTTTACATCGTTTTGGAGAAAGTAAGATTGTTGCACTTGATATTTCAAAGGCATTTGATAGAGTTTGGCATCAAGCTCTTCTTTCGAAAATGCGTGCTTTTGGCGTCGATGAATCTCTTCTTCGTTGGATTAGAAATTACCTTTCGAACCGTTCAATACAAGTCGTATTGGATGGATTCAAGTCTGAAACCCACAAAATAAATGCTGGTGTGCCACAGGGCTCCGTTCTGTCTCCGACTCTCTTTCTCATTTTTATAAATGATCTCCTGTCTGAAACTTCTAATCCACTCAACTGTTTTGCAGATGATAGTACCCTCAGTTTTTCATATTCGTTTCCTGATTCTCGCCCAAGTTCTTCGGAAGTGGATCTTGAACGGCTAAATATGATAATCTCATTAAATTTTGATCTTAATAGCATTGTCCAATGGGGAATAAGAAATCGCGTAGAATTTAATGCTTCCAAAACTCAATGCTGCTTATTATCATTAAAGCGGAACATGTCTCCCATGCCACTATCCATGAGTGGTACTTGCATCGAAGAAACCGAAAAGCTTTCCATCCTCGGTATGTGCATTACAAACCACCTCCTGTGGAATGAACACATATTTGACACCGCTAAATCCGCTGTGAAATGTTTAGGTTTCCTCCGAAGATGCAAGAAGTTTTTCTCCCCGTCTGATCTAGCAATTATTTATAAGGCGTACATTCGTCCAAAGCTTGAATATAACTCCCACATCTGGGCAGGTGCTCCAATAACCTCTTTGAGTTTCTTGGATAGAATACAAAATAGAGCTATAAAAATGATAGGTGATAGATCAATAACTGATACAATTACGTCTCTCGAGCACCGTCGTAACGTCTCATGTCTCACGTTGTTCTATAGTTATTTTTATAAGCAGTGCTCCGATGAAATAGCTAGTTGCATTCCTCCCCTGAAACAATTCAACCGTAATACTCGCGCTTCAAGGAATGCTCATCAGTTTACCCTAGAGTCCAACTTCGGACGTACCGTCAAATACAGAGATTCTTTCTTCAGCCGCACTTCACGAATGTGGAACGCGTTACCCGCCTCTGTTTTCCCATCCCATTTGAAAACTCAGAACTTCAAAACTAATGTTCATCGGTATCTCCTTTCAAACCCCTCCCTATTTTCCTAATGCTCGTACTGTGTTCACCATATTAAGGGTACATTAATCCCTTTAGTGCGCGCTTATTATAAAAAAAAAAAAAAAGTAAAATCTTATTGCCGATCAAATTTTGTCAGTAAATCATACATTTTCCTTCGAAAAAACACAAAGCGCCTTTAAACTAGTACACAATAAGAGTTTTTTTATTTAATATTTTTCAATTATTTGGAATGAGAAATTGATATGAAAAAATTAAAATAAACTATCAAAAAATTTTCAAAAATGTGATATTTAAATATCATCCTGACAATAAAAATATTGTTTTGATATTTTAATTATCATAAAACGCATTTTATAGAGCATTTTTTGCTGATATTTAAAAAATGTTAATTTGATATTTAAAAAATGTTAAATTGATATTGGTTTTTTTTTTCGTTGTAGCTAACGTCAAAATTCAGATTCTTCCTCATTGACTGAACTATTTGGAATAGTTAATTTCTGCTTTCAATGTTTTTCGCCAGTGTTTCTATTTTGAGGATGTCTTTTTGTACCCCTACAATAAAGCTATGATAACTCCGACAAAAGAAACAACAACGAAATGATGAAAATAATGAAGTAGGTGTAAATGGTTTCGCCTTCAGTTTCATGAAACCATGTCGGTCGCAGGGAGAAAAATGACAATGTTTTTTTTTCGTATATGCACTTGCTGCATTCTTGATTTATTGCAGTTTGCAGCTTACCAACATCAGCAGTAAAATGAGTTGTAGCAGAATGCCAAAAGAAGCGCGAGCGTAAGTCCACACACGATTTGCAGTTCAAATTATTGTTCAGTATTACTACGATGCGTCGAGTCAGTTTTTTTTTTATTGCAACCTGTGAAGTTGAGACGATTGTGGCGGTTAGGGTGTCGAGACAAGGAAGGTTTTAACAAGAACAACATCATCATGGTCAAGCACAGATGACTACTGTAATAAAGTGCAAGACCGTGTCGCATGAAATTGCTTCCTTGGGTTTTTTAAAGAAATCAATAGGGGCAATTAATTTTACTATTTCTTCTTTTGTACTTGAAAAAGGTTTTTTTTTTTTTTTTTATTTATTATTATATTATTCTATTTTTTCTAATTTTGGCTTTGAAATTATTTTTTTCATTGCTTGGAATAAATACATTAAAAAAATAGACTTAAGTTCGTTTTTGAACTTTGAATTGAGTTAACTATCACTGGTCGGCAACGAAAATAAAGAGTTTGAACCCTTAAAGATTTGTATGTTCTGATTCCGAATCTAAAATTTCATTGGCACGTCACGGGACTTTTGCTATAGCTATAGCTCAGGCAAATAAGTCAAAACATGGGCATGAAATCGGATTTTCTCGTGCAACGTGTTCGGGTGTTTGTCCTTATCATAAAAGTCAATTTGTTGGGATGATTGGAGGTCGGGAGCAGCCTCCATTTTGAAAAAGTGATTGGTTATTGGTATCGTTCATATTGAATAGTTCCATTGTTATTCATTTTAACAAAAAATGACAAACGCAAGACTTATAACAATAAAATTATCTAAAAAATGATATACAAGACTCCGTGTGTTGATTAAATAAAATTTTATAGGTGGTCAAAGTGCACTGAGAGAAAAAACGCAACGTAAAATGTAAAATGTTCAAAGTTGATTTAATGTTGAAAAAATTAACATGAAACTTCTTCAAAATAAAATTGAAACAACGTAAGAAATTTTTTTATTTTTGTCGGACTTCAGCTTTTGTTGCATTTAATCACTCTAATTTTCAACAGTGAGATAGCACGTTGGTAAAGCATTCGCCTAGTAACCCAAGAGTTGTAGGTTCGATCCCCAGCAGCCCATTTTTTCTTTTTTTTTTTTTTATAAATTGATGCTTTTTGTAAAGTTGAAACAACTTTGATTTGAAGATGTTTTAAGACGGTAAACCACTTTAAACTAACGATGTTCTACTTTGATTTTAAAATTTTCGTCATCAACGCAAAATCATTCCGAAAAATAGTTGAATCAACGTGGTTTTCGTTGATTTTAAGTAGATTTTTCCCTCAGTGTGAGGGTTTGTCTCACAAGGTTGGGGCAAATGACATTTGTATCTTCAGAGGACACACTGATAAGTTGATTTTGTGATTTTTTTAATAAATGGACAAAAACTGGGAATAAACAAAGAAATAAGAGAAAGCAATACAACATAATAAGAAAATATTTTGGGAAAACGAATATTTTTTAACTTATTTCACGTTAGTTCATTAAAATCGGTAATGGTTCATTAACCAAAAATAAAATTGAAAAGACAACGCATGTTGGAAGTATGTATGTAATTGCAAGACTTTATAAATGTATTTAAAACTAATAACTTTTTTGTTTTGCAGCTTAAAAAACTATTTGGCGCCACACATAGAAGTATTTTTATTAGAAACCTGGCCAAAATAATTGTTCGTAGGTTTTGTTGTTATAAGCAAAGCATACAGTTCTTCTTCTAAAAAAAAAAAATGCATTTCTTATGGGAGAGATTTTTTTTTAGATTTTTTCAAAAAAAAAAAATATTTTTGTAAGAACACAATATTTTTTTGTAAAAACACAATATTTTTTGTAAACCAAAATAGAAAAAAAATGTATTCTCACCACGATTTTTTTTTCTCGCAAAACAATGTGCATCCCATTGTCTTTGCGGAAAAAACTTACAATTGTCATCTGTTCACCACAGACTTTTTTCAAGAGAAGAAATTTTTTTTCAAAACTTTTTTTATCAAAAAGAACTGTATATTAGGCTATAACGAAGAAAAATATAATTAAAATTATTTTTATTTTACCTGGTCGAAACGCTTTGGAGTTTAGGTCACTTGAACTTTAAAATTGCTTTTGTTTAAATATGTAATTGCTGAATAGTTAATTGCACTATTTTTATAAAGGAACTTGATAAAAAAATTATTTTTTTATAATTTGGAACAGTTTGTATATAAAGATTTTTTCGGTAACTCAGCGAGAAATTTGTTTTTGAGTTACAACAGTCTTGTAATACTAGTGCGATGTACATATATATTAGGCTGGGTCACAAATGTATGGAGACATTTTTTTTGCTGATTTTTTTACGGACACAATAATGAAAAGGTGCTAAACTGTAAATAGAACAGTAATATAAAGTTTGGTTATAATCAGACTTTATCTTCTGTCTCCGGTTGCCCAGCCAAGTTCTCTATGAACTTTGGTCCTACACCCTTAGGAAACAACTCAGGCCGTTTTCGAACCATTCTAACTTTTGTTTCAATAATGTCAAACATTTCAAACTCGTTTTATTTGTTAACATAGTCCAAATCAAGATCCTCAAAAACTTTCAGCTACGTAGGATTAGTAGTTTCTGAGAAAAAGGCCTTTAAAAATTGCAAAAAGAGTAGCTGATAACATACTAACTAACAAATGATAAAAATTATGGCAAACTTCTAGTTTTCATAGAAACTTGTTATGGTCATGGATCTTGAAGTACATACAAAGAAAAAAAATCGAAAAATTGAGATTTTGCATTCATTTTGGTAGAATTAATATCAATTATTAAAAAGTATACTTCTGAATACCCTAAAATCTTGAAACTTGGTAGAATTGTAGTTAATGCAAAGGAAACATATTCAAACTTCAGATTTTCTGCCTTGGAGGCGTAGTATTGCCTTAAAAATAATAAATGAAGTATATAATGTTTCATAAATTAATTAACAAGTCTTTGAAAAATGTAGTTTTGGTTTTTTTTTTTAATTTCTCAAAAACGACAAAACATTTTTGCATCTGGTTTTCTGTTTTTGCTTGAAAATAAATAAGAGCATTGAATTTTGAAAACTTAAATAGTACTTAATCACATAAAATTTTGAAAAAAAAATAGTTCGCAAATTAAAAAATTTTTTTTTTCATAATTTTGATTTTGAAAATTAATTTTTCAAAAATTGTTTTATAAAACAGCTTTATTTGAAAGCAAAATAAAAAAGAGATTTTGGGCTCAACAAAAAGGTATAACATGTTGTTGTAGGTATAACGGTTGATTTTTAATAATATTTTTTCCTAATTAAATCATTTTTTTAGAAAATTGCCCCTGTTGGCTAAACGGGGGCGAATATTAACCCCCTCCAAAACGATTTTTTTTCTTGTCCCGACCCAACCTACACGCTTAAGCTTTTTGGCACATCCCCTTGAATAAGCTTGTATAAGAAATGAGATAATAATAAATTAAGCAAAGCGTATGTGGTTTTTAGGCAAAAATCAGCTTTTTTCAAAAATGAAACCACAATCCGGAGGCACTTAGGCTTAAAATAATGAAATGAAATTTTACTTATAAGCTAACCGAACCATTAAGCACCTTTTAATCGCTGAGCCTTTTTGAAAATCCAAAAAATTGTATTTTGACCCACCCTAATATATATATACCTACCTACGACCAAATACAATAAGGCCCATTTGCTGAAACGAAACTTAAATATATAAGTGAAACGTAAAGCCCTAAGTTCTACATAGTGGTATAACTGTATGTTTCTATGCTTTTTACGTTTTGAGAAAATTGAAAAATAACAAAAAATAAAAATAAAATCTGATAAAATTATTTTTCAATTTTCTCAAAACCTAGAAGGCATAGAAATATATAGTTTTCACTGTTTGATAAGGAATCAATTAAGGCAGTTTTCAGCATGAGCCAATTTTTTACTAAAATTCACAGTCTGGACAAAAATAGTAATTAATGAGTTTTTAAACATTTTTTTCGCCTATTTTTTACTTTGAAATCGATTATTTCAAAAACAATTGCTTAATTAAGAAAACTATCATACACACAAAGGCCTTTTTACGGTTTTTTTTTCTAGAAAATTTACCGATATTGATATGGGTGATAAGATTTAACTGAGCCTTATTATTGAAGCTTAATTTTTTGATGCCGGGTACAAAGGGGTTGAGTCAAAAAAATCGATTTTCAGATTTTTATTGGACTTCAGTCAGTTTTTTTTTTCTCTTGCGTTTGGTCCTATCGCCATAGCTCTAGAGTATCTCCTTCCGTTAGAAATGATTCGGTACAAAGGGTTTAAGTCAAAAATTCTTTAAATTGTACGGTACCAAGGGCGTAAGTTGGCTTAACTCCTTTGTTTTTGCTTTCATTTTTAATTTTTAAATAAAAAAATTGATCCTAAAGCGTTAAGCCAAGAGGAAGAAAAAAAAAAACGAAAAGCGATTTTTCTACTGTATTATATTAATTCAAAAAGAATTTTCACATTTGGTAATTAATCACATTAATATTTCCAACTTTCTTTTATAAATTAAACCTTGTTATCAATGTTAACAAAGATTTTTCTTGACTTAACACCTTTGGACCAAGTTTATTTTTGAAGACTAAATGGCTCTAAAGTGTTAAGTCAACACAAATTTTTTTTAAAAACGATCATTTTCTGGTCAACAGCATATGGATATTAAAATAGATCTTATAAATGATGTTTCTGCATCATTACTTTTAAAAATAATAATATTCAGATTTACAAACAAAAATTGAAACTTCAATTTCATTTTCCTCAAAACAACATTTTCTGACTTAACACCTTTGTACCCGGCGCCAAAGAATTTACCTCTAATAAATCTGCAAAGTTCCAAAGTTACAATTTTATTCATCGAACAGTTTTTCTGTTCTGAGCGATTGAACTTTTGAGATGAAATTCAGCACCAAATTTTTGCAAATGTAAATGACTTACTTTTAATCACTTTGGTATCAGCAAAATCAAATTCTTTCGAGTTTTCAAAGTTGAAGATCGAAAAATATTACAATTTGAATTCAACAAAACATGGTTTTTCTGTTGATCCATTACTTTTGTGACACCCTGTATGTATAAACTAATAAATAAAACTCAAAGCATTGCAGAATAACGGGTGTACTAAAACAAATTCATTTAAGTTAAATAAATGACTTTACAAAAATAAGAAGTTTCTAAGGCCGAATTGAAATAGAAAACAAGAAAACTTAATTAAAATCGTAAATACATAAGTGAAGCATTCTAAATAAATTCTCCATTTAGGTATTTTTTTTTAGATTTCTGTCACAGCATTTCCATATCACATATTGAAAAACACCAAAGTAGTACGCATTTTAATAAAAATGGAGTAGATGCAACAGTTAACTTTGAATTCATTTTATAACAAGACACGGTCTCAAAACAAATAAAAAAGTTCAGCATATTGTGTATTAAGCACTCGCTTTGCCAAACTTTTAGCTGTTAATTTTGAATTTCAGAAAATCGACTTTTCTCCAGGTTTTTACTCCAAACATTCCTGTGTGCGGTGATGACGACGAGGACGTCAAAAATTAAGCCCAATTCAGAAAGCACAAAACTACAAAAACAGCTAATAATTTCAAAAATCGAAATAAAATATAAAAACATTTTATAACCGTAAATTTTGAATGTGATCTTTTAAAGGAACCACTTTCCTACCACAATCAACAAACATTTTAAAAATATGTATATGATTCACCTCGACAGAAAAAAAATGTAGGTATGCAAAAGTTACAAATTTCCCATACCTACAAATTTGTATGGGGAAAGTATGATGTCCCTCAAGTTAGCAGAGCAAGGTCAGCAGAACATAAGTTTTGTTATTAGATCTTTTAGTGCTAATTAAGTGCCCCAAAATTAAATTAAGTGCTCCACTACTTTTGGAAAAAAATAATGTTCTGGTAACTTGATTTAAAGTAGAGCAATAACCAAAAAATGACTTAAACTGTTCGTAGAAAAATTAGATTTGGTATAAAATTTAGGTGCTCATTAAGTGCTTTACGAAACCAAAAACAGATTTCCAAAAAATTTCCGATTTTGAAAAGAAATGAATTACTCGTAAGTACCCCATTTTCCGAGATTTTCCATTAAAAAAAAATTGTCATTTTCCATACAAATTCGTGTTTTGCTAAATTGAATTTAGTTTTTTTTTTTCAAAAAATTACACTTTTTTCGATTTCATTCGAATGGAGAAATTAAGTGCTTGGCTGATTTGAGTTAAGTACCCCATTTTTGGAAGAATTTTCAGTGATTTTTCATTCAAGTACTGCCATAAAAACATATGATTAACATAGTCGCATCCCCAGGTCAGAATTTTTTTTTCTTTTTGTGTTCTTCAAATTTTATAACTGAAAAAATTGTTTCATAAAAGTTAAAAAAAATTTATTGGTGAATAAAAAAAAGTGAGCATAGCATTTTACGACATTTATTATAATTCCTAAATGGTAAGTTTTAAAGTAAACAGTTCTTCTTCTTCTTCCTTTGCTCGGCGCTGTTATGATCTCGATGTCGAGGGGATCATAACTATCCCACATATCTGCTTCACACTAGTGATCCACCTGTGGGGTTCGCCAGGTTGACCTCAGAGATCGGCGGCAAGCCTCCCGGTTTTGTATTGTTCCATTTCTGAGGCCAGCTAAATGCTGGTGTTTTTGCATTTGCTTGTACCAGGAGTTTTTAGGCCAACCTTTCTTTTTATTTCGTGTAAAGTAAAAAGCTATTACATATTTTGTGGCAAATAAAATTTACCACAACTTTGTCTCATAAAATTTTTCTCTAACACCAAAACTATCCGAACTACAAGCGATAGTCGCAAAACTGTTCAAAACAAAATGGGGGCCAAAGTCGTACCGATATTTTTGTGGAAAATGATGGGTTTAGTTTCTATAATGGTGTACTTTAGTATTTTGAGTCCGAATTGCAGTTGCGAACTATTTGTCAACAAAAGTATAACTTGCTAAAAGAGCTCTTTGTATATGTATTTATTGTATTTATTTATTGCATCCCAAAGTGAAACAGAGCGTGCTTGTCCTCAATTAACCTAATATAGCGAAGAAATGAAGGATAATAAGGAATCTTGATAATTAAACCATTTTGTTTAAAAAAGAAATAGAACGATAAACATTCCTTTATACGTTGAAAAATTTATAAAAGCAGATGTAGATGTAGATGTTCATAAGTATTGATCTCTAATGAAAGGCAGTAAGACAGAGGAAAAATGAAGCTTTTTCATTTTAGTTTGACAGACAATCCAAATAAATCACTCAAAATTGAAATCGAGCACAGAAATTTATTATAGTTCGGTTGATATTTATTTCTTAAAGGAGGAAACGCAAAGTTAGATCACCTTAATTTCTTCAAGGTTGGTCATAAATTGTAATGTTAAAATTTTTAATTAAACACGAAGCATGACAATAACAAGGATTCTTCTGTTTTGATAAGAAAATGCAATTAAGTTAGAAATTTATACACATTTTTATGGACAATTAAAGCTTCCGCTGAGTATACTCGTTACTCGTAGACAAACAATGTGTTTGCATATAGTACAGGTAAAATAGTACATAAAATCAAGAAATAAAAAAAAAATTGTTACACTCATGAAACTTGGCAAAAAGTTTGCTTTTGGGATAAGAACCAAGTACAAAAAAAGTCTATAAAAAAAGTTGGGTGGAAGGGTGTTTTTTCGCGGACAAGAGGGAGGGGGCGAAGGTCAAAAATATACTGAAAAAAATTGTTTGTCGAATATCATCATATGACACATGTTTTCAAGATATTTTTTGATGCTGAATCTAATGACATAAAAATAAAGTCAACACGATTGCTCTAAGAGAAGTTATAGCCGATTGAAAACAAGGGTGCTTGTTTTTTTACTTCAACAGGTAAAATATAACCGAAACCCATGGGAAAAGCATGCTACACTGATGAAATTCGGGATGAAGGTTTAACATAAATTTAGATAAAGCAGGGACAAGGGATTCACAAAGTTCTTAAAATTATTTTTGGTGAAAGGGTGTTTTTTTGATGGGTAAAGTTGTGTGTGAGGAAGGTATCATAACAGCTGACTTAAATTTTATTAATTTTTAAAACTTGGTGTAAATGTTTTAGTTGGTATAAGAATTAAGAATCTATAAAGTGTACAAAATTATTTTGAGTGAAAGGGTGTTTTTTTTAAGAAATGATGAAATTCGGAATTAATACCACAAAATCTAGGAAAAAATTGTTACACCAATGAAATTTGGTAAAAATGTTTCATTTATAACAGAAACCAAGAACCCGAACAGTCTATACAAATATTTTAGGTTAAAGGGTGTTTTTTGGGAAATAGGGAAAAATGCGCGATAAGTCCGATAAAATCAATGGTATGAATGTTACCCTTACGAAATTCATTAAATATGTTCTCTTTCCAATGGGAATTACGAATAATGTAAGTCTATAAATTTGTATTATGTGAAAGGGTGTTTTTTTTTTAGAAGTAAAGAAAATATGGGTATATTTGAAAAAGTGTGTAATACTAGAGTAATATTAGTGGTACCCTATTGAAATTTAGCAATTATGTTACTTTTAAGATAAGAAACAAGAATCTAAAGTGTCTATAAAAATATTATGGTTAACAGGGTGTTTTTTTGAGTGAAAACAAAAATGATGGGTCACCCTAATGAAATTTGGTAAAAACATTGATTTTGGGATAGAAAGCAAGAATAAAGAGTTTTCATAAAAAAATTTTGATGAAACTTTTTAACCGCCACACCTACGCTGCAGCACGTCCGCACTATGATCAAAAATTTCTAAACCGCCGCACCACCGCTGCAGCACGTCCGCACCGTTTCATTTTGAAAAAATGAAAAAAAAATCGCTGTACCAACGCCGCCGCACCACGACTGCAGCACGTCCGCACTATTTCATTTTGAATGAAAAATTCGGTGCACGACCCCCGGACCACGACTGCAGCACGTCCTTACTATTTAATTTTGTATGAAAAAAATTCTATTCTGTTACTTATAAAAATGTTTAGGTCGTCTTCAATGTTATTTTGCCTTAAGTAACAAATTGCCAGTTCATGCAAACATGACTTGGTGGTCGAGTGGTTAAAGCGTTGGTCTTCTAATTGAAAGTGCTCGGGTTTGAATCTCCTTCTCGTCGGTAGTTTTTTTTTTTTATTTTTCAAAATTCCAAAATTATGTATCATGGTGCGGCGAATTTTTCATACAAAATGAAATAGTGCGGACGTGCTGCAGTCGTGGTGCGGCGGTGGGTGCAGCGAAAATTCAAGATTTTTTCTTTAAAAATTCAATTTCTATTTTTACTCGGGATGCAAACATGACTTGGTGGTCGAGTGGTTAAAGCGTTGGACTTCTAATTGAAAGTGCTCGGGTCGAATCTCCTTCTCCGTCGGTAGTTTTTTTTTTTTTTCAAAATTCCAAAATTATGTATCATGGTGCGGCGAATTTTTCATACAAAATGAAATAGTGCGGACGTGCTGCAGTCGTGGTGCGGCGGTCGTCCACCAAATTTTTCATTCAAAATGAAATAGTGCGGACGTGCTAAAGTCGTGGTGCAGCGGTGGATGCGGCGAAAATTCCTGCAAACGGCGGTGGTGCAGCGGTGGTGCGGCGCTCAAGATTTTTTTCTTTAAAAATTTAATTTCTATTTTTACTCGGGATTATATCAATTTATCATATCTATTTTTTATCTGTTTCTCATTCCAAATTATTAAAAAATATCATAAAAAACCTCTTAATTTGTACTAATTTAAAGGCACTTTGTGTTGTTTAGAAGGAAAGTGTATGAATTACTGAGAAAATTTGATCGCAAATAAGATTTTACTTCACATAGTTTAGGAAAAAATTAATAAAACAATTTAATCACCTATAATAGAGAAAATAATATCACCATTATTATATTTATAACGAATATTCACTTTCATTAATGTTTTTTTTATTTTTAGTTGGGCGGCTAAGCGGCAAAATCGTGCACTTTGTGATAAAAGCATGAAATTAACATCATTGGAAGTACTCAATATAAGAGATATTTTGAGATTTTGGGCCACCTTGTGTTCCATTCGGAAGGGTAGATATCAAAGTTCTGTATTGCACTCGAATTATTGCATATCATAGTATAGGCAATGAAACATTTGTATTATTATGATACATGATTTCGGTGTATTTTCTAACGCCCGGTCGAATGAAATCAGTTCCAAAATGTCTCGTCCATCATGTAAAAAGTTATTGGACTCTTTAAGAATTGTCTTTTATTTAAAGAAAAAGAGTCAGAATATTAGCAAGTAGGTACTCCTTGAAAAAAAGTGGTAGACTGATAAAATTTTGTGTGGATGTTTCATATACCATAGAACAAAAAATAATAAAATATGTGCATCATTTTAAGAATATGTTCTTCATCCATTACAATTAAATTTATAAAATAGATTCAAGTATTTATAAGTATATTTAATGTAGGTACATAATGTTATAAATAATATAAGAAATTACTGCGTTAGTATTTAACGTGTTGAATAAATATGTAACTATATGTTTCTATGCTTTCTAGGTTTTGAGAAAATTGAAAAATAACAAAAAATAAATTCTGATTTTCTCAAAACCTAGGAGGCATAGAAACATATAGGTTAGGTAAATATGGTAGTGCACAGCTAAACTGCAGCATACACGGGGGCCTATTGGTCCATTGTGATCCCCTTTTATTTAAAAAATCGCATTGATGTTCCTAAACTGTTCATCGGTTTACAAAAACTGGCTCATTTACGAACCATCCTGTACTTTCAATGAATTTTCTCATGTTATCCATTGGCACCTGCGATAGATCGTCCAGTTCTCCTACGAACCTTTTTCCGAAGTAACGGAGTCGCTTTGATTGGAGGTTTGGGCAATCGCAGAGCAGGTGTTTAATGCACTCTATTTCCTCTACATCTTGACAGCTTCTGCAGAAATCAAGTGCAAATACACCCATTCTAATAGCCATTGTACCAATGGCACAATGACCCGTTAGTACACCTTTCAAGATTCCAATATTACTTTAACCCAGGGATAAAATATACCGAGTTCCTTTTTCGTTGATTTTAGGCCATAAACTTCTAGAGATAATACAATCGTCCCTAGTTTTCCAGGTGTTATTGATTTTTTCCTTCGTCATTAGGTCTATTTTCCTTTTGAGCACACCGATAGGAATATTTGTTCCCTTACTAATTAGGTGCTGCTATCCTCTTTTGATGCTGACCCTAACCTAGCTAGTTCATCCACTATTTCATTCCCTTCTATATTGCTATGCCCAGGAACCCAGCAGAGTTTTACTTGGTTAGTGTAGCAAATGCTATTGATTTTCTTTCTGCAGTTTAAAACCGCTTTGGATCTTATCGTCTCACTGGCTAAAGCTTTGATAGCAGCCTGGCTGTCCACAAAGAATGTTATCTCCGAGGAGATTAGTTTTTCTTTGTGAACCAATTCTGCCGCTTTTTCTATAGCAAAAATTTCAGCTTGAAACACACTGCAATCGTCTGGGAGTCTATATGATTCTCTAATATTGAGAGGTTTACAGAACACCCCAACTCCTGTTCCTGATTCCATTTTTGAACCGTCAGTGTAGAAGGGGAATCCTTCTTCGCTGATAAGCGAATTGGAATCCCACCCCTCTCTTTCTGGTATAAAAATGGAGAAATTTTTATTGAAATCTACTAAAGGTAAAATGTAATCTGTAGTCTCATTCAAACGCATCTTTGCATGATAGACCCATGACCATAAGTGTTTTGCCTCCAATAGCCCAATTCTTTTAATTGAAGTGCTCTTTTAGCTGCCGTGCATCTTATGAACTCGTCTAACACCGGGATGTCTAAAATTATTTCCAACCCTGCTTGTGGCGTAGACCTTTGTGCCCCTGTAATCCCTATACACGCTAATCTCTGTACTTTGTTAAGGTTCTTGAGATAGCTTGATTTTTCAGCAGCTTCCCACCATACGATAGAACCATAGGTAAGTATGGGGCGAATAATCGCCGTATATACTTTCATTGGATGACTTGAGGTCGCATATCCCATCGGGCACCAAAGGTTTTTTTGCATGTGTAGAAAGCGCATAGTGCTTTTTTCATTCATTCCTCAGTGTTACGTTTCCATGTTAGCTTGGAATCAAGGATTACTCCAAGATATTTAGCTTCTTTGGAAAGAGTCAGAGGAATATCATCAAGTTTAAGAGGATTAAAATCTTCCGGGCTGCCCATGAAGATATTTCTTTGAGTACGTGTTCCATAATATCTCCGACGGTGGTAAGAAACTTACCTGTTATCAGAACTACAATGTCATCAGCGTATTCTACTATTTTAATACCTTGGTTTTTGAGTTTTGTGAGAATTTTGTTAACCACAAGGATCTAAAGGAGAGGCGAAAGAACCCCTCCTTGTGGCGTACCTCTTGAAGGTAACTGTTTTCTCTACCGTGCTATTTCCCATTTGTGAGTTAATGATTCTGCCATTTAACATCGTATGAATCCAATCTACTATGACAGAATCTACTCCAATATCGACTGGACAGTATTTATTGATTCTTGTTAACGTTGTTAAACGCTCCTTCGATATCTAAAAATACTGCTAGTGTATGTCCTTTGTTTTCAAGACTTTTCTCAATATGCGAAACTACCTCATGCAGTGCAGTTTCCACTGACCTGCCTTTAAGGTAAGCGTGTTGGTAGTTGCATAAGTTGTTAGAATTGAGAAGTTCCCTAATATGCAGATCAATGATTTTCTCAAGTGTTTTAAGGAGGAACGAGGAGAGACTTATTGGTCTATAATCTTTTGCGGTTGTCGGTTTTCTTGCTTTTGGAATAAAGAACACTTAAACCTTTCTCCAACTCAAGGAGCAAGGACTTTACGAAGCCTTTCCGCCTCACTTGTGTTCTCAATGGATTCGCAGTGCCTAGCCCATGAATCTTTTTTAGCCTTCCTCAGTTCTTTGGTGTAAAGGTTAAGTTCGGCTCTATATGAATTCATGTCTTTCTCTAATTTGCTCATTTTTGCTCCATTGAAAAGTTTTCTGACCTCTGTTCCACATTTCTTTTACTCACTATTCCACCATGGTGGGTTAGTGAGCTTTGTGCAACGGAATAGAGGACAGTGTTTTTCAAAAGCAGTTTTCATTTTAGTAAGGTTTTGAACAGTAGTATCGATGGCTGATGTATTTGAAAGCGTCAGATCTAGAATTTCTTCTCTGTTTTTGTTTCGAAATGTTGGGTGATTACCCCTATTGCATATCGTCATGTTAGAACAAAGAATGTATTCAAAAATTGACTCACCTCTTTTATTGATATCATTACCTAAATTAAAATTTTTAAATACAAAAGTATGGCATTCTAATCAAGTTTCACCATAAGAGCAAGTTAGTTTGGTGTGTTGAAAATTTTATTAAAAGTCGAAATTCTTTTTTTTAAATTCATGTCTATATATAAAATTGGGAAACATCCGCGAAAATTGCAAAAAAAAAAAAAAACAAATTGAGAAAATACAAGTTCCTGGAATATGAACAATGTTAGGTGCAGGGAACTAAGTCTACGGGAACTAAGTCCACTGATGTAGTTAGTTCCCACTCAGTGGGAACGAAACCCATTTTAGTAAAGTGGAGTAAGTTCCCATGCTAGGTGGGAATCTAATTCCTAAAAAAACGTGTGGTTTTCGTTCGCTCTGAATGTTAACTTAATTCCCATTTCACCAAGAAGAAGTTAAATAAGAATAAAAAGAGTCGCGAGTTTTTAATTCGACTTTTTACAGAATCTGGAAAATCAGCAGTTCATTTCGAAATCCGGTTTTCAAGAAACTGAAAAGAGTGTAACACGCACGGAACTAACCCAATTGGATGTTAGTTCCATTTAATTTGGAATTAACATCCACGGGACAAGGCACAGTTTAGTTAAAAAAGTGTTGTTATTGGCGCCTTCCTGGTGACTTTACATACCCTTAGCGGAGCAACGAAGTTATGTGAGCGGGACAGAGAACCCTAAAAGGAACCCCTCCTTGTGGCGTACCTCTTGTAGGTAACTGTTTTCTCTACCGTGCTATTTCCCATTTGTGAGTTAATGATTCTGCCATTTAACATCGTATGAATCAATCTACTATGACAGAATCTACTCCAATATCGACTGGACAGTAATTAATTGATTCTTGTTAACGTTGTTAAACGCTCCTTCGATATCTAAAAATGCTGCTAGTGTATGTTCTTTGTTTTCAAGACTTTTCTCAATATGCGAAACTACCTCATGCAGTGCAGTTTCCACTGACCTGCCTTTAAGGTAAGCGTGTTGGTAGTTGCATAAGTTGTTAGAATTGAGAAGTTCCCTAATATGCAGATCAATGATTTTCTCAAGTGTTTTAAGGAGGAACGAGGAGAGACTTATTGGTCTTAATCTTTTGCGGTAGATTGTGTCGGTTTTCCTGCTTTTGGAATAAAGAACACTTAAACCTTTCTCCAACTCAAGGAGCAAGGACTTTACGAAGCCTTGTGTTCTCAATGGATTCACAGTGCCTAGCCCATGAATCTTTTTTAGCCTTCCTCAGTTCTTTGGTGTAAAGGTTAAGTTCGGCTCTATATGAATTCATGTCTTTCTCTAATTTGCTCATTTTTGCTCTATTGAAAAGTTTTCTGACCTCTGTTCCACATTTCTTTTACTCACTATTCCACCATGGTGGGTTAGTGGGCTTTGTGCAACGGGATAGAGGACAGTGTTTTTCAAAAGCAGTTTTCATTTTAGTAAGGTTTGGAACAGTAGTATCGATGGCTGATGTATTTGAAAGCGTCAGATCTAGAATTTCTTCTCTGTTTTTGTTTCGAAATGTTGGGTGATTACCCCTATTGCATATCGTCATGTTAGAACAAAGAATGTATTCAAAAATTGACTCACCTCTTTTATTGATATCATTACCTAAATTAAAATTTTTAAATACAAAAGTATGGCATTCTAATCAAGTTTCACCATAAGAGCAAGTTAGTTTGGTGTGTTGAAAATTTTATTAAAAGTCGAAATTCTTTTTTTTAAATTCATGTCTATATATAAAATTGGGAAACATCCGCGAAAATTGCAAAAAAAAAAAAAAACAAATTGAGAAAATACAAGTTCCTGGAATATGAACAATGTTAGGTGCAAGGAACTAAGTCTACGGGAACTAAGTCCACTGATGTAGTTAGTTCCCACTCAGTGGGAACGAAACCCATTTTAGTAAAGTGGAGTAAGTTCCCATGCTAGGTGGGAATCTAATTCCTAAAAAAACGTGTGGTTTTCGTTCGCTCTGAATGTTAACTTAATTCCCATTTCACCAAGAAGAAGTTAAATAAGAATAAAAAGAGTCGCGAGTTTTTAATTCGACTTTTTACAGAATCTGGAAAATCAGCAGTTCATTTCGAAATCCGGTTTTCAAGAAACTGAAAAGAGTGTAACACGCGCGGAACTAACCCAATTGGATGTTAGTTCCATTTAATTTGGAATTAACATCCACGGGACAAGGCACAGTTTAGGTAAAAAAGTGTTGTTATTGGCGCCTTCCTGGTGACTTTACATACCCTTAGCGGAGCAACGAAGTTATGTGAGCGGGACAGAGAACCCTAAAAGGAATTTAAAATACTGAGAACCCGCGAAGCGAGGCAGGCAAGGTTTCGGTTAGTTAAAAAGACGCCGACATTGGCGACTTTAAATATCCTTAGTGGACCGCTCACGCAAGTTCGTTCCTCTGCTTAGGTAATGTTAGATCGCCAGGCATACGCAAATGTTTGTATGTTAGTGAAGTGTTATAATTTGGCAAACGCGAAGCGGAAAAACGGAATCTATTTAATTTGTACAACCGCGTTTGGGTTGTACAAATTAAATAGATTCTCATGTTAGCAAAAGTTTTTCCACTTCACCCTGTTATCAAATCAAAAAGAATACATATCAAAAATATTTTCGAAAAGACTTTCAATTTCCATGATCTTATTTTGTCACGAATCACGATGCTATTTCGACTAACCATTAAGTTTGCCAACTTCTTTTTTTTTTCAACATCTTGTAATTGTGCTTTGCATTGGACTTCGTACTACCGACAAAAATAAATCAAGACCGGTTCTACTATTTCGGTTCATCAGCAGTGTACATGTACATATTAACTTGTCTCTGAAGGTACTTATACGCAAAAATAAAAAAAAAATTCATGTGGGAAATGAGTGCCGAAATTGTTTTTTTGGGACTTATGTCTCAGTAGTGAGGGACATACCTAAGTCACGAATTGGATTCTAGTAAAGTGGGACATAAATTCCGAAAATAAAATCGGGACTTATGCCCCTGTGCGATTTTTTTTACTTAAATGTACTTTTACGAAAAATCACGCTTATTTGATTACTTTCGTTTTTCTCTTTTAATTTTCCAAGTACACTTAATTTTTGCTATGAAAACCAGTTTAATTATATTAAATATGTATTTCTACAAGTGCCTTATTGATTTTCAGATATACAGTGTTGGACAAAGAATTAGCACACTCATAGAAGAAAAAATTAAATTATATTTAGAAAACTTGTTTCTATTTCCATGTGTTCATTTTTCTGTTAATAACATTACTTACACATATAAGTATATTTTCCCCAAAAAAAAATCTTATAATTTTAATATCTGAAAGAAATATATGAAAAAAATTCTAAAAGCATCCATTTTTGTGTGGCCATGCAATTAGCACATTTCAATAAAATTGCTTGTTTATGATACTTAGCGTTACTAGAACTATATTTTTTTAAATAATTTGTTGGAAATCCTTTATTCTTTAAAACCGAATTGAGTTTTCTTGGCAAGCTCTCTACTTAGGCCTCACAGTGTTGCTCAGGTATTGAATAGCAAGCATTGTGTATCTCTTGCCTCAAATCTGTTAAAATTTTCGGTTTTTGTTTTTCAATGCGTTCCTTCACGTCATTCCATACATTTTCTATCGGTTTTAGATCGGCTGATTGAGCAGGCGACTTTAAAACATTTACTATATTGACCTCTAAGGCACTTTTCGCTAATTTTGAAGTGTGCTCAGGGTCATTTTCGTGCATAAAGCGCCATAAAAGGGGCGAATTTTCTTCGGCATATGTAACGCTAACGTGAAATGGTTCAGGATAATATCTTTGTACAAATTCTGGTCCATTTTGGGGTTTAATCTTCAGTATTGGACCAACACCGTGGCAAAAAAAGGCAGACCACACCATCGCGTTTTCACCAACTTGCTTAACTGCCTTAAGGGGTAATATCACCTTGTAAACCACGAAATCGAGCGTCATTTTCATTAGCGTATAAAACAAAGAAGAAATATTATTTTCTTTTGGTGTTTGTTTAGTTTAATAAAGTATATTAATAGGTAACAGAATAGGCTAATGTTAAATTTTTTAATGATGTGAAATTTTTTAAATGGCGGTGTAGTCCAGGATGATAGTAAAATCCTGTGCTCCCATCGGGCGACCAACTAACTCCTACAATTTTTAACCGATTGGGCTGAAATTTTGTGTGGAGCTTAAAAATACTATTCTCTAGTGAAGTACGTAGGATTTTTTTGAAATATTAATTTTTAAAGAAATGGCATTAGTTTGAAAAAAATTATTTCATTCCAAAAAACAAAATTCGTTGAAAAAAGACCATAAAATCGTTAAATTTCAATATTTATATTGTGTTCTCAATGGATTCACAGTGCCTAGCCCATGAATCTTTTTTAGCCTTCCTCAGTTCTTTGGTGTAAAGGTTAAGTTCGGCTCTATATGAATTCATGTCTTTCTCTAATTTGCTCATTTTTGCTCTATTGAAAAGTTTTCTGACCTCTGTTCCACATTTCTTTTACTCACTATTCCACCATGGTGGGTTAGTGGGCTTTGTGCAACGGGATAGAGGACAGTGTTTTTCAAAAGCAGTTTTCATTTTAGTAAGGTTTGGAACAGTAGTATCGATGGCTGATGTATTTGAAAGCGTCAGATCTAGAATTTCTTCTCTGTTTTTGTTTCGAAATGTTGGGTGATTACCCCTATTGCATATCGTCATGTTAGAACAAAGAATGTATTCAAAAATTGACTCACCTCTTTTATTGATATCATTACCTAAATTAAAATTTTTAAATACAAAAGTATGGCATTCTAATCAAGTTTCACCATAAGAGCAAGTTAGTTTGGTGTGTTGAAAATTTTATTAAAAGTCGAAATTCTTTTTTTTAAATTCATGTCTATATATAAAATTGGGAAACATCCGCGAAAATTGCAAACAAAAAAAAAACAAATTGAGAAAATACAAGTTCCTGGAATATGAACAATGTTAGGTGCAAGGAACTAAGTCTACGGGAACTAAGTCCACTGATGTAGTTAGTTCCCACTCAGTGGGAACGAAACCCATTTTAGTAAAGTGGAGTAAGTTCCCATGCTAGGTGGGAATCTAATTCCTAAAAAAACGTGTGGTTTTCGTTCGCTCTGAATGTTAACTTAATTCCCATTTCACCAAGAAGAAGTTAAATAAGAATAAAAAGAGTCGCGAGTTTTTAATTCGACTTTTTACAGAATCTGGAAAATCAGCAGTTCATTTCGAAATCCGGTTTTCAAGAAACTGAAAAGAGTGTAACACGCGCGGAACTAACCCAATTGGATGTTAGTTCCATTTAATTTGGAATTAACATCCACGGGACAAGGCACAGTTTAGGTAAAAAAGTGTTGTTATTGGCGCCTTCCTGGTGACTTTACATACCCTTAGCGGAGCAACGAAGTTATGTGAGCGGGACAGAGAACCCTAAAAGGAATTTAAAATACTGAGAACCCGCGAAGCGAGGCAGGCAAGGTTTCGGTTAGTTAAAAAGACGCCGACATTGGCGACTTTAAATATCCTTAGTGGACCGCTCACGCAAGTTCGTTCCTCTGCTTAGGTAATGTTAGATCGCCAGGCATACGCAAATGTTTGTATGTTAGTGAAGTGTTATAATTTGGCAAACGCGAAGCGGAAAAACGGAATCTATTTAATTTGTACAACCGCGTTTGGGTTGTACAAATTAAATAGATTCTCATGTTAGCAAAAGTTTTTCCACTTCACCCTGTTATCAAATCAAAAAGAATACATATCAAAAATATTTTCGAAAAGACTTTCAATTTCCATGATCTTATTTTGTCACGAATCACGATGCTATTTCGACTAACCATTAAGTTTGCCAACTTCTTTTTTTTTTTCAACATCTTGTAATTGTGCTTTGCATTGGACTTCGTACTACCGACAAAAATAAATCAAGACCGGTTCTACTATTTCGGTTCATCAGCAGTGTACATGTACATATTAACTTGTCTCTGAAGGTACTTATACGCAAAAATAAAAAAAAAATTCATGTGGGAAATGAGTGCCGAAATTGTTTTTTTGGGACTTATGTCTCAGTAGTGAGGGACATACCTAAGTCACGAATTGGATTCTAGTAAAGTGGGACATAAATTCCGAAAATAAAATCGGGACTTATGCCCCTGTGCGATTTTTTTTACTTAAATGTACTTTTACGAAAAATCACGCTTATTTGATTACTTTCGTTTTTCTCTTTTAATTTTCCAAGTACACTTAATTTTTGCTATGAAAACCAGTTTAATTATATTAAATATGTATTTCTACAAGTGCCTTATTGATTTTCAGATATACAGTGTTGGACAAAGAATTAGCACACTCATAGAAGAAAAAATTAAATTATATTTAGAAAACTTGTTTCTATTTCCATGTGTTCATTTTTCTGTTAATAACATTACTTACACATATAAGTATATTTTCCCCAAAAAAAAATCTTATAATTTTAATATCTGAAAGAAATATATGAAAAAAATTCTAAAAGCATCCATTTTTGTGTGGCCATGCAATTAGCACATTTCAATAAAATTGCTTGTTTATGATACTTAGCGTTACTAGAACTATATTTTTTTAAATAATTTGTTGGAAATCCTTTATTCTTTAAAACCGAATTGAGTTTTCTTGGCAAGCTCTCTACTTAGGCCTCACAGTGTTGCTCAGGTATTGAATAGCAAGCATTGTGTATCTCTTGCCTCAAATCTGTTAAAATTTTCGGTTTTTGTTTTTCAATGCGTTCCTTCACGTCATTCCATACATTTTCTATCGGTTTTAGATCGGCTGATTGAGCAGGCGACTTTAAAACATTTACTATATTGACCTCTAAGGCACTTTTCGCTAATTTTGAAGTGTGCTCAGGGTCATTTTCGTGCATAAAGCGCCATAAAAGGGGCGAATTTTCTTCGGCATATGTAACGCTAACGTGAAATGGTTCAGGATAATATCTTTGTACAAATTCTGGTCCATTTTGGGGTTTAATCTTCAGTATTGGACCAACACCGTGGCAAAAAAAGGCAGACCACACCATCGCGTTTTCACCAACTTGCTTAACTGCCTTAAGGGGTAATATCACCTTGTAAACCACGAAATCGAGCGTCATTTTCATTAGCGTATAAAACAAAGAAGAAATATTATTTTCTTTTGGTGTTTGTTTAGTTTAATAAAGTATATTAATAGGTAACAGAATAGGCTAATGTTAAATTTTTTAATGATGTGAAATTTTTTAAATGGCGGTGTAGTCCAGGATGATAGTAAAATCCTGTGCTCCCATCGGGCGACCAACTAACTCCTACAATTTTTAACCGATTGGGCTGAAATTTTGTGTGGAGCTTAAAAATACTATTCTCTAGTGAAGTACGTAGGATTTTTTTGAAATATTAATTTTTAAAGAAATGGCATTAGTTTGAAAAAAATTATTTCATTCCAAAAAACAAAATTCGTTGAAAAAAGACCATAAAATCGTTAAATTTCAATATTTCAAAAAATCCTACGTACTTCACTAGAGAATAGTATTTTTAAGCTCCACACAAAATTTCAGCCCAATCGGTTAAAAATTGTAGGAGTTAGTTGGTCGCCCGATGGGAGCACAGGATTTTACTATCATCCTGGACTACACCGCCATTTAAAAAATTTCACATCATTAAAAAATTTAACATTAGCCTATTCTGTTACCTATTAATATACTTAATTAAACTAAACAAACACCAAAAGAAAATAATATTTCTTCTTTGTTTTATACGGTGATGAATATGCCGCTCGATTTCATGGTTTACAAGGTGATATTACCCCTTAATGGTGTATGTACTTTAGATCATGTTTCTTGTTTTGTGGACGCTACAAATGTATTTTACCGCCCGATTCAACTCGACAGAACTTGGATTCAACGCTCTAAAGTACACCATTAAGGCAGTTAAGCAAGTTGGAGAAACGCGATGGTGTGGTCTGCCTTTTATTTCTTCCATTTAATAAAGTTCCACTAGATATGTAAAATTGCACACTGTGCTACGTGCCAAAACAAAACATTTTTTTGTTCGGTGCCTAAACGTTCGAATTTCTGTATCTGGTTTGAAATCGTAAAATTTTTTTCTAAGCCAATTTAGAACTGATTTTCATAAAAAATACCTCGTTTTATTTGGAAATAAATATTATTTAAGAATATATTTTTAAAACAGGATGTTGTTCTGAAAACATTTGCTTTAAAATGATGTCGAAGTTGGGCAAATGACGAAAAATATTATAATATTTTCTATCGTTGTATGTAATTTCATTGTATTTGAGTGAGTAAATACAAAATGGCAGCCATTTAAAGTCAAATTCTTGGTGTTAAAACACATTTTTATCATTTGATTTATTGATTTATTGAGCACGTTAAAATCCTAACGTTACAGGTAATTATAAATGAGGCTATGAGAGCAATAGTGGCGTAACCGGTTTTTTTAAAAATGAGTTTTTCATAAAAACTTGGTCTCTTAATATATCTACTTTATTACAAAAATAGATTTATGGAGCTAGATACACTCAGAACTAGATGGCACTCAAAAAAGTGTTGTTTTGAAAAATCTTGTATCTTAAATCACTCGTAGCTCAAAACTTCCTCTTTGTGGCTTACGCCACTATTGTTCTCATAGCCTCAAATATAAATAAATATAAATAACAATAATAATAAAAAATGAATGTATGTATAAAAAAAAAAAAAAAGATAACACAATTAAATTTCTAATTTACAAAATTAACGAAAAATCTAATTTTAAACTGTTTTGATTTCAAATTTACGTTAACAGAGTCAATTAAGTTATAATGTTTATTGAAAATATTAATCAACTGATTAATCGGACTGTTAGACCCAAAAGACCCAAAAGTTGGAAAAAAGCTTACATCATGATTGACATTTTTCTAACTTAGAAATTCAATTTCAGGCGCATACTCCAGTCAAAGCGTCGGAAAAAAAGGCCTCACCTTGCGCAGAGAGGTCGTAGACCAAAAAATAAACATACATTCTCTTCCTTATAATATTTTCAATCGTTGTATGTAATTTCATTGTATTTGAGTGAGTAAATACAAAATGGCAGCCATTTAAAGTCAAATTCTTGCTGTTAAAAAACACATTTTTTTCATTATTTCGAAAAAAGCTTATATCATGATTAACATTTTTCTAATTTATTTTGTAGCCCTATTCATGTCCTGCATTTTACAGAAAAAATCAGCTCTTTATCACCAAAGATGGCCGAGCAATTGATAAATGAACGCATGCAAAACCGCTGCGAAAACACCCAAAAATATCGTTTTTTGGGAATAACTCGGCTTCAGAGTGTCCTACGACAAAAAATAAAACTATTAATAATTGTTCGTTACAACATTTTCTATCGATTTGGTGCACATTATTTTTGTTGAAACAAATATAAAATAAGTTATATTAAGTCAAAGACGTTTTTTTGTTTAGCAAACTTTTGCCTTATTATTTTATAAACAGTGCAAGTATTTGCTAACAAAATAAAATACTGTTGTAGCCCTTTAAATTATCTACAATTTAAAAAAAATTAGCTCTCTACGACCCACACGAGCCGAGTTATTATAATTTTAAGAAAGCATCATTCCGTAAGAAAATTTAAAAAAATTTCCCTTGTTTATAAGTCGAATACTAGTTCTCAGTGAGAGGGGTTGTTTTCATTGTTTCTTGTTATAAGAGGATTTGTCTCATGTTTTTCGTTGGGCATTTGGAACTTTTTTAAAAAATTAATTTCTCGGCTCGTGTGGGTCGTAGAGAGCTAATTTTTTTTTTAAATTGTAGATAATTTAAAGGGCTACAACAGTATTTTATTTTGTTAGCAAATACTTGCACTGTTTATAAAATAATAAGGCAAAAGTTTGCTAAACAAAAAACGTCTTTGACTTAATATAACTTATTTTATATTTGTTTCAACAAAAATAATGTGCACCAAATCGATAGAAAATGTTGTAACGAACAATTAATAGTTTTATTTTTTGTCGCAGGACACTCTGAATCCGAGTTATTCCCAAAAAACGATATTTTTGGGTGTTTTCGCACCGGTTTTGCATGCGTTCATTTATCAATTGCTCGGCCATCTTTGGTGATAAAGAGCTGATTTTTTCTGTAAAATGCAGGACATGAATAGGGCTACAAAATAAATTAGAAAAATGTCAATCATGATATAAGCTTTTTTCGAAATAATGAAAAAAATGTGTTTTTTAACAGCAAGAATTTGACTTTAAATGGCTGCCATTTTGTATTTACTCACTCAAATACAATGAAATTACATACAACGATTGAAAATATTATAAGGAAGAGAATGTATGTTTATTTTTTGGTCTACGACAATCTGGAGCAAAGATATTAGCTTAGAAGTAAAATATCCCAAAAAATGCATTTTTGTGAATAACTCCGCTAAAAAGAATGATCAGGTGGTGAGAAATTGGGTTTAAGCCTTTTAAATATACCCCTATCGATCCATTAAATAAAAACTGACAGTGCCTCTCTGCGCAAGGTGAGGCCCTTTTTTCCGACGCTTTGACTGGAGTATTAATACGTAAGAAAATTCAAAAAATGTCCCTTGTTTATGATTCGAATACTAGTTCTCAGTGAGAGGGGTTGTTTTCATTGTTTCTTGTTATAAGAGAATTTGTCTTATGTTTTTTCGTTGGTCATTTGGACCTTTTTTAAAAAATTAATTTCTCGGCTCCTGTGGGTCGTAGAGTGCTAATTTTTTTTTTAAATTGTAGATAATTTAAAGGACTACAATAATATTTTATTTTAATAGCCAATACTTGCACCGTTTGCAAAATAATAAGGCAAGAGTTTGCTAAACAAAAAACGACTTTGACTTAATATTACTTATTTTTTATTTGTTTCAACAAAAAGAATGTGCACTAAATTGATAGAAAATGTTGTAACAAACAATTCATTGCTTTAGGACATTCTGAAGTCGAGTTATTCCCAAAAAACGATATTTTTGGGTGTTTTCGCACCGGTTTTGCATGCGTTCATTTATCAATTGCAAGGCCATCTTTGGTGATAAAGAGCTCATTTTTTCTTTAAAATGCAGGACATGAACATGGTTAGAAAAATGTCAATCGTGATATAAGCTTTTTTCGAAATAATGACAAAAATGTGTTTTTTAACAACAAGAATTTGACTTTAAATGGCTGCCATTTTATATTTACTCACTCAAATACAATGAAATTACATATAACGATAGAAAATATTATAAGGAAGAGAATGTATGTTTATTTTTTCTACGACAATCTGGAGCAAAGATATTAGCTTAGAAGTAAATTATCCCAAAAAATGCATTTTTGTGAATAACTCCGCTAAAAAGAATGATCAGGTGGTGATAAATTGGGTTTAAGCCTTTTAAATATACCCCTATCAATCCATGAAATAAATAATGACAGTGCCTCTCAGCGCAAGGTCAAATGACGCTTTGACTGGAGTAGCATGCGCGAAAAGCTTTTAGTTTTATATGTTTGCCTTAGAGAAGTTAAGGGTTATCTATTTATATTTGTAGAAGCCCTTTAATCACAAGCAAAACATTGAAAAAGCATTTAGTTTTATGATTTTGCCTAAGCGAAGTTAGGTTCGCTAATTTTATTTTTAGAAGCCCTGTGAAAGTGAGTACAAGCTAAATTTTTTAAACTGTCAAACAAACACGTGAGAATAAGAAATATTTGGATAAGCGCGATTATTGTGACCATTTTTGGTTTTCTTATTCATTGTTATACATAAATAAATGAAAAAGTGAATCTTTTTATATCGGTAATTGGTTTAAAATAGTGATATTAAAGATGATTTATGAAAGAAAAACAAGATTTTAATCTTCTCTACTTATTCGAATATAAAATGGACATTTTAGATGTTTAATCTAAGGTCAAAACAAAGCTAATTCTCTAATTTTTAAGAAAAATACGGTTTGACGGCATCCGGGTGATGGCAATCAGTATAATATTATTAAGTTTTACTAAATATTTTTTTACAAGACATTAAAAAAAAAATAACCAAAAGTAATACCTATGAAAAAAACCACAAATGGTCACCATATTCTTAAAGTGCATCTTATCAGGAAATTAAATCGAAGCCCTAAGGAAGCTCTGGTTTCAACTAGTTTAAATTTGAAACTCTTTTAGTATATACCTAGGTAGCTTGATGGGTACGGTACCGGACTATCAATCAGGACGTACGAGGTTCAAATCCCGTTAAATGCGTCAAGTAAGTAAAGAAGTTTTTTTCTGAATATAATTGTGTTTGGACATTTAATTTCAGAAGAAAACTTTGCCTGGATGGAAAAACAAACAAGAAAATGAAAAAAAAAATAAAAAAATTAAAATATAAAAAATTAAAATGAAAAAAAAAATATTTTTTTCTTTATTCTATTTGGAATATACCTCGCTTAGACTTTCACAAGCCTTCGACAAGTCTGCTCAGAGCTTCTAAATAAAATTAAAAGCCTGTAGCAGTAATACACTTTTCAAATCTTGAATGTTGCTTGTTTCTATAAGGCATTAAACACATGTTTTGAGTCTCTCCAATTAACTTGCATATGACTCTTCTAAAACTTATCAAGCTTCTCGGGTGGGCCAAATGGGCTTCTCTATGGTCGTATACAAGCAATATTTCAAAAATCGTAACAGCTTCGTTAGACCCTTGTGGAAGTAAAATTGTTAGTTTAGTCAGGTGGTGAGAAATTGGGGTTAAGCCTTTTTAATATACCCCTATCGATCCATGAAATAAAAACTGATAGTGCCTCTGTGCGCAAGGTTACACTGAAGGAAAAGCCACCATAAAACAACGTGAAATCAATGAACACCACATTGATTTAACTATTATTCGGAATGATTTTGCGTTGAAGATGGACATTTTAAAATCAACGTGGAAATTAGGTTAATTTTTGATGGTTCCGTATCTTAAAGTCACATAAATCAAAGTAGTTCAACTTTGAAACAACGACGTTTCAACTTCAATTTATTTTTTCCCTCAGTGTAGGCCCTTTTTTCCGACGCTTTGACTGGAGTATTTCTTCTCATCGATTTATCTTTTGGATGTACATAAAATTTGGTGTATGAAAATAACATCGCGACGTTTTTCTAAAGATTGTAAGTTAATGAGTCGCAAAAGTTCTTGATACGGGGGCAAGTTTAAATTGTCAACCCACGGAAGTCCTCTTAAGGCAAAACGGAGGAATCTACGCTGTACTGCTTCAATTCTCTTGATGTGGACTTGGTGATAAGGGGACCAGACTTGGCTAGCATATTCAAGTAAAGGCCTCACAAATGTGGTTTAAAGTGATTTCGTAACGTAAGGATCAGAAAAAACTTTAGACCAGCGCTTGACGAAACCTAAAGCAGAATTAGCCCTGGATACTATATTGTCATAGTGGGATCTAAAGTTAAGTTCATTATCACAAATTGCACCCAAATCCTTAATGGTTGTTACTCTTGAAACAATACATTCATTGATAAAATAGTCACGTGGTGGAGGGCGGAATCGTTTACGGGAATATGTGATTGTTTGGCATTTTTCAACATTAAGATCTAAGTTATTTTTCTGACACCAAACAAAGAAATTGTCTAAATCAATTTGCAAAAGCAAAGGGTCGTTTGACGATGAAATTGTCCTAAAGATTTTCATATCATCTACGTACGTAGTGACTGATTCTACGTCATTGATTGTCAAAATAAAAATAATATAGGGCCTAAACGACTTCTATGTGGGACGCCCGACTTTGCAATGAATAGATCTGAGATTAAAAATCTAAAAAGGAATTGATATTTATGATTATATAGGTATGAATTCATCCATTAAATAAAACCGGGAGGAAATCCTAGAGCTTTAAGTTTAGACGATATAATTTTATGTGATATTCTATCAAACGCCTTGCTTAAGTCTGTAGCAATGACATCAACTTCGTTTTTATTTTCTAATGATTTCAAAGTGTACGATACAAACTCGGTTAAGGGGTAATAACACTTTATAGACACGAAATCGTTTTACCATTTTCATCAGTGTATAATACAAAGGAGAAACATAATTTTCTTTTGGAGTCTGTTTAGTTTGTTTAAGTATATCCATAGGTAACAGAATAGGCTAAGGTGAAAATTTTTAATGATGTGAAATTTTGTAAATGGCGGCGTGTTCAGGATGTTTGGATTGGAGCACAGAGTGTTGCGACCATCCTGAACTACGCCGCCGCCATTAACAAAACTTCACATCATTAAAAATGTTCACCGTAGCCTATTCTGTTACCTATGGTCCTATGGATATACTTAAACAAACTAAACAAAATCCAAAAGAAAATAATATCTCTCCTTTTTTTATACGCTGATGAAAATGGCACTCGATTTCGTGCTTACAAAGTGTTATTACCTCTTAAATTAGTGGTCGTAGACTTGACTTTCAGAAACCCGTGTTGTCTGGCTGAAAATAATAATTTACAATTAAAATATACCTAGTGTGTCGGAGATAATACTTTCAAAAAGTTTTGGGATGCACGATAATTTGGTAATTGGTCTATAATTAGCAATATCACCTTTGCACCCCTTTTTGTGAATAGGGATGATGAATGAATCCTTCCAGATTAATGGAAAAAACCATAGAGATATGGATTTTTGAAACAGAGTGGCAATAAGTGAGGCTAAATGGGCTACACAGTTTTTTAGTACAATCGAGGGTAAGCCATAACGACCCGATGAGAAATCATCCTTAAGTTTATTAATTTTTTGGATCACGTCTTGAACATTAATATTAATTACAATTATTCATGTAGGCGAATTAGTTACTATCAGGCACAAAGCTACTATCAGAAAACGCAAGGCTGAAAAAATTGGCAAATAAATTAGTTATAACTTTAGAATCACTAGAAGAGTGATTTAAATAATTTAAGGTATTAGGATAACCATCTGACTTTCTTTTTAGATTAATAAATTGCCAAAAACGCTTAGGGTTTGAATTTATATCAAATTGCATTTGTTTGATGTAGTCATCGTAGAGAAGTTTTGAAAGGCTCGAAAATTCATGTATGATCTAGATCTTATATATTTTTTCCATAGAGCGTTTCGGGAGTTGCGTAGAGAACGAAGCTCCTTTGAATACCATGGGGTGATGAAGACATATTTTTCTTTTGTGAATACGGTACTGACTGGTAAAAACATTCAAAAATGGCTACGTAAAAATTGGTGGTTAAACTATCGATACTATCGTTGACTCTATTTAAAATAAGATCAAAATTTATGTTACTTAGAAGCTCATTCAGTTTGTTAAAGTTAGCCTTCCGGAATAAAATAATATTGTTTTCCAGACTCTACTTCCGAGTTACAATGTTCATAGGCAAAGCTTAAGCATAGTGGTGGACGATACAGGTCAATAGTTGAGAGAATAAGGCTTCTTTCCTTTACGATGCAGTTATGAGCATCATTGGAGAAGATAAGATCCAGTTGTCTATTCAAGTTATTTTTTATATCGCTAATCTGAAGTAAACCGCAATCAGACAGATTTATCAGTGAATAAAGTTTCTTTTTCGGTTGTTGCGTTAGTTGCAATAAAATGTGAATCATCCTCGGACTTTGACCACGACAGATTAGGAAGATTAAAATCACCTAGGACCAATAAATAATCATGAACTTCAATAGTGTCATCCAAGAACATATAATCAAACAAAGACTCACCTCGTTCGTTGATCTCTGAATTACCCCATAAGGACTTTGCACATGAGAGCGACCAACGAATGAACGAATGGACGAACAAACGAGATTCAACACATTTCTACGACTCAATTTCAAACAAAAAATGATTCAAATTATAAGAAACCAATTGATACTAATGTTAGAATACTAAAATTTGCATTTTGTTTGCTAAAATAAGAAAAATTTGTAAAAACAATTTGGTAGTTACGAATTGCAGTTTGGTTGCTACGAATTGTCAAACTCTATTCGCGTTCCACATACCATCCACACTACAACGAATAAATTGTTCGCGCGCGACTTAACCTCAAAATTACTCTTGTACCAACTTGTACCGACTTAACCTCAAAATTACTCTTGAACCCAATTGACAATTCGTCGCTGTCTGCGAATTGAAATATGTGAAAGATATGTCAAAATATGCGACCATCCACAGTTCGCAGTTCGTAGTTCGTAGCTCATGTGCAAAGTCCTATAGTGTATGACGTGCTTTTGCGTCACACCTAATGAGTAGGCTAGACTTTGATGTATTGGCTTCAGTCTGCGTACCTCATCCGGTGACTGCTGGTCATGTGCCAAGTAACTTAGGACTTATATATTTAAGTACTTAAGTAGTAAAAAAAAGTAGTGTACATATTAACATTTAATCTTCTATCACAAAAATGTTAGTTTTAAGTAAAATTGACTATGATTTATTCATTTATGGTAACTGTCCTAAAACACTTTTAACATCATTAAACCTACATATCAGACTGCTGCCAGAAGATCCATCAATACCTTCCCGAAGACATTTTACAGACAGAGAAACATTATAGTAAAACGATGTTACTAGAAATGTTACATATTTTAGATACAGATAATACTGTAAATAGAAGGTCATATTGTGACGGACTCAGCAGTATTTATAGTCAGTTTGTGCAAAGATATATTTAGATTAAGTTTTGTCTCTTTTTTAACTTGAATTTTTAGATAAGATTTGTTTATGTAATTCAAACAAAAAATTTTTGAATTTGAATGATACGAAACGACTTTTTCAAGACTTCTGTTATTGAATTTTAAAATAATATACCATATAAAAAAAGACAAGAAGTTGAATATTAGCCCAGTAATTTTAGGCATTTTTTACCCCAATCTGCGGAAAAATTCCTACTGGGCTCGATTTTGGTATAGACCTTCGTTACGGCGTTGTTGTGAAAAATCGACATTAATATCGCGTCCGCGTTAGAAGTTATAGAGGTCAAAAGGTCACGAAAATCAGTTTTTCGCATATACATATCTCGTGACCTGTTGCTCGGAGGTCAATAGGGGCCTATGGAAAATCTGTTCGTCATAAAATTATCTACAAGTATTGCCTTATGCATTTTTCTGTTAATCCAACCGTTTTCGGAATAGAGCTGTTTCAAGCGTGGGCATAATACATGATACGTAATAATAGGTTTGTTTTATTTAAGAGTGAATAATTCAGTATTTGAATACTGAAAAATACATGTGTAATCTCTTTTCCTCTTTATTAATACGTTTTTATAAGTTTCACTTGTAATCGATATTCAAACTAACTTACTAACTAACTTACTAACTAACTTACTAACTTACTAACTAACTTACTAACTAACTTACTAACTAACTAACTAACTAACTAAGTTACTTAGCTACTAACTAACTATTTAATAAAATCTTAGCAATTAATTTTGACCCTCAGGTCAAAATTACCAAAACGTCTCAGGGTAAAAACATTTGAGGGTCAAAACACCCCAAATCAATCTGAGACTACTTCTAAGAGTCATATCGAAACTTTGAACAAATTTATGTAGTTTGAATGACTACGTTATAATACAGTCAAATAAGGAGAAAAAAGGGGTAAATCTCGGAATGAATGTTAGTAGAAATTTTTTTTGCTCAATATCTTCCTTTTGCCATTCTATAACATATCTCAAAAGTCTAGAAAAATCTCATGTCCGCTTGTCGCGATTTCAAGGTCAAATCGCGAAATGGAGATTTTCAAAATTAGCAAAAATAGGCTATGGTTTTATATACACATATGATACATGATTTCAAGGTATTTTTTTAATGCTGATTCCAAAAAATCTAAAATTAAGACAATCTGACGTCTCTGGAAAAAGTTATACCTGTTTTTCATCTGTCAACTCATATTATTATAACAGTTGCAAACTTACTGCCGAAAAACCCTTAAAAGTTATGGTAGACGAACCAAATTTTGCATGAAGATTTAAGAATCCATCATTATTTAAAATCAAAACAATCCCTTACAAAAAATATATATACCTACGAAATAATGGTATTTTTTGATGGAGGGGCAAATTTTAGGATATGCACTAAAGAAGATTCTTGTTCATCTTAGGAATAAGTGCAAATAGGATAATTTTTTCATTTTAATCTTTGTTTGGATATTCTTTAATTACCCTTAAAAATCTAAAAAAATCTCATGTCCGCAAGACCTAATTTTCTTGGTTTGAAAATAAGGTGCAGATTTTAAAAAATTAATAAGAAAAGTTTACATTTTTATATGTATACTAGGGTGTCCGTTATTTCCCAAAGTGATGTTTTCGGGGGAGACACCCCCTAGATCGAAAGCTTAGGGCCTAAATAAGGGGAATTTAGCAAAAAAAAATTTTTTGGAGGTCATTAACCCGTGCCTCTAGGGTCATACTTTCCCCATACAAATTTGTATGGGAAATTTTTAACTCATACATAAAATTTTTTTTCTCTCAAATTAAATCATATTTTTTTTTAATGTTTGATAATTCTGGTTGGAAAACATTTACTTTAAAAGATCACATTCAAAATTTCTCGTTAAAATTTTTTTTAATATTTTATTTCGGTTTTTGAAATTATTAGCTGTTTTCGTAGTTTTTGCTTTCACCTATCACACAATTTTAAATGCAGTTTTATTGGTTTTTAATTCTTTTCAAATGTTGCATTCAAAAATTTGTGAATAAATCAAAAATTTCAATTTTTGAAATTTTTTTTTGAAATTTTTGCCGTTTTTATACGTTTAAATTTATTTTTCTCGAACTACAAAAGATATGTTTACAATATTTTTATTGAATTTTGTTTAAAAATTATTCACCTAAAAAATTACATCAAAAAAATTACAAACAAGAAAGGGTAAAGTATTTAACAATATTTATTTATTATAAAAAAGGCAAAAATTTCAAAAAAAAATTTCAAAAATTGAAATTTTTGACTTATTCACAAATTTTTGAATGCTATATTTGAAAAGAATTAAAAACCAATAAAACTGCATTTAAAATTGTGTGATAGGTGAAAGCAAAAACTACGAAAACAGCTAATAATTTCAAAAACCGAAATAAAATATTAAAAAAATTTTTAACGAGAAATTTTGAATGTGATCATTTAAAGTAAATGTTTTCCAACCAGATTAAAATGAAAAAATTAGCCTATTTGCACTTATTCCTAAGATGAACAAGAATCTTCTTTAGTGCATATCCTAAAATTTGCCCCTCCATCAAAAAATACCATTATTTCGTAGGTATATATATTTTTTGTAAGGGATTGTTTTGATTTTAAATAATGATGGATTCTTAAATCTTCATGCAAAATTTGGTTCGTCTACCATAACTTTTAAGGGTTTTTCGGCAGTAAGTTTGCAACTGTTATAATAATCTGAGTTGACAGATGAAAAACAGGTATAACTTTTTCCAGAGACGTCAGATTGTCTTAATTTTAGATTTTTTGGAATCAGCATTAAAAAATACCTTGAAATCATGTATCATATGTGTATATAATACCATAGCCTATTTTTGCTAATTTTGAAAATCTCCATTTCGCGATTTGACCTTGAAATCGCGACAAGCGGACATGAGATTTTTCTAGACTTTTGAGATATGTTATAGAATGGCAAAAGGAAGATATTGAGCAAAAAAAATGTCTACTAACATTCATTCCGAGGTTAAACCCTTATTTGACTGGATTATTATAATATAGTCCGAAATCGGTTGGATTTACCGAAAAATGCATAAGCCAATATTTGTACATAATTTTATGACGAACAGATTTTCTATAGGCCCCTATTGACCTCCGAGCAACAGGTCACGAGATATATGCGAAAAACTGATTTTCGTGACCTTTTGACCTCTATAACTTCTAACGCGGACGCGATATCAATGTCGATTTTTCACATCTTCATAACAACGCCGTAACGAAGGTCTATACCAAAATCGAGCCCAGTAGGAATTTTTCCGCAGATAAAACCTAAAATTACTGGACTATATAACAATTGTTGAGAAACCTTAAGAGGTTGTAAAGTTTTTTAAATATAGTAAGTATTAATATTTAGTATTTGGTTGTTATTTTAAAGAAAGTACTTGGGTGACCGAGCTTTGCTCGGAATCTTTAAATTTTATAACTTTAAGGCCCAATTTACTCACACTCCATAAATTTAAGGTCACCATTTAAAAAAGGAAATTTTAAAATTTGTATGCAATTTGACAGATTACTAATTTTTAATGGGGACTTTAAATATGAAATGCGCCTAAGTATACTTGGAGTGGATTTGAGTTTTCAATTTTATAAGTATGCTTACTGTTTCCAGATTCGAATGCCTGACAAGTTTTTTTTCGCGGCATTCTAAGTTAACGTGGGTTACAAAAAGCGACATTTTAAATTTACTATCCAGTTTTTTTTTACGTTTCGAATACAAAATATATCTGTTAATATTCCTAAGTCTGAAAACATCAACGCTGACCATCCGATTAGTAAAACCAAAGATTATAGAATACAAAGATGTCGCATCCCATACAAATTATCGGAACCCCAAATTTTTCGGGTGGTACGTGAATTCCTTAAAAAATTGGAATCTCTTAAAAAAATTACTTTGACGTTTGACCTTCTTCGGTTTATTTCTTTTTTTGTTCTTATGTGTTGTTTTATGAAGAAGCGAATGCTCCTTGTGGCAGAGGTGATGGTATTTTTTTGTCTTTTTGTCTTTGTTCTTCTGCTGAAGTATTTCCTATTCCAGGGATTTTATTTATTTTGTAGTTTTTTCCCTTGTTTTGATTTTTTTTTGTAAACTTTGCGTTGAAGACTTTTTACAAAAATCGAGGGTAGTTTTCTGTTTTGATTTTTATTTACAATTTTGTTTTCTCTTTCTGTATGATCGTGATGCACAGGCGCATCGCTTTCAGGTGTACACACATAATGCGTAGATATTTTTTTTCGTTTGCTACGGCAATCTTCCTTGGAATTGCAATTTGAATTTTTTTTGTTGAAATAGGTATACATATTTTCTTGGTTTGTTGTGAGCTTTGGTATTTTTACTTTGGAAGGGAAGAAAAGGTATTGAAGGAGTTATTTAGTGCGGATCGTAAGGGTAGGAAAGGTTTAAAAAAGTAGTTAGTGCGGATGGTATGGGTAGGAAAGGTATTAAAAAGTTTTTAAGTGCGGGTGGTAAGGGTAGGAAAGGTATCAAAAATTATTTAATGTACGTAGGTAGGTACCAAAATGGAAATTTTTCTTTGATTTTTTTGTGAAAGTAGTAGTAAATTTTGAAAATAAAAAAATTATTAGCAGCACATGGGTGGTTGGAAAATTTAGGATAAATGGTATATGTATAAAAGGGGAAAAATAAACTGCCCCCAAACAAATTTGGGGAAAGAGGGTGGATGGGCCAAAAAGTGCGGTGGGTGTCGAAAATCGTGTTTTTTTTACAATTTCTGTCAAAAGTAGACCTCCTATCGAAAAAAGTTAAATGCAAAAGTTGTAGGTAGATTGTATACCTATAGCCTCAAAAATATTGAATAAAATTCTATACCTACCTTATAAAAGTTTGGAATGCAGTCATTTAGATAAAAACCTTTTATTTAAGATTGTGTGGAAAAATTAAACTTTTGTTTTAGAAAATATTGAGATAAGTTGAAAAAAAAAACATTTTTAAGATCGATTATTCCGTAAATGACAGTAATATTGGCGTAAAATAAAATTCCATAGAAACCAAACTATATTCTTCTAATGGCCTTTGACACTCTTAATTTGAATCTAGCATTAAAATAGCTCTACGTGCAAAGTTTTTGAGATATTGAATTTTGAACGCCCAAAACACTATTTTTGTGATGTTTTGTAATGGTAATATCTCTATAATATGATGTTATAGAGTTTTTCTGACTTCGGATTCGAGCCCAGCGCACAAAAAAACATTAGAAAAATATACCTACATTGATTTCTATAACAAAAAATTTTTGACTAGTGAAATCGAACAAGGCAGAAAAATTCGATTGCCTTGTTCAATTAATAGTCAAAAGACCAAAAACACTAGATTTTGGAAGTATTAAATTTTAGCTGTATTAAATTTTTGTGACCATTGTGTCGAAAAATAAAGTACCTTCTTTTGTCCTTTACATGTTCAATCTCTTTAAATGCTCAAAGTATAAAAATAGACTATTCAGTAAAAACGTCAAAAATGTCGTTTTTATCTCTTCTTTGAATAGTTTTTCTTTAGTATTTTACAATGTTTTAATTGTAAAAGTTTTTAAAAGGATGCATATCGATAGAAATTTAACTATCTACAAAAAAACTACTCAGTAAAAATTTTCAAATTCGATTTGCTTTTCAAGTTTTAGGCAAGAACAAAAAAAGTAACAAAAACAGTCGAAAATATTGATCGTTACAAAAATGGTCATGCCCTTATAACTCATCCATAGATTTTGAATAAAATTATCTTGTTACAATAATACAAAAATTAAAACTATCAGAATTCGAAAGATTTTTATTTAACTTTGGTGTTACTTTGATTTTTAATCTTTTTTTCCAAATTAGGTCAATTGATTTTTAATTTTTAATTGAAATTTTTGCCGCACTGCTAAAAATTTCAAGTGGAACCGAAGAAAATGGCTACCCTGGTTCATCGATTTATAAGACGTTATCACGTCAATAAATAAAAAGTAATAAAATAATGTACATATTTGCCAATTATTGCAATAAAATTAAATGACGATAATGGAAAAACTAATTATTTACATATTGTTTTTTTTTTTTTGTATTAATAAATATCGTTTAAGGTTTAAACTCTACATAAACCAATGAGAAATCAATAATTTTCAAAATAAGGAAAACTATCCAAAAATAGTATAGCTCAGGGAAATTAGTCAAAATATGGGCATGAAATCGCATTTTTTGCGGGACAAATTTTTTTCATGGAATGTGTGCGGGTGGTTTTCCTTATCATAAAAGTCAATTTGTTGGGATAACTGGAGGTTGGGAACAACCGCCATCTTGGAAAAGAGGTTGGTATCGTTTTTATTGTTATTCATTTTAACAAAAACTGACAAAGGTAAGACTTATTAACAATAAAATTATCTGAAAAATCATATACAAAACAATTTCGTCAATTGATTAAATAAAATTTTATAGTTGGTCAAAGTGCGTGTTTGTATCGCAAGGTTGGGGCAAAATGACATTTGTTCATATATCTGACGAACTTTTGATTTGTTTGGATAATTCTTCAAAAATGAATTATAGTATTTATAATTATCTATAAAATGAGACCACAATCGTTATTGTAACCATCATATTGTAGAAGTAATCTAACTCCGAAACTCTCCATGTACTAGTCAAAAGTGAGAAAAAAGCTAGTTATTTGCTAGTAGGCCGAACAAATTTTGGGAGTAGAGGTACAACCAAAATATAAGTACGCAGTTTTGCAGCCATACGTGTCTTAATATCGATTTCAAATGTCTGACAACTCTAATTTTGTGCTTTATACGGTTTTCGGGGGGTTAAATAACTTAAGTTTTCCACTTAACGTGAATGGGCTAAATTTATACTTTTTGAAATTAAAAATATACAAGCTGGTGTATTATTATTTTTCCTAAATCTAGACACCCCAATCTTGAGGATGTGACCAATAGAACTCAAGATATAAGCCGTTGATGCGATTATGTTTTAGAGGTTTTTTTGTTTATATTTTGTTTGTTTACCTATTTGAATTGAAAATCGTGATATGGTTAGTTAAAAAACCTTATATCGTGAGTTCTATTAACCCGATCGCAGAGATTGAGGTGTCCAGATTTAGGAAAAATGATAGAGCATAAGCTTTTATATTTATAATTGGAAATAGTATAAATTTAGCCCATTCACATTAAGTGGAAAACTTAAGTTATTTAACCCCCCGAAAACCGTATAAAGCACAAAATTAGAGTTGTCAGACATTTGAAATCGATATTAAGACGCGTATGGCTGCAAAACTGCGTACTTATATTTTGGTTGTACCTCTACTCCCAAAATTTGTTCGGCCTACTAGCAAAAAACTAGCTTTTTTCTCACTTTTGACTAGTACATGGAGAGTTTCGGAGTTACAATACCGAGACCACAATCGGTTACAATACCGATTGTGGTCTCATTTTATAGATAATTATAAATACTATAATTCATTTTTGAAGAATTATCCAAACAAATCAAAAGTTCGTCAGCTATATGAACAAATGTCATTTTGCCCCAACCTTGCGATACAAACACGCACTTTGACCAACTATAAAATTTTATTTAATCAACTGACGGAATTGTTTTGTATATGATTTTTTAGATAATTTTATTGTTAATAAGTCTTACCTTTGTCAGTTTTTTGTTAAAATGAATAACAATGGAGCTATTCAATAAAAACGATACCAATCTCTTTTCCAAGATGGCGGCTGTTCCCAACCTCCAATTATCCCAACAAATTGACTTTTATGATAAGGACAACCACCCGAACACATTCCATGAAAAAAATTTTGTCCCGCGAAAAATGCGATTTAATTTACTAATTTCCCTGGACTAGTAATAATTTTAAATAAAAAATAAAGTAGAAAATTGAATAAAGTTTTTAAATGTATATTTGAATTTTCTGTAAAGTGATCCGTTGCTGAGGTATTGATAGTAAAAGTCAAGAGTTGGCTTTTGGTTTGATGACTGATTTTGCAGTCTAAAAAATATCTTAAAAGTTTGAAACAATGCTAAATAAATAGTCTTTGTAAAATTAATCATCATTTTATCAGAAAACAAATCCCCAATTTTTAAGAGAAAAATAAAATTAAAAAAATGTAAAATTTTGTTTTTGAACAGTTAAAATGATTAAGCTATGTGAGACATATGTACATTTACAGAAATCTATGAAATGAAAAAGGTTTCAGTTTGATTTTGTAGTGTTTTTCCTTTTGTTAATTTTTTCTGTTTTCTTGTAACTTTTTTGAAGAAATGGGTTAAAACAACATAGTTATATAAGTTTACTTACTTATTTGACCTTTTGGGAGATTTGTTTCTGTTTTATTCGTCCGTCTCACTGTTCTTAGCCTATCTCACTGATCACACCTTTTGCAAACAGTGAGACGTTTTGACCTTTTCTACATTTTAGTTTAATGTGATGCTCTCATTCATTCTATAATTATAACTTTCGTTGCAATATAATGATAAAATATGCCTTAAAATGTCTTCAAAGTTTGGTTAAGATAGCTTAGAAGCTTTCTGAAACATAACAATTTAAAAAAAAGTGTCTGACTGTTCGCACCTTTCCGCTACTTTTTTATCATAAATTTTAACCTAAAATTTAATGCAAGACATATTTTTAAAAATAAAAATAAAAATACAATATAAAACAGTAAATCTATTTTAATTTTAAATATTTAATAAATATGATGATTAGGGTGGGTCAAAAAAGTCGAAATTTTTTTTTTTGATTTGGTACTCCGAAAAATCGATTGCTAGACCCCTCTAGAATATACACACCAAATATGAGCTCTTTATATTAATGGGAAGGTCCTCCGCTTTGCAATTTTCCATTTTTACATCAAGCTTCTACTAAAAAAAAATAATTTTTTTATTAATTGACTTTTTAGCAAATTTCATTTCATATTCTTGTAGGAAATTGAACGCTCTACAAAAAAGGCCTTATAAACTTTTTTCAGTATATTTTTGACCTTCCTTTTGTTCGCGAAAAAACACCCTTCCACCCAACTTTTTTTTATAGACTTTTTTGTCCTTGGTCCTTATCCCAAAAGCAATTTTTTTTTAAAGCTTATTTTACCTGTAATAGTAATAAATCATTTTATAAATAAAAATTTTCCCACTTTCTTAGAAAAAAAAAAACAAAAACAAAAAAAATTGAAAAATTTTGGTTTTTACACAGTTCCTAGGTATGATTTAGCTATTTTACCTTTTGAAATAAAACATTTGGTAGGTACTAAAATCACTAAATAAGAAGAATATAGCTTTCACATGTTTTTGTTTTGTCATAATACCTACGATAGTACAGCCTATCGAAAATCACTAAAAAATCACAGTTTTTTTTTGTTGTTCCTTTAATTTTTTGAGCTAGTCTATGTGTGTACACCTGAAAGCAATGCATCTGTGCAATAGCACTAAAAGAGCTCAAAAAATAAAAACAAAACCTACCCTTGGCAAAAAGATATTCCACAAAATCTTCAACACGAAAATATACAAATATCTAAAAAAGGAAAAAAAAAACTGGAATGAAGAAAATCCTTACAAAAGAAAAGATTTTGCCAGACGCAATCAAACAAGAACAAAAATTTATATAATTATCCTCCACCACACAAAAAAAAACAATTTCAAGGACGATTGCCGTAGCAAATGAAAAAAAAAGATACATACACAGACACACCTGAAACCAATGCACCTGTGCGTTGTCATCTTATAAAAAAGAGAACAAAAAAATAAAAAGCAGAAACCACCCTCGGCTCAAAAATATTCTACAAAATATATAATTCTTAAAGTCTTCATATTAAAAAAAAATAATCTAAAAAAAGGAAAAAACGGGAATGCAAAAAATCCTCTCACAAGAGGGAAGATCTGGGTAGAAGAACTGGCAAAAAGTAAGAAAAAAAAAACTCCACCACAGTGATCGTCATCGGCACCGTTGCCGTAAGAAGCAAAACAAAATAAAAAAACAGAAGAAATACAACGAAAGAGATTCTATTTTTTTAAGGAATTCCGTCGCTCTCGCAACATTTTGCAGCTAGCAACATGTTGATCGCATACGACACTTCTAATTTTTGGTTTCGATAACTTGTATGGGATGCGACATCTTTGTATTCTATAATCTTTGGTAAAACTCAATATATAAGCTACCATCATTAACTATTTTTATTCATTAGAGAATTAATTTTTGAGTAGAAAAATCAAACACATTTAAGAAAAATAATGTGATCTCCTTTCTTGATTTACGAAGAAGAACAAATAAAGGGGGAAATCCCTGTGGAATTTTGTATTATTATGTTTATTTTTTTTTTTTTTTGTTTAAAAAGAGTAATACACCTATCGACTTGACATATTAAGTGGAAACTACGCGTCAACTCGTTGACCATTGCATTAACCTAAAAGTTTAATATAATTTTTACAATAAATATTGTTTTTAACAAATTTATTTATAAAAAAATGTGTTTTTTCGTTTTTGGTTTCTAATTGATATTTCTCATTTTTTACTAAATTTAGGCTTATGCAAAGCGTACTAACGTATTTTAATTGAATAAATTTTCACTTCACAATGTGTAAAAAAAAATTCGCAGATTTTTAAAAATTACTTCCATTTTTGAATCGCTTAGACCTTAGAAGAACAAACCCTTAAAAGGTTATTGAAGTCGTTAAATGCGTTTCCGTCGAAAAAACTAATATACCTACCTACCATAAAACAATAGAGAAACAAAACCTCAAAATTTCATCGAAATCCTTAAAGTATTCTTTTGTTTTTGTATTTATTGAATTAAAATATAACTTAATATTAAGATTATACATCTTTTAGTTAATTAAGCCTTGTGAATTGGAAAATTTTACAATTAAATTAACATTATTATTAAAAAAAAAAATCAAAACTTAGAAAAAAAAGCAATAATAAATCAATAATTTTCAAAATAAGGAAAACTATCCAAAAATAGTATAGCTCAGGGAAATTAGTCAAAATATGGGCATGAAATCGCATTTTTTGCGGGACAAATTTTTTTCATGGAATGTGTGCGGGTGGTTTTCCTTATCATAAAAGTCAATTTGTTGGGATAACTGGAGGTTGGGAACAACCGCCATCTTGGAAAAGAGGTTGGTATCGTTTTTATTGTTATTCATTTTAACAAAAACTGACAAAGGTAAGACTTATTAACAATAAAATTATCTGAAAAATCATATACAAAACAATTTCGTCAATTGATTAAATAAAATTTTATAGTTGGTCAAAGTGCGTGTTTGTATCGCAAGGTTGGGGCAAAATGACATTTGTTCATATATCTGACGAACTTTTGATTTGTTTGGATAATTCTTCAAAAATGAATTATAGTATTTATAATTATCTATAAAATGAGACCACAATCGTTATTGTAACCATCATATTGTAGAAGTAATCTAACTCCGAAACTCTCCATGTACTAGTCAAAAGTGAGAAAAAAGCTAGTTATTTGCTAGTAGGCCGAACAAATTTTGGGAGTAGAGGTACAACCAAAATATAAGTACGCAGTTTTGCAGCCATACGTGTCTTAATATCGATTTCAAATGTCTGACAACTCTAATTTTGTGCTTTATACGGTTTTCGGGGGGTTAAATAACTTAAGTTTTCCACTTAACGTGAATGGGCTAAATTTATACTTTTTGAAATTAAAAATATACAAGCTGGTGTATTATTATTTTTCCTAAATCTAGACACCCCAATCTTGAGGATGTGACCAATAGAACTCAAGATATAAGCCGTTGATGCGATTATGTTTTAGAGGTTTTTTTGTTTATATTTTGTTTGTTTACCTATTTGAATTGAAAATCGTGATATGGTTAGTTAAAAAACCTTATATCGTGAGTTCTATTAACCCGATCGCAGAGATTGAGGTGTCCAGATTTAGGAAAAATGATAGAGCATAAGCTTTTATATTTATAATTGGAAATAGTATAAATTTAGCCCATTCACATTAAGTGGAAAACTTAAGTTATTTAACCCCCCGAAAACCGTATAAAGCACAAAATTAGAGTTGTCAGACATTTGAAATCGATATTAAGACGCGTATGGCTGCAAAACTGCGTACTTATATTTTGGTTGTACCTCTACTCCCAAAATTTGTTCGGCCTACTAGCAAAAAACTAGCTTTTTTCTCACTTTTGACTAGTACATGGAGAGTTTCGGAGTTACAATACCGAGACCACAATCGGTTACAATACCGATTGTGGTCTCATTTTATAGATAATTATAAATACTATAATTCATTTTTGAAGAATTATCCAAACAAATCAAAAGTTCGTCAGCTATATGAACAAATGTCATTTTGCCCCAACCTTGCGATACAAACACGCACTTTGACCAACTATAAAATTTTATTTAATCAACTGACGGAATTGTTTTGTATATGATTTTTTAGATAATTTTATTGTTAATAAGTCTTACCTTTGTCAGTTTTTTGTTAAAATGAATAACAATGGAGCTATTCAATAAAAACGATACCAATCTCTTTTCCAAGATGGCGGCTGTTCCCAACCTCCAATTATCCCAACAAATTGACTTTTATGATAAGGACAACCACCCGAACACATTCCATGAAAAAAATTTTGTCCCGCGAAAAATGCGATTTAATTTACTAATTTCCCTGGACTAGTAATAATTTTAAATAAAAAATAAAGTAGAAAATTGAATAAAGTTTTTAAATGTATATTTGAATTTTCTGTAAAGTGATCCGTTGCTGAGGTATTGATAGTAAAAGTCAAGAGTTGGCTTTTGGTTTGATGACTGATTTTGCAGTCTAAAAAATATCTTAAAAGTTTGAAACAATGCTAAATAAATAGTCTTTGTAAAATTAATCATCATTTTATCAGAAAACAAATCCCCAATTTTTAAGAGAAAAATAAAATTAAAAAAATGTAAAATTTTGTTTTTGAACAGTTAAAATGATTAAGCTATGTGAGACATATGTACATTTACAGAAATCTATGAAATGAAAAAGGTTTCAGTTTGATTTTGTAGTGTTTTTCCTTTTGTTAATTTTTTCTGTTTTCTTGTAACTTTTTTGAAGAAATGGGTTAAAACAACATAGTTATATAAGTTTACTTACTTATTTGACCTTTTGGGAGATTTGTTTCTGTTTTATTCGTCCGTCTCACTGTTCTTAGCCTATCTCACTGATCACACCTTTTGCAAACAGTGAGACGTTTTGACCTTTTCTACATTTTAGTTTAATGTGATGCTCTCATTCATTCTATAATTATAACTTTCGTTGCAATATAATGATAAAATATGCCTTAAAATGTCTTCAAAGTTTGGTTAAGATAGCTTAGAAGCTTTCTGAAACATAACAATTTAAAAAAAAGTGTCTGACTGTTCGCACCTTTCCGCTACTTTTTTATCATAAATTTTAACCTAAAATTTAATGCAAGACATATTTTTAAAAATAAAAATAAAAATACAATATAAAACAGTAAATCTATTTTAATTTTAAATATTTAATAAATATGATGATTAGGGTGGGTCAAAAAAGTCGAAATTTTTTTTTTTGATTTGGTACTCCGAAAAATCGATTGCTAGACCCCTCTAGAATATACACACCAAATATGAGCTCTTTATATTAATGGGAAGGTCCTCCGCTTTGCAATTTTCCATTTTTACATCAAGCTTCTACTAAAAAAAAATAATTTTTTTATTAATTGACTTTTTAGCAAATTTCATTTCATATTCTTGTAGGAAATTGAACGCTCTACAAAAAAGGCCTTATAAACTTTTTTCAGTATATTTTTGACCTTCCTTTTGTTCGCGAAAAAACACCCTTCCACCCAACTTTTTTTTATAGACTTTTTTGTCCTTGGTCCTTATCCCAAAAGCAAACTTTTTGCAAAGTTTCATGAGTGTAACAATTTTTTTTTAAAGCTTATTTTACCTGTAATAGTAATAAATCATTTTATAAATAAAAATTTTCCCACTTTCTTAGAAAAAAAAAAACAAAAACAAAAAAAATTGAAAAATTTTGGTTTTTACACAGTTCCTAGGTATGATTTAGCTATTTTACCTTTTGAAATAAAACATTTGGTAGGTACTAAAATCACTAAATAAGAAGAATATAGCTTTCACATGTTTTTGTTTTGTCATAATACCTACGATAGTACAGCCTATCGAAAATCACTAAAAAATCACAGTTTTTTTTTGTTGTTCCTTTAATTTTTTGAGCTAGTCTATGTGTGTACACCTGAAAGCAATGCATCTGTGCAATAGCACTAAAAGAGCTCAAAAAATAAAAACAAAACCTACCCTTGGCAAAAAGATATTCCACAAAATCTTCAACACGAAAATATACAAATATCTAAAAAAGGAAAAAAAAAACTGGAATGAAGAAAATCCTTACAAAAGAAAAGATTTTGCCAGACGCAATCAAACAAGAACAAAAATTTATATAATTATCCTCCACCACACAAAAAAAAACAATTTCAAGGACGATTGCCGTAGCAAATGAAAAAAAAAGATACATACACAGACACACCTGAAACCAATGCACCTGTGCGTTGTCATCTTATAAAAAAGAGAACAAAAAAATAAAAAGCCGAAACCACCCTCGGCTCAAAAATATTCTACAAAATATATAATTCTTAAAGTCTTCATATTAAAAAAAAATAATCTAAAAAAAGGAAAAAACGGGAATGCAAAAAATCCTCTCACAAGAGGGAAGATCTGGGTAGAAGAACTGGCAAAAAGTAAGAAAAAAAAAACTCCACCACAGTGATCGTCATCGGCACCGTTGCCGTAAGAAGCAAAACAAAATAAAAAAACAGAAGAAATACAACGAAAGAGATTCTATTTTTTTAAGGAATTCCGTCGCTCTCGCAACATTTTGCAGCTAGCAACATGTTGATCGCATACGACACTTCTAATTTTTGGTTTCGATAACTTGTATGGGATGCGACATCTTTGTATTCTATAATCTTTGGTAAAACTCAATATATAAGCTACCATCATTAACTATTTTTATTCATTAGAGAATTAATTTTTGAGTAGAAAAATCAAACACATTTAAGAAAAATAATGTGATCTCCTTTCTTGATTTACGAAGAAGAACAAATAAAGGGGGAAATCCCTGTGGAATTTTGTATTATTATGTTTATTTTTTTTTTTTTTTGTTTAAAAAGAGTAATACACCTATCGACTTGACATATTAAGTGGAAACTACGCGTCAACTCGTTGACCATTGCATTAACCTAAAAGTTTAATATAATTTTTACAATAAATATTGTTTTTAACAAATTTATTTATAAAAAAATGTGTTTTTTCGTTTTTGGTTTCTAATTGATATTTCTCATTTTTTACTAAATTTAGGCTTATGCAAAGCGTACTAACGTATTTTAATTGAATAAATTTTCACTTCACAATGTGTAAAAAAAAATTCGCAGATTTTTAAAAATTACTTCCATTTTTGAATCGCTTAGACCTTAGAAGAACAAACCCTTAAAAGGTTATTGAAGTCGTTAAATGCGTTTCCGTCGAAAAAACTAATATACCTACCTACCATAAAACAATAGAGAAACAAAACCTCAAAATTTCATCGAAATCCTTAAAGTATTCTTTTGTTTTTGTATTTATTGAATTAAAATATAACTTAATATTAAGATTATACATCTTTTAGTTAATTAAGCCTTGTGAATTGGAAAATTTTACAATTAAATTAACATTATTATTAAAAAAAAAAATCAAAACTTAGAAAAAAAAGCAATAATAAAAAGAGAAAATAGAAAGAGAGAGAGAGAAAAAATAGAAAAGAGAGAAGAGAAGAAGAGAAAAGCAATTTTAACTACACATATCAATTTTTAATGATTTGAGAACATAAAAAGGTACAATTTTAATGATTTGCAACATAAACTGGTTCAACTTAATAAGTTGTTAAGTACTTATTTAACTTTGTCTGAAATATTTTCAGTTCTTCTTAATTCGCGTGGAAGCAAATTCCAAACGCGAGCCGCGCCAATAAAGAACTGTCGCTCAGATGTAAGACAAGTAAATCGAGGAATAGAGATAAGGTTGGTTCTATTTGATGACAAATACTGAATATTGTCGAAGAGCCCAGGTAATTGCTTGTAATGAATTATTTTAAACAACATGGTCAGTGTTTTAAATTTCAACAGATCGGTGAAATTCATGCCATACAAACTTTTACTGTAGTTGGAAACATGGTCATATCTTTGCAGTCCAAAGACGTAACGAGCAATATTGTACATAGAACACAACGTTGAGTTTACTTAGAGACACGGAGTCCAAACTGCAATAAACTTTACATCCATAAGTTAGGATTGGAACTACTAATGTTTTGGCTAGCATCTTTCTGGTTTATATGGGCGTAAACTTTATTGTGACGAATAATGTTCTTAAGGCACCATACGCCTTCCCTACTGCAGCATTTATATGGTCATTCCAAGTTAAAGTCCGATTAAAACAAACTCCTAAGTTTTTCGCCTTATGAACAAACTCCACGGGAATATTATTTAAAAGCACTGTAGGAAAGTATGTTAAATCAAGCATCTTCTTAGAGATGACAAGGCACTTCGTTTTCGAGGGGTTAAGGACAAGACCGCACCTATTGGACCATTCCAGAATTGCATTCAAATCTTCGTTAATATGGTATACACAGTTTTCAATAAGACCTAAGTAAGTACTTTGAAGTAGTTTCCGAAAAAACTTATGTATGAGAAAAGTGGGCGTGGCAGTGAGCGAATTTTTTTAAAAGTTCTTCCAAAACATTTTACTCGCCTAAAGAAACAAATCCTGAAAATTTCATCTAAATCTTTAAAGAAGCTACCTAAAAAACTTGTATATGAGAAAAGTAGGCGTGGCAGTGAGCGGATTTTTATAAAAGTTGTTCCCTTGCTTAGAAGAACAAACCCTGAAAATTTCATCGAAATCGTTAGAGCCGTTTCCGAGATACCAATTTTATACATATGTATATATAAACAATTTTAGCTCGTTTAAAGTTATATGATATTTATTGAGTCCTGAAGAAGGGTATATTCACACTTGAAACGTCGACTGGTACGAACTAAGCATTAGGAAATACAAAAAGGACCTATAGCCCAAGAAATAGTAAAATTTATTTTACTATTTTTATTTAATCCACAATTTGTTTAACACATTTTTATTTAGTGAAAATTGATTTAATTGTTCCATCCCCCTTGCATCCATGTTGTTTTCATTTTATTCTGAGAATTTTACTCATGCCGTGCGGTTCAGAGCGCACCGAAAGTTAACGAAACGAATTAAACGTCATTCTTATTCATAATTGTTTTTGTTTTCTTGTGTTCCGCTGTATTTTGTACCGATTTTTTCTTCAAAACAGCTTTGACAATTGACACAATATTTTTATTGGGATTATTCGTCTCTGAAAGAAGCAGATAGTTTTATTCCTCTATTAAATGTTTTATTGAAGGAATAGGCTATATATGACTGTTGAAAATTTTTTTTCTCTATCTGGGGAATAAGTACTAACTGACTGTTTAACTGACTATTGAAACATTCGCCCTTAATTGATTTTTTTGGTTTGGCCCATTACAATTATACCTGTTTGGTTAAAAATTTTAAAGTTGCATATAAAGAATGGAAAATCTATTATAAGAGTTCTTGCTAAACTGTACCTTACATTGTTTGCAACAGGATTATGGTCTCACTCCGCGAAACTTTACAACTTTATTTGATTCTTTTTAAGATATGTAAAGAATATTATTTTTTATTTCTTTTATGAATAAGGAGACAAATATAAAAGAGATTAATTCCAACCATAAATTTTTATTTAATTCATTAGAATAAAATATAACAGTTATTTTTTCCGGGTCTGCAGACCCGGCAAACTCAAGGCTTACCATGAAGAGCGGCACACTGTTGTCCAAAATGACTTATCTCGTTGCAAATATCATAACTTTTGAACGGATTGAGGTAGCGGTACAGTTTTTTTTTTAATTTGAAGGAAATTTCCAGGGCTGTTACACCAATGAATTTCAAGAAAATTGTTTTACAGGGTGTTTAGGAATCATCGGCCGAAAACCGATTTTCTTAAAAAAAAAATATTTAAATTAAAATTGGTATGCCATTTTGTAGAAATCACTAATTCACATCTAAAAAAAGTTCAGATTACACTTTTCCATGATATTACGATTATAGAGAATGCCAAAAAAGTTGGTCCCGGAAGTCCGTCTGTCTGTCTGTCTGTATAAGGATCTACAGCCTAAACGGATGGACCGATTGACTTCAAATTTGGTATGTAGCATTTTTTGGAGATCCTCCAGAGGGGTTTTTGGAATTAATTTTTTTGGGCCAAAAATAACGGTACTTGTCATACACCAATTTCAGTAAAGCTGTAATTGCTCAAAAACGGCTCCAACGATTTTGTTTAAAAAATTCAAATGTAAGTTTGAAAACAAGGTCTATCTTCTAATGAAAAAATTTTTTTGGAAAATCATTATTAACGGTACCTGCCATAGAACGGTTTTTTTTAAATCCGATATTCTCCGAAACGGCTTATTCGATTTTAACGAAACTTTTTTTGAAGAAGCACTTATATAACTCAAATATAGGCCAAAAATAAAATTTCAAAAAAAATAATTTTTGGATTTTTAAAAAAATTTTGAAAAATAAAATTTTCGAAAACCGGACATTGTATTTTTTTGAAATTTTGTTTTTAGATGTGGATTAGTGATTTCTACAAAATGGCATACCGATTTTACTTTAAACATTTTGTTTAAAGAAAATCTGTTCCTTCTGCCTTCATTTTTTTTCAAAGTACAAAATCTCGGCAGTGCGCAAGCATGCGCAGCTAAATATTTTTTATTTTGGATCAACAATTGATTGGTACACATACCCTATTCGGCTTAATGCATGGAACCGAATGGATTTTTTACGGTACCTGCCATAAAACCGTTTTTTTCAAATCCGATATTCTCCGAAACGGCTTATTCGATTTCAACGAAACTTTTTGTGAAGAAGCACTTATATAACTCAAATATAGGCCAAAAATAAAATTTAAAAAAAAAATAATTTTTGGATTTTTAAAAAAATTTTGAAATTTTTTTTTGAAAAATAAAATTTTCGAAAACGGGACATTGTATTTTTTTTGAAATTTTGTTTTTAGATGTGGATTAGTGATTTCTACAAAATGGCATACCAATTTTAATTTAAACTTTTTTTTTAAAGAAAATCTGTTTTTGGCCGATGATTCCGAAACACCCTGAGAAATAATTTTATTGAAATTAATTGGCCCTAGAAATGTCCTTCAAATAAAAAAAAAAGTGTACCGCTAACTCAATGCGTTCAAAAGTTATGATTTTTGCAACGAGATAAGTCATTTTGGACAACCGTGCGGCAGTCCAACTGGGAAATATCTAGAGGATTGGAAAGATCCGATTGCGTAACTGATAATTTAATTTACAAAGGTGACAAGTATGGTTACCTTAAACGATCAGGAAGGAAGCCTTTGGTCGAGGAGAGAGCCAAAAGTGACAAAAAATTAAGTATTTTTCATGAGAATTTGGAGAAAATGGACTTGGAAGTAGGAGTATGACAAGTGCACTAATTGGTTAAAAACTGTGGGAGTTAGTTGGTCGCCCGATGGGAGCACAGGATTTTGCCATCATCCTATTTACAAACCGCTATTTACAAAATTTCACATCATTACAAATTTTAACATTAGCCTATTCTGTTACCTATTGATATACTTAAAAAAACTAAACAAACTCCAAAAGAAAATAATGTTTCTCCTTTGTATTATACACTGATGAAAATGGTGAAACGATTTCGTGGCTACAAAGTGTTATTACCCCTTAAGCTTATCCTCGTATAGAAAAATGAGTTTTCATAAGAGTCTCATTGTACTTCTTAATGGTTTAATCACGCCAGCAAAAGTTAAAATTCAGGACCGTCGAGATTTTATCCACTGGTCCATGGCATGTGATTTCTAGCAAATTTAAGCTTGGACTCTTTATAATTCTGCTTTAAAAGCGGTTTTTATTATATTTGTATAAAAAAAAATTGTTTATCCTTAGCAGTCACTTGCTTTTGTTTACCTTCAAAATTTTACTGAGCTAACTACTATAATTATTTCTGCTACTTATGTAGGCTAGAAAAAGTCAAAATCAATTGCATATCAAACATAATTAATATCAATGGAAATTCAGGATTTTCATCACTTATACTCGTAGTCTTTGTAAAGGAACCTTCATCTCTTCTTTGGAATTGAACTTCAAATATGTTTTAATAATACGAACATACGAACAAATCAAGTTATTATACATATTATTTATTTTCAAATGTGACTAGACTATGCAAAATTATTAAAAGAACAATGCACTTATGTATGTTTCTTTCAGTCAATACTTTTAGTATTTCATTTCATTTAGATCGATTCGAAGAATATTGTTTTAATATATTTGTACATATTTGCTCTGGACTCAATATTATGAAATTCTTATACACGAATCGGTGGTTTATGCAGTATAAATCCACTGCCCAATGAATGTGCTAGCATAAATTGAATTGCATACCATCGTATTATATTTGAACGCAATATTGAGATGTTTTGTAGTTGTACAAATGACTTTCATTTCTTTTCTTTTCTGTTCTTTTATAGGGGGAGTGGTTACAGAAAATACTTATTTTGAATAAATGTATTATAGATCTTATTTTTATTCACATTTATGCTCAATAACATAAACGAGTAAAAGAGCACAAAGAAAAGACTACCCTCTATCAAAGGTCGAATTGATTATGAACGATATGAAGGACTTCAATGCATTTTATATTCATCAGGACTCTCTTCAAAAGATTGAGGAAACCATTTTTAAAGAGGGGATGTTTGCTTTAGAAGTTTTACTGTTCGTTTGAAAAAAAAACGACCTTCAGATGTTCCAATGTCACTTTATCGATGGAACTATTCACAACGAACTAAACACACATGTTATAGGTTAGAACAAACTTCAACTGGTTTCAACTATGACAGTCGATAAGATATGTTGGTATCGAGAATATAATAACTCTTTAATCAAAATAGGGCGGGTGTTATTGAGAACATAGATTTCCTTCCTCATTGTTCCCCCCGAGGTTTTGTCGCGGCGGGTGGGCTTACGTTTGACTCTCCAGCAATCCAGTTGCAGAGGCTTACAACCAAGAAAACCAAAAAAACGCAGGGATGTTTATCTAATAATAATCATGGATAATAAAAGTTTACAGGATAATAAAAATCGAGTGGGGATATACACTCAAGTGTCGGCAGAAGTCACGGCCGTCGGCGAGGGCTTGGCTTCGCAAAAAGATAAGTCGCCAGTGACAAATGTAAACAACGAAAAGCAAGAGCTTAAAAGACAAAAGGCTGTCATTTTATCAGTGGACCTCCTTCCTGACCTTGATCAGCTAACGATCGCAGGTCTGGATAACTCGGACGGACCTCCTTCTATAGGTAGTCAAACCGAGGATGAGCTACTGGTAGATCCGAGACATCAAGCTAAAGTCTGCTGAACACCTCAAGGAATCGAGTAACCGCAGGAGCTACAGATGTTCGAAGAGATTCGTAAGAGCCACACAAAGCAAGGATCCTTCTACTCTTAGTGCAAGAGATAAGGCTTTCCTCAAAAAGCACAAAAAGCAGATAAGGGCCTATGAACGTAAGGCAGAGATTGCCACTACACCCGTAGACCCCTCTCAGGAAAAGGAAACCAAAAAGTCTGAGAGCAAAGGAGTTAATGCTGCAACATCTAGGTCGAACCCCAAAAAGGTAGACTGTGAACAGGCTGGTACTAACTCTGATGCTCAAAATAGCGCATCTTACTGGCGACGGCCAGTAAGATATTGCCCTCTACTGCTACGAAAAGCAAAGCACAAGGAGGCAACCCTACAAGGACGAAGCCAATAGCATCAAAAAGAGACAGGTCGGAGGAAGGAACTGAAACTGAAGGTGTCAAGAAATTGAAAACCAGCAGCTTTGACACCACCCCGATCGATCTAGAAGTGGCCATAATAAGTCGGGACAACCCTGATGGGAAAATCTCGACGGAACATTGGCTACTTATGGAAAACGAGATCCTTAAAGCGAAGATGGCGTTACCCGAAAACGATGGTCCTGCGAACTATACCTTCGATGGCGCTGGATGGCGAAAAGGAGTTAAAGTGGTCTGCTGCGTTGATCAGAAATCAAAAGATTTCCTTTCCAGCATAATCGCCAAATGTGGCGTACTGTGGGAAGGGGCGTTTCTTGAAATCATTCCCGTGACAGCTCTACCACTTCGCCAGCAGATCAATGTATGGATCCCACCTCCTGCAACTCAAGAGGACGCGGACATAATCAGACTGCTAAAAGGACAAAACACGGAAATACCCGTAGGGGAGTGCAAGCTCATCAAATCTAAGGTGGGCCATAGCTGGGTAGGGAAAGACCTCTCGTTCGCGGTGGACGAGAAATCTGACCTCCTACTAAAAACGAAAGGAGACGTGTTGAAGTACGATATTGGCACCGTAAAGGTAAGAAGGCATGATAGCAAAGGGGAGCCAAAAGCTGCTGGTGGTGCAAATCAACTTGCATCACGCTAAAGCAGCGACTCACGACCTAATGCTCTTCATGTCTGAAAAGAACGTGGATGTGGCCTTGATCCAAGAACCATGGATCTGTTAGAACCAGGTAAATGGATTGAGGTCAAAATACTACAACCTTTTTCATTCCACGTCTGAAGTAGGTAAAGTAAGAAGTTGTATTTTAGCGAAAAAGTCGATTAATGCTTTCTTTTTATCTAGGTAAAGCAACAACGATAATGCGGCAATCAGCGTTGAATCCAAGGAAGGCAACTTCATCTTAACGTCAACGTACATGCCATACGAAGAGGAGAACCCACCATCAAAAACAGTCCGGGAGCTTGTGGACTATTCCACGGTAAATAGAACACCTTTGGTGATGGGATGTGATGCCAACGCCCATCATACACAATGGGGTGGTAATGATATCAATAAAAGAGGTGAGTCAATTTTTGAATACATTCTTTGTTCCAATATGACGATATGCAATAGGGGTAATCACCCAACATTTCGAAACAAAAACAGAGAAGAAATTCTAGATCTGACTCTAATGAGCATAAATGAGCAAATTTCAATAGGAGATTGGAGAGTATCACCAGAGGAATCCTTCTCGGATCACTTTAGGATACTCTTCACCCTAGACAGGAATTTAATAGATATCAAACCTTACAGAAACCCAACTAGAACAAATTGGATAAAGTACACAAATTGGCTGATGGAGCGTATCGACCCACCAAGAGAAAATACGCTCTCAAATACAGCAGCCATCGATACTACTGTCCAAAACCTTACTAGTAAAATGAAAACTTCTTTTGAAAAACACTGTCCCCTATCCCGTTGCACAAAACCCACTAACCCACTATTGTGGAATAGTGAGCTAAAGAAACGTAGAACAGAGGTCAGAAAACTTTTCAATAGAGCAAAAATGAGCAAATTAGAGAAAGACATGAATTCATATAGAGCCGAACTTAAACTTTACACCAAGGAACTGAGGAAGGCTAAAAAAGATTCATGGGCTAGGCACTGCGAATCCATTGAGAACACAAGTGAGGCGGCTAGGCTTCGTAAAGTCCTTGCTCTTAACCCCACGGCACCGGGTTACATTAAGCATTCTGACGGATCATGGTCGAACTCGAGCCAAGAAACACTTGAACTCTTTATGGAAACACACTTTCCTGGCTGTTAAAATCCTGATAAATCTGGATTCACGCAATCAAACTTGCTTGAATCCACAAACCAAGAATCAAACATAGAACAGATTATTACAGAGCAGAAGATTATCTGGGCAATCAACTCGTTTAAACCCTACAAATCTGCGGGACCAGATGAGATAATCCCAGCTCTTCTTCAACACGCTTTAAATGTAATAACACCATGGCTTAGGGTTATCTTCATTAGTTGTATTAAACTTAGATACGTCCCTATGAGTTGCAGAAAGGTTAAATTGGTCTTTATTCCAAAAGCAGGAAAACCGACACACTCAACCGCAAAAGATTATAGACCAATAAGTCTCTCCTCGTCCCTCCTTAAAACACTGGAGAGAATCATTGAGCTGCATATTTAGGCTATTGATTATGTAGTTTAGAAAGGAACTAAGACGTTCACGGGTTTTTATTGCAGGAATCGTTCAATGGGTTATAAAAGAAGATAAAACCGCGGAGTGCTATTAAATGAGAGGGTGGAAACTGAAGATAGGGGTGCAAAAGCCCCCTTTTTGGTTTTTTCAATATACCTCGTAAACCAAGCAAAATGTTGATATATTGCACATAAAACTTTTTGTAGAGAATTAAATTTACTATTGGAACAATGTTTTTTAAAAATTTCCATACCAAAATAGTCGAAACAATCATAAAAAAAAATATCAAAAAAATCGATTTTTTGAGTTTTTTTGCTTTTTTACTTGTACATTTTTTTTTGGGTTGAGATAGACATAAGCGTTGCTCCAAAGAAAAAAAGAAGATTAAATTTCCTTCAAAATTCTGTACTCAGGAGGGGGGACATTGACCCTCCCTCCCATATTAAACAATGATTGTATTTAACCCCTCTACAAAATCTCGTTATCAGTTCTTGGTGCTTAAGTTATCGTACTTTCCCCTCAAATGTTTCTGTTTTACTTGAGTAAAACTAAAAATGCGAAAAAAAGATAGATTAAAATGGCCATACTTCGGTTAATTTTCAATGAAAAAATCTAGTGAGTACAGCATTTTGAAGGAAATCTAATCTTCTTTTTTTTCTTTGGGGCAGCGTTTATGTCTATCTCAACCCAAAAAAAAACGTGCAAGTAAAAAAGTAAAAAAACTCAAAAAATCGATTTTTTTGATATTTTTTTTATGATTGTTTCGACTATTTTGGTATGGAAATTTTGTTTTTAAATTTTTAAAAAACATTATTCCAATAGGAAATTTAATTCTCCACAAAAAAGTTTTATGTGCAATATATCAAAATTTTGCTTGGTTTACGAGGTATATTGAAAAAACCAAAAAGGGGGCTTTTGCAATCCTATCTTCAGTTTCCACCCTCTCATTTAATAGCACTCCGCGGTTTTATCTTCTTTTATAACCCATTGAACGATTCCTGCAATAAAAACCCGTGAACGTCTTAGTTCCTTATTACCCTGTTTTTTTCGACATAATCAATAGCCTAAGTAGGGAACTTCTCAATTCTAACAACTTATGCAACTACCAACACGCTTACCTTAAAGGCAGGTCAGTGGAAACTGCACTGCATGAGGTAGTTTCGCATATTGAGAAAAGTCTTGAAAACAAAGAACATACACTAGCAGCATTTTTAGATATCGAAGGAGCGTTTAACAACGTTAACACAGAATCAATTAAATACTGTCCAGTCGATATTGGAGTAGATTCTGTCATAGTAGATTGGATTCATACTATGTTAAATGGCAGAATCATTAACTCACAAATGGGAAATAGTACGGTAGAGAAAACAGTTACAAGAGGTACGCCACAAGGAGGGGTTCTTTCGCCTCTCTTTTGGATCCTTGTGGTTAACAAAATTCTCACAAAACTCAAAAACCAAGGTATTAAAATAGTAGCTTACGCTGATGACATAGTAGTTCTGATAACAGGTAAGTTTCTTACCACCGTCGGAGATATTATGGAACACGTACTCAAAGAAATATCTTCATGGGCAGCCCGAAATGGTCTTGTGGTTAACCCCACAAAATCGGAACTAGAAGAAAAGGAATCTAGGGGATTTTAATCCTCTTAAACTTGATGATATTCCTCTGACTCTTTCCAAAGAAGCTAAATATCTTGGAGTAATCCTTGATTCCAAGCTAACATGGAAACGTAACACTGAGGAATGAATGAAAAAAGCACTATGCGCTTTCTACACATGCAAAAAAACCTTTGGTGCACGATGGGATATGCGACCTCAAGTCATCCAATGGATGTATATACGGCGATTATTCGCCCCATACTTACCTATGGTTCTATCGTATGGTGGGAAGCTGCTGAAAAATCAAGCTATCTCAAGAACCTTAACAAAGTACAGAGATTAGCGTGTATAGGGATGCAAAGATGCGACACAGATCCGGGTTTGAATGAGACTACAGATTACATTCTACCTTTAGTAGATTTCAATAAAAATTTCTCCATTTTTATACCAGAAAGAGAGGGGTGGGATTCCAATTCGCTTATCAGCGAAGAAGGATTCCCCTTCTACACTGACGGTTCAAAAATGGAATCAGGAACAGGAGCTGGGGTGTTCTGTAAACCTCTCAATATTAGAGAATCATATAGACTCCCAGACGATTGCAGTGTGTTTCAAGCTGAAATTTTTGCTATAGAAAAAGCGGCAGAATTGGTTCACAAAGAAAAACTAATCTCCTCGGAGATAACATTCTTCGTGGACAGCCAGGCTGCTATCAAAGCTTTAGCCAGTGAGACGATAAGATCCAAAGCGGTTTAAAACTGCAGAAAGAAAATCAATAGCATTTGCTACACTAACCAAGTAAAACTCTGCTGGGTTCCTGGGCATAGCAATATAGAAGGGAATGAAATAGTGGATGAACTAGCTAGGTTAGGGTCAGCGTCAAAAGAAGATAACAGCACCCAATTAGTAAGGGGACCAGATATCCCTATCGGTGTGCTCAAAAGGAAAATAGACCTAATGACTAAAGAAAAAATCAATAACACCTGGAAAACTAGGGACGATTGTATTATCTCTAGAAGTTTATGGCCTAAAATCAACGAAAAAGGAACTCGGTATATTTTATCCCTGAGTAAAAAGAACATTAGAATCTTGATAGGTGTACTAACGGGTCATTGTGCCATTGGTACAATGGTTATTAGAATGGGTGTGTTTGCACCTGATTTCAGCAGAAGCTGTCAAGATGAAGAGGAAATAGAGTCCATTAAACACCTGCTCTGCGATTGTCCAAACCTCCAAACAAACCGACTCAATTACTTCGGAAAAAGGTTCGTAGGAGAACTAGACGATCTAGCGCAAGTGTCAATGGCTAACATGCGAAAATTCATTGAGAGTACAGGATGGTTCGTAAATGAGCCAGTTTTTGTAAACCGATGAACAGTTAGAAACATCAATGCGATTTTTTAAATAAAAGGGAATCACAATGGACCAATAGGCCCTCGTGTATGCTGCAGCTTAGCTGTGCACTACCCTATTTAACTAACCTAACCTAACCTTCCTCATTGTTTCTTTAAGTTTGGATTGATAGTTGCAGTTTGAAATTATAGTCCAATAAATGAATCTAAAAAAAAGGGTGTTACCCTACAAAAGGTCCGGTAGTTCTAAATTTTTGATATGTTGTTAGGTATCGTTAGTAGATAAAAAAAACTAAATTTCCACAACCACACCCCCTCCGCCCCCTTCAGCATCACCGAAAAACCATAGAAATCTGGCACTTTTTTCACTTTTATGCCCATTACTTTCTTCTGGTGCATTTTATTCAAAAGAAGTTAAAGGTAGACTTGTAGAAAACATAATTTTCTACGAAAATGACCTTGGTGGTATTTTTATACAACCAAAAACAACGAAGTTATGAAATGAAGCTTCCAAAAACATAAAATTTTGGATTTTGTAATATTTTCAGTTTCTTGTCACTGAACAGTGCTATAACTCTTTAACAATTGACTTTTACGCAAAAGTCTTCATAATCAATCTTATAGACAATTTAATTACCTAAAATAAAATGTAAACCACTTTGATTTTGTGAATCAAATAACCGAGTTAGGGCTAAAATAGTAAAAAAGTATTCCCACAAAAGGTCAGGTGGTTCTTTTAAATCAGGTTTTAATGGTAGATTGAAAAAAAAATTCATAGCCACGCCCCTCCGCCCTTAACCATACTCCAAAAACCAATTCTGCATTTTTTCAGTTTTATGCCCATAGCTTCCTTCTGGTCATTTAAATGTGAAAAATTAATGTGCAAAATCGTAAGAACACAAAATTTTCTACAACTTGCACATCCAATATCCACCAAACTAAGAATTTTTCAAAAAAGTTACAATTTCCGATTTTCTTTATTTTCAGTTTCTTACCTGTTTACAGCGCTATAACTTCCTAATTTTTAATTTTTAGACAAAAACCTTTTTATAGGGAATTCATTTTCATGAATACAACTTTTATCTTTTGATAAGCATCCGTACGTTGGAGTTGAATCAGGGGTGGTTGTGGTTGCATGACTTCAAGTAGCTGCGCCTCGTGGCGACTTAATGAAAAGCCAAGGGGTGTAATCATATCAATGAGAAGCTTAGGACCTTCCGAGTACATGTGCGTACATACACTTGTTAGAAGAGGGAAAGGAAGGATCGGGGACGAGCAGCAGCTATAACAGCATGGGATAAGGCCAAACATTTCCTTTTCCATCTATCCACTCTTATTCTTCAGTATTACAGTTTCAAAAAAAAAGGATGGGTACTCATCTGTATTGTAAACTTTAGACCGAATGACTTTCAAAACTGTGCCTGCAGCTGCTTTGACTACTCTCAACCTTTTAACCTTCTCCATACTTCTTAGGCAAACAGGATTTGACTGTTCTATTATCAATTTTCTAATCACCCGTAAGTAATAAGATATTAAAATTAAATTTGTATCAACTATCGATTGATAGTTGTATATTAGGGTGGTCCTTATTTTACTCTTTTTCGAAAATTAAATTATTTATGAAGAAAAAAATGGTATGATATTCAGTGTTGAATCTTTCTATCTTTCTGCGCATCTATGTACCTACCTACATCACTTGGTATTCTATATAACTTTTGCAAGTGTTCGTAGGCGCAGGAATCTGATCGACTTTTTTTTTCTTTGTTATGGTATTCAGTGATGATATTTATTTTAGTAGTTTAAAAACAAATTTTTTCAACATTTTTTCAGTTTTTTTCAATTTCGGTTTTATGAGCTAAATGCTGTATTATTTTCCCATAAACATGGTAAAATTTTCTTCTTCGAGCTCAATTCAAAGGGTACTTTTGCTAACAAAGTTTTTGATGAAAGAATGGCATTTCCGAATTCAGACTTTTTGGAGTCAATCCCCGATTTAAAGTGAATTCTTCAAAATGCGTCTATTTTTTTTAGTGCATTTTTTTTAATTTTTTGTCCATTTATGGTAAATTTTTAATAGTATAATTGTATAATTATACTTTTGTGTCTTCATATTTGGTAATTTTTAGTTTCCCGCGATAAATTCAGTTCTCCACAGATTTTTTAACAGACACACCGAAATTATGACTTGCAAGAAGAAGATGCACTAATTTCAATGTTAAGTTCCGAAGTTTTGCTCAATTTTTTACAAATCGGAGCCTTAATAAGTCTGTCAGTTTAATACGTGCTTGAAACTCGTAAAATGCATTACCTTACCATACCAACGTTGAAAAAGAACGTTTGACAAAATACTTTTTTCCCTCAAAAATTAGTACTTTTTATACAAAAAATGCAGCCTCGAAGCATAATACCAACTACATGGCTGACATTGACCATCATGAGATTCACCATAATATACTTAATAAATAACCGTCAACTTCCTTATTTAATGTTTAACCGTTACAGATTATTCTCATCAGTTAGAAAAATGTTCATTTTGTCAAAATACTTTTTCCGACCATTGTATCAATTAAATAATAAAATTCGATTGTAGAGTTCAATTTTACTATGCCAAAGTCATACCTATAACTCATAATTTGTTATAAAAATTATTTTTAACTGAAGAGCAAGTACCTACAGGAAATCTAGCCGTGCATTTTATTTTATTAAAAAAAAAGAACAACAATAATAGTTAGAGATTTCTTGAATCAAAACTTCCTAAGTGCACATTCAGCGATAAAATATCGAACACACCTTGGAATTTGAAGTGAGCAGTCAAAAAGCAATCCGTCATACGACGTATTCTATGGGTCACCCCTTTCTGTCCCATCCTTCAACTTCAACGGATGGATCGACGGAACGGACGCAACGGATTCTATGGGTTGGGGCCTTAATTCAAAAAGTGTCGAAAACTATCAAAAATAATTTTTTACTATTTTAGCCCTAACTCGGTTATTTGATTCACAAATCAAAGTGGTTTACATTTTATTTTAGGTAATTAAATTGTCTATAAGATTGATTATGAAGACTTTTGCGTAAAAGTCAATTGTTAAAGAGTTATAGCACTGTTAAGTGACAAGAAACTGAAAATATTGCAAAATCCAAAAACATTTCTATGGTTTTTCGGTGATGCTGAAGGGGGCGGAGGGGGCGTGGTTGTGGAAATTTGGTTTTTTTATCTACTAACCATACCTAACAACATATCAAAAATTTAGAACTACCGGACCTTTTGTAGGGTAAAACTCCTTTATACTAGAGATGCCACGAATAGTGATTTCAACAACTTCGAGGCTTTTGCCGCGTTATGACTTGCCTTATTGTCAACTATTATACAATTGTATTTTTATTTCTCTATATACCATTGAATTTTATTTTGCTATATATATAATATTGCACCGCTGTATAACGGTTGAACAGAACACACTGAAATAAAGTCAGTTGATTGTAAGCTTTAAAACGAGTCGATTGTTCTTATTAATTGTCTTACAACAGGTCAGTATCATATTTTTTTTTTATTTACGAGTGTGAGAATATTTCCAGGAGCTGGAATTGTTTAAAAAAATAAAAGTATTCATTTGCCACCAATGAAAGCTGAAAAGTTAGTTTTTATTCACCAAAACATGCATTAAGTAAAACTTAAATACTTAAATAACAATTTTGGAATAAAAAGAAAATATGTTTTAGTAGTAAATAAGTTTCTTTTATACTCGATTTGATATTCGATATTCTGCCGAATATCAAAAAATAAGCCGAATACCGAAAAGGCTACTATATTCGCGGCATCTGTACAAAATACACATGGATCAAAGTGCAGCACCTTTTCCACCATGGTAAGTGTAATTCAATATGTGATACCGTAACTAAAAAAATTAAATGGAGAGTTCTGCTGCAGGTCTGTATTTACAATATAAATTAAGTTTTGGAAATACACTCATGTCCAAGTTTAACACACACCCTATTTACTCTACAGAAAAACTTATTATTACTTTATACCTCAGTATAATGGTTCTTTTCCCAAATGACCAAGAGTCATATTAAATTCAAGGGATGTATTGAAATGTTTATGGAGAAGATTTGGGGAGAGACTTGATGAATTTGTCTTTCAACCCGCGAACCTTTAAGAGGTGGGTTATAATTTTTTCACACTTACTTTCGGAGTAAGTGAGCTTTTCTAAACCTAAGTTAAGGCCGTATCTGATATCGAACATCAGTAGTTTATTCTGATGCATTGTAAGCAAGGCATGAGCTTATAGTGCTAGCGCGGATTCGCAATGACTTCAAGATATTGTTATACCAACTTTCGACTGACCAACCACAAATCCGGATTCAAACTCAATAGAATATAAGACGAGTTTGGGACGAAATGCATCTCCAAGAAATCCTATCAGCTGATAACTGCCGTTAAGGAAGAGTGGGAAAATATTTTACAACATGACCCTCAAAACAGAACAGACGACCCCAAGTTGTTATATGATTTAGAGGAAGTAATACCAAGTGCTGAATAAAATTACACTGTGGTGCACTCAAAGGCGGATGCCTATCACGTTTTGTAGAGCTAGTTGCACTGATTACGAAACGGTATTTAAAAATTCCCTACTTCCGAGTTAAGGGCAAATAACGTGTTTTTGGACCTTTAATATATAATAATATATAATAATATTAAAAAAAAAAAGTTTTGGATAAAAGATACTTAGACCTTTTCAACAATGTATACAACATTTTGTTTTTTTAAATATCTCCTAAACGTAGAGTGGACAAACGACGAATTTTTGTATAAGCAAAGAACTCGAAGTGGACAAACGACAGAAATTAGAATTTAAAAAAAATTTAATTTTACGGGACTTTGAATTTTTCAGTAAAAAAATTGTTTTTTGAATATGTATCTCCTAAACGTAGGGTGGTCACAGGACAAACTATTTCAATTAAATTTTTTTTTAAATTATAATCACTTCTAAGCCAAAATTCTAACAATTTCCAAAAAAATTAATATGTATTTCCAAGTTAGTTCTTTATTAGTTGACTATTTTGTGAAGTAGAGTACCCGGCTTCTTTGATTCCGTCCCAAAGATCTTCTAAATTTTTGAATTCCATAAATGTTCTGTGAATATAAATCCACGTGACTATATGCTGACCAGATACAAACATCGATTTTTTCGTAGAAAACCAATCTTGTATTATTTTTGAGGTCATTGTTGTGCGTGAATATACAATCTTCTAACGAGAAATATGGTTGTATGGTATTCTTAAGTATTTTAAGCTATGAAAATTTATCTATTTTGCCTTCCACCTAAACAATGGGCCCTATACATTAGGATGTCCCGTCATTTTATGATGATTTTTGTTTTTGCTCCTATTTCATCGAAAGCGGTATCAAAAGTTGCGTATTAACAAGTACCTTTTAATATGATCTTATTTTTTAATTTGAACATAACTTTTTGGGCTTTAAAAGTCTTTAAAGGATAAAAATAGGGTATTTATATAATCGATGGTAGAGGCTCAAAAGTTATCTCGAAATTAAATAGTAAGCATACGCTCAGAGTCTTCTCTTCGATACGCAATTTTTGAGACTTTATATTGTTAGCTGATTTAAAAAAAAAAATTAAAATCAACTATTCAAGGTTTGGGCTTCAGATGCGAATGATAGACGTTCAGTAAGCCGAAATTTTTTTTATACCAAAGGGATGCTATATCGTGAGCAACAAGAAGACAATTTACCGTTGCTCTCAACAGAAGCCAATATATTTCGCTAAATAATGCAACTCAACAAGCACTGTGGTTCAAACAACTGAAGGAAGAACTTGAAGAAAAAGGCTTTCTCATATTATAACTTTTTACTTTATAAGAACTTCATATTCCATCGAAAAGTTGATGCTCTCACAAAAGCAGTCTCTAAAGACAAGAAACAAATTTTAAAAGCTTCAGATCAGCAGGCATTAATTTTAGTGGGAGTGTTGAAATTTAGTTGTTATACATAGATTTCACAAAATTAAATGTTCATTCATAATTCTGATTTCTAATGAAATACATATAAACTTTTCTTTTCATTTCTCAACCGATATCTAAAGTACCTTCCATAAAAAATCATTAAAACATGAGGCCTCTACTGTGGAGTCTTGTAGTATATGAATTACTGGAAAATCTAACATCCCAGGGTATTCGTTTTCTTCTACTTGCAGATGACATTGTTACAACAGCCTTCGAGAAGTTCAACGAGATCCTTTGCGATATCATCCAAAGAGGACTACAAGTGAGTGGTCTTTTACAAGAAAGTCTTTTGCTTCATATTAAGCCTGTTCAGTTTACTGACAAGGTCATAGAATTAAAGTTAGAGGTCAAATATTTAGGTATAACGGTAGACAGTAAACTGAACTTCTCTGGAATAAACACTTGGTCGTTCTCCCTCAATCCACTCTGAGGAGTGAGGGAACACAATATCAGAAAAAGTGTAAAAATAAGTACTAAGAGGGTACTCTCATAAATCTTGGGGGTGCAACTTAATATCCTTAGACAGATGTATTCCATGATGGTGCGACCCATTATCACCTATAAATGTGTTCAGTTAAATATGAAATTAAGAGAAATGTACTGGTTGCTCGGACAACATTCTAGACTTAGGCCCGTTTGCATAAAAAATAGTAAATACTAGCAGTATGAAATAAATAAATATAAACTAGGTTTGATATGCACAAAATGTGGTTAAAAATCGTTCATACTTTTCAATTTTTCAAGTAAAAGCATTTACTATTTTTTATGCATATGACCCTTATAGTCCGGTCAATTTAGACATCCGAGGTTACATTAATTACCAGCAAGCTGAAATTTGGCAGGACTGTTGGAAACACTATCATAAATTAAATCTAAAAAGTCCTCATCGATCCGAGACCTGGAAAAAAATTTACTTGGGGTCAAAGGTCACAAAAACTGGTTTTTCACGATTTTCAGCAAAATGGTAAGACTTATCAAAAAATTTTCCATGCAAGAATTGTAGACCAGATCATTATACAGGGTGTCCCAAAAGTAATGGATCAAACGAAATATGCTGATAGGCCAACTTAAGGGCTCTCAGAATTTGGTAACTTGTTCATCCCAAATCCTTACGGTTTTCGATTTAATGCAGTTATTGTGAAATAGCGAAAAATCCCGACTTTGCATCAGTATTTTGCTTCCTCCGCCCATAATTGATTTTTGTTTTTTACAATTCTTCCACTAAAACATTGCCTAATAATAGGAAATAATTAATTAATCAAAATATTTTTTATTTCATACGCCATTTTGCTGCAAATTAATTAACAGTTTCATGTTTTATAAAAACTCAATTTCTTACTTTTTTTTCAGAGCAGCATCCCGAAAAAAATTTGTATGGTTTGATACTGGTTTATTATTTTAAAAACTTGCCGTGTTATTGCAGTTTTCAAAAATGTATAAAAATTTCCAAAGTTGGAATTAGAACGAAAGATATTACAATTTAAATGCAACAAAACAGGGCTTTTCAGAGAAAAATAACAAACAAAAGTCGAGACTTTAATTCAAAAAGAAATAAACAAACAACAGTCGAGAAAATGTGTTTATTTTTCTTTGTTATTTTTTTCTGAAAAGCCCTGTTTTGTTGCATTTAAATTGTAATATCTTTCGTTCTAATTCCAACTTTGGAAATTTTTATACATTTTTGAAAACTGCAATAACACGGCAAGTTTTTAAAATAATAAACCAGTATCAAACCATACAAATTTTTTTCGGGATGCTGCTCTGAAAAAAAAGTAAGAAATTGAGTTTTTATAAAACATGAAACTGTTAATTAATTTGCAGCAAAATGGCGTATGAAATAAAAAATATTTTGATTAATTAATTATTTCCTATTATTAGGCAATGTTTTAGTGGAAGAATTGTAAAAAACAAAAATCAATTATGGGCGGAGGAAGCAAAATACTGATGCAAAGTCGGGATTTTTCGCTATTTCACAATAACTGCATTAAATCGAAAACCGTAAGGATTTGGGATGAACAAGTTACCAAATTCTGAGAGCCCTTAAGTTGGCCTATCAGCATATTTCGTTTGATCCATTACTTTTGGGACACCCTGTATATAAAAAGTGTCATGACACTTTATTTGCTAAGACTTACCGTTTCTTAGGTATAACGGTTCAAAAAGTTGAAGTTGAGTTGGAGTTGTCATAATCAGGCCTATTCTGAAAAAAGAACTCCCAACTGAAAAGTTCTTGAAATTTCATTATTTTTTAAGCTTGAATTTCTTTCTTCGATGGTTAAGAATATGGGAAAAGCAAAAAAAAATGAAAATTTTCACCATTTATCCGATTGGGGCCCTCCTCCCGAAACCATTTCCCTGGGAATTTTTGTTTAAAATAGGTCTGAATATATACAGGGTGTTCGATAGAGAATGGACAACCCTAAAACGGCTGATAGCTACACTTAAGACTGTTCTAAAACCAGATAGAAAAAAGTTCTATCACAACCAGTTCATAAAATATTGGCTTTTTTTCGTTCAGTGTATTTTAAATTTTATCATCTTATGTTTTCGTTCACTACAACCACGAATGAATGAATTTTTTTTTTTTTATTTTTTTATAATTTTCTACAATAATTGGATGAGTACATAAACACTTTAAAAATTTCGTAGCTGTTGCACACTTTGCTTAAAAAAAAATTTGAATTCTGTTTTTCGATGCAAAATGTAAAAAAAGTATTTTATGAAAATTTTTAAACTCCTGTGGTATAAATAAATCTATGGAAACCTAGGTGGCCAACTTTCTTAAAAATATTCTCATCTAAGGGGACATTTTGTTGAAAATCGTGAAAAACCAGTTTTTGTGACCTTTGACCCCAAGTAAATTTTTTTCCAGGTCTCGAATCGATGAGAACTTTTTAGATTTAATTTATGATGGTGTTTCCAACAATCCTACCAAATTTCAGCTTGCTGGGAATTAATGTAACCTCACCCCCTTATTTTAGTCTAATTTGACCGGACTATTAGTATCGAAAACAAATTATTAGTTTACAAGCAGATACTTAAGCCTGTCTGGGGTTGTACCCGCGACACAAATTTAAACAGATAATAAAACTTTTGAAAATAAATTATTAAGATCATTTGTTAGTGCACCGTGGTTTATAAGAAACGAAGATCTTCACAGGGATCTAGGAATCCCAACGGTTCACGAAGAAATAAAAACGTTTGCTCAAAAGCATAAAACAATACTAGAAATTCTGGACGAGACAAACTTAGTACGACGTTTGCGAAGGACTAAACCTTCCGATTTGGTACATTGAAATTTTTCAATTTAATTCCTTTATTTGAAAATATCTGCATTGATTAATATAAATTTTCAATATTTTAGAGATTTTATTTGTTTAATTTCCTATAAAATATTTTTTTTATAACAAAATTTGAACCATTACTTCAATGATTTAATTTTAAAAAAAATGTTATTTACCTTTTTAAAATAATCATCAGTAAGAACTTTCGTGAGTTCTATTATAGTCTATTGAATAGACCCTTTTGGATGGAACAAATTCGTTCAAGACTTTTTATTGGCGATTATGATTCCTTGGCATACAAGAATACTCCAGCCAAAAGTGCTACTAAATCCGTTGGTGCATTTCTGAGAAAACGGCAACACTGGTCGGTTTTCAGTTTTTTTGATTTAACTCGAAAACCAAGCCTGACTTTGAAATGGTTCAAAGACACTTTTCATAGCAAATTAAATTTTCTGTCAAGTTAAGATGGTTAAAAAATTTTAAAAATTATTTTTGACTAAAATTCTAACCTAAAATCAAAGAAAAAAAAGTTAAAAAATTGACAATTTTATTTTTTTTTACTAAATCAAGGGGCATTTTGTGTATGTAGCCGGGACGTCCAAACTTTGTACTAATGAAATAAAGTAGAGGTAAAATCCTTTGATAATATGCAATTTTTAATTTTTTTTGTCAAGAAACAACTTAAATGTACCTATTCAAAAATTAGCACTTTTTCTAAATTTTTGACTTTTTTAGTTAAAAGCAAGTTTTTAAAACTTGATAAAATCGTATTAATTGGTAACTTTTAGACTTTTAAAGTAAACATACTTCGAGGGATTGATTTAATATAAACTAAATATGACAAACAAAAAAATTTATTTGCATCCTTATGGCCTTTTGTGCAATTTTGTGTATGTGCATTTTTATAAATTCGGGTCGAATGGATGGACGGGAGCCATTAGCTTTGGTCTATTGCATAGAAGAACATTTAATACCAACTCTTTTACTGTTTTCAATGGCCTGAAAAACAATTCTGGTAAAATCCGCGACCAACGAAAAGTTTCTCTTGAAAAACGAAAAAAAAACTCTAATGAGTTTGAAACAAAATAGTTCAGGCATAGTAGTAAATCAAATTGCACTTTTCGCGGGACAAATTTTTTTCATGGAACGTGTTTAGGTGAATGTCCTTATCGTAAAAGTGACTTTTTTGGGATGATAAGATATCGGGAACAGCCGCCATCTTGGAAAAGAGGTCGGTGCCGTTTTTATTTTATAACTCCATTTTTACTCATTTTAACCAAAAATGTCCGAGGATAAACTTTTTATCAATTAGATTATCTAAAAAATGATATACAAATGAATTCCGTGAGTTAGTTAAATTCAATTTTATAGTCGGTCAAAGTCCGGGTTCTTCTCGCAAGGTTAAGACAATATGACATTTTTTCAAATATCTGAAGAACTTTTGATTTGTTTGGGATTTTCTTAAAGAATGAATTATAGCACTTTTAATTATCTATGAAATGAACCCTTTATTGTTTTTGTAACCATCACATTGTAGAAGCAACCAAACGTCGAAGTCATGATATACGATTTCTTAACTGAACATATTTGGGATTTCAATAGTTCAAATAAACAATCAAAAATTAAACACAATAGTCTCGAAAACATAACGGCTTACACACCTCATATCTTGAGTTATACTTATCGTAATGCTGAGATTGAGGTGTTCATGTTATGTAAAAATGACAGGGCATCAGTTCATATATTTAGAAATAGTGTCACTTTAGCTTATTCACATTAATTGGAAAATTCACTTCATTTAAAACCTCGAAAACCATATAAAGGTTAACATTAAGGATTTCAAACTTTGAATTCAATATTTAGACGAATATATTTAAAAAACTGTTTACTTATATTTTGGTTATACCTCCACTTCAAAAATTTGCTCGGTCTAATAGAAGAAAACTTGTTATTTTCTCACTTTTGGATAGTAGCATGTGGACTTCGACGTAAGATGGCTTATACATTATGTTGGTTACAGCAACGATAAAGGGCTCATTTCCATAGGTAATTAAAAGTGCTATAATTCATTCTTTAAGAAAATCCCAAACAAATCAAAAGTTCTTCAGATATTTGAAAAAATGTCATATTGTCTTAACCTTGCGAGAAGAACCCGGACTTTGACCGACTATAAAATTGAATTTAACTAACTCACGGAATTCATTTGTATATCATTTTTTAGATAATCTAATTGATAAAAAGTTTATCCTCGGACATTTTTGGTTAAAATGAGTAAAAATGGAGTTATAAAATAAAAACGGCACCGACCTCTTTTCCAAGATGGCGGCTGTTCCCGATATCTTATCATCCCAAAAAAGTCACTTTTACGATAAGGACATTCACCTAAACACGTTCCATGAAAAAAATTTGTCCCGCGAAAAGTGCAATTTGATTTACTACTATGCCTGAACTATTTTGTTTCAAACTCATTAGAGTTTTTTTTTCGTTTTTCAAGAGAAACTTTTCGTTGGTCGCGGATTTTACCAGAATTGTTTTTCAGGCCATTGAAAACAGTAAAAGAGTTGGTATTAAATGTTCTTCTATGCAATAGACCAAAGCTAATGGCTCCCCGTCCATCCATTCGACCCGAATTTATAAAAATGCACATACACAAAATTGCACAAAAGGCCATAAGGATGCAAATAAATTTTTTTGTTTGTCATATTTAGTTTATATTAAATCAATCCCTCGAAGTATGTTTACTTTAAAAGTCTAAAAGTTACCAATTAATACGATTTTATCAAGTTTTAAAAACTTGCTTTTAACTAAAAAAGTCAAAAATTTAGAAAAAGTGCTAATTTTTGAATAGGTACATTTAAGTTGTTTCTTGACAAAAAAAATTAAAAATTGCATATTATCAAAGGATTTTACCTCTACTTTATTTCATTAGTACAAAGTTTGGACGTCCCGGCTACATACACAAAATGCCCCTTGATTTAGTAAAAAAAAATAAAATTGTCAATTTTTTAACTTTTTTTTCTTTGATTTTAGGTTAGAATTTTAGTCAAAAATAATTTTTAAAATTTTTTAACCATCTTAACTTGACAGAAAATTTAATTTGCTATGAAAAGTGTCTTTGAACCATTTCAAAGTCAGGCTTGGTTTTCGAGTTAAATCAAAAAAACTGAAAACCGACCAGTGTTGCCGTTTTCTCAGAAATGCACCAACGGATTTAGTAGCACTTTTGGCTGGAGTATTCTTGTATGCCAAGGAATCATAATCGCCAATAAAAAGTCTTGAACGAATTTGTTCTATTTTTGCTCTGGAGCTCGGGTCTATTAAATAGACTATTAACCCGATCGCCGAGATTGAAGTGTCCAGATTTAGGAAAAATAATAGAGCATCAGCTTGTATATTTATAATTACAATTAGTATAAATTTAGCCCATTCACATTAACTGGAAAACTTAGGTACGTTATTTAACCCCCCAAAAACCGTATAAAGCACAAAATTAGAGTTGTCAGACCTTTGAAATCGACACTTACACGCATATGGCTGCAAAACTACGTACTTATATTTTGGTTATACCTCTACTCCCAAAATTTTCTCGGCCTACTAGCAAAAAACTAGCTTTTTTCTCACTTTTGACTAATACATGGAGAGTTTCGGAGTTAGATTACTTCTACAATACGATGGTTAGAATAACGATTGTGGGCTCATTTTATAGGTAATTATAAGTACTATAATTCATTCTTGAAGAATTATCCAGACAAATCAAAAGTTCGTCAGATATATGAACAAATGTCATTTTGTCCCAACCTTGCGATACAAACCCGCACTTTGACCAACTATAAAATTTTATTTAATCAACTCACGGAATTGTTTTTTATATCATTTTTTAGATAATTTTATTGTTAATAAGTCTTACCTTTGTCATTTTTTTGTTAAAATGAATAACAATGGAGCTATTCAATAAAAACGATACCAATCTCTTTTCCAAGATGGCGGCTGTTCCCAACCTCCAATTATCCCAACAAATTGAATTTTATGATAAGGACAACCACCCGAACCCATTCCATGAAAAAAATTTTGTCCCTCAAAAAATGCGATTTAATTTACTAATTTCCCTGGGCTAAAATATAAATTGCTAGATAAATTTCATCTGAACTTAGTTGCAATCGGGAGGAGGAGGTGGTTTTAGTGTGGTAAGAGTCCCACATATCTATGAGCACGCGTTTTCCGGGCTCATAGAATCTTTTGAAGATTTCAACACCTACCCACGGATACAAAAAAAAATCTTTACATGAAGCAAAAGGTAGTACTGCCAAGGAGAAAACTATTACGGGCAAAAGTATAAGTCTCAGAGAGAGACCTACTTGACATCCCAAGAGATTGCATGATCAATAAATACAACAATAAAATTCAATTTACTAAAAACTACAAAAGTGGATATGCGCCCTTTTTACTTAGCACGGCATTGCACATCTTATGTGTTTTACTAAGCAAAATGTGTTTTACCAAAAAAGCGTATGTCCATTTTCTCTTAAAATACACAACATAGAATAAAATCATGAATGCCATAAAATAATACATTTTTTTAAAAGAATATATCATTTTTTAAAATTTTGGAAAAAAATTAATTTAAGGGTGCGAAATCTAGAAACACTAAAATTCATTTATCTCAAAACTACAAAAATGGATATGCGCCCTTTTAGCTTAGCACGGCAGCATAGGCACCAGAAACATACTGGGCAACTGCGAAGCACCAACCAACGACAGAGATACCTGGCCAGCACCAGGAAGCAGTAAAAGATCTACCTCTCTTGAAATACACTAAATAATTAAATACATAAAAGGTATCAACCTGGAGACCGTACTGTTATAAATAACTTCCAGTTTTACTTGGCGGCACAATAGACCTCTCTGAGTGTCGTGGGGTGCACATCTCGTGGAGCTAATTTTGATAATTTTTTTCTTTGAATTATGAATTGCACTGAGTGTTCTAAGAAAATATTAAAGAATGATAACTTGCGAGTCTTGTGCAGTGATTGCAAGTGGACATATCATGGTGCTTGTGTTGGTGTTATGCAAGAAGAAATTGAATTCATGAAATCTTACAATAAATCATTTCGATGTAAGAGGTGCCTTGCAAAAAGACGACTCTCTGTTCATCAGCCCGACGGCGACGTTGAGCAAAATATGACTATGGAAGCTCGATGAGTGATGTGAATGTGTCTCCTACAAAAGATCTTACACAGTCGGCTAATGTGACAGAATCTGATAATGTCAACCAAAATCATGATTCAGAAGAAAATGTGTATACGCTGCAGATGATTTATAAAAAAATTTATAACCTTGAAGCGGTAAACAAAGAGTTTCTTACTTCTCTAACAGCTTTGACAAAAGAGAATGAAATATTAAAATCAAAAGTTCAACATTTGGAAAACATATTTATTTTATTAAATTAACGGACTTACCGCGATTTTATTTTTATTCAAATTAATTGAAAATTTATTCCCGACGTTTCGACTAGATTCCACCCGTGACCACGACAAGTGGAATCTAGTCGAAACGTCGGGAATAAATTTTCAATTAATTTGAATAAAAATAAAATCGCGGTAAGTCCGTTAATTTAATAAAATAAATATGTGTAATCGCGAATATAATAGTTTAAAATCTAAAATTTGGAAAACAGATTGCATTGGCAACAACAAAGTCAATTAGCTAACTGTATGGAAATCACGGGATTAAGCAACATCAACGATAACAACTCTAAGAGCGTTGCATTAAATTTCTTCCAAGATGCGTTGGGAGTTGAAGTAAAACAGAGTGATGTAAGCAAATGTTATGTCAAGCAAAAGAGAGGCAGAGAAATGACCGATCGAAATAAAGAGAGCAAACCCATTATCTTCATTCAGCTATTGGATCTATCTCTTAAACATCGAATTATGAAGGAGAAATCGATACGCAAACAAAGGCTATACTCTTGGGGGTAGATAGCAGCAGCACCACCAGCAGTGGAAGGAGGGAAATCTACATTAACGATGCACTCACTAAGTTTACTCATGCATTGTTGATGAAAGCGAAGGCGGTAAAGAAGGAGAAATCATATAAATATATATGGATTAAAAAAAATAGAATTTTTATGAAAAAGATTGAAGGTAGTGATCCCATCCCAATAAGGTCTTTTGAAGACCTTGATAATATTTTGTAACACTTTTTATAATGAATCCAACTTTTGAATTAAATAATGATGATGTTCCTACCTTTAATCTTATAATTTCTAATAATAATTGTGAACAAGTTTTTACTTCTAAATCGTATTGCTCAAACAAATTTCTTTTAATTCACCAGAATATTAGAATTTTGCGTGAGAATTTCGCCTACCTTGTTTCCCACCTAAATTCATTTGCGTGTTTCCCTGATTTTTTGTGTGTTTCTGAGATTTGGATATATGAGTTTGAGAAAAATGATTATTCTTTGCCTGGTTTTAACTTTTTTGCTAAAACGAATGATGACTACTGTGCTGGAGGTGTAGGTTGTTTTGTTAAGGAAAATTATGAATGTGTGTCAACTGAGATAGATTTTTTGAGCGCCGACATATTAAAGCTTACTTTTAAAGTAGATAAAAGAGATTTTGTTGTTGTGGGAGTTTTAAACATAGATATTTTTTGAAGATTCTGATGCTGTTTCTGCATATTTGTCTTTACTCGCATCCCATGGCTTAGCTTCTTTTATAAACGAACCAACAAGACCGGTTTCAGGTAAATGCTTAGATCACATATATGGCCGTTTTTCTAACTATTCTTTGGACACAATTGAAAAATGCGTGTTTAATTTAGGTATAACTGACCACGCCATGACGGGGGTTTTGATGAGTTCCCCCAGTAATTTTGAAACCCTAACTCCGGTTACAAGTTTTGATGTAACAAAAATCGATTTTCATAAATTGAAAAGAAAACTTTCGTTTGAAGAGTGGCAGTCGGTTTACTTGGAGAGTAATATCTCCAAGGCTTTTGATATTTTTTCTGATACTTTAAAAAATCACATTGTCCAATGCAGTAATGTTGTCATATACAGAAATAAACGGAAAAAAATAAAGCCATGGGTCAACAACTATATTTTGAACAAAATTAATCTAAAAAACAAACTAAGAATTAAATCTGCAAAACATCCGCTAAATCTTAATTTAACTAAACAATATAAAGATATGTGTTCTCAACTCAGAAAAGAAATTCCATTGTGTAGAGACAAATTTTATGGTAACCAATTTGAGCGGGCTAAGGGGAACATTAAAAATGAATGGAAATTAGTTAAGTCTTCTTAATAAACCCATTTCTAACAATAAGGATATTAATATAAAAATTGGTGAAGATTTGGTGTCTAATAATAATACTATTGTGAATAAATTTATTGATTACTTTGCTAATGTTTCTGATTCCTTGCAGTTTTCTTTTCGTTCCTCCTGTGCCTCTTGCAGTTCGATTTGTATTCGTGGAGATCCCTTGAACCAAAGCACATTTTTTTATGAAAAAATAACTGCATTTGAACTTTTAAAAAGTATTGGTTCTCTGAAAAGTTCAAAGACCTGTGGAGCTGATGGTATTTCAAATAACATATTGAAAGAAGTTGCGTGTTTCTTAGTTGATGTTTTGGCTTATTAATTTAACCGGAGCATCTTCTCAGGAAAATTTCCGGATGCTTAAAAGATTGCCGATATTGTTCCTATTTTAAAAAAAAATCAGCGAAAGAAGTAAGCAATTATAGACCAATTTCAATCCTATCTTCAATAAGTAAAATTTTTGAAAAATGTATTAAAAAAAGACTTATACATTTCTTAAATCGAAACAACTTTTTTAGCTCCCTTCAATTTGAATTTCAGAAAGGGTAATCTACGGAAGACGCTCTTCTGAAATTTTGCTCCGATACTCTTATTAACTAAGATAAAAAAAAGTTTACAGCTGGTTTTTTTTGTCGATATCACTAAAGCTTTTGACATGGTAAACCATGAAATTATGTTATCTAAACTGGAAAATGTTGGTATAAGGAGCTTTATGAGTGATTGGTTTATATCCTACCTCGAAAATAGAGCTCTACGAGTTAAAATTAATAATACTAGAAGTGACTTCAAATTTCTAAATATAGGAGTGCCACAAGGCTCAGTACTTGGTCCAATATTGTTCTTAATTTACATAAACTTCTCGTGGTCATAAATTATCCATGTCGAAACGTCGGAAAATTTTTGATTGATTATTTTGTACTTCTAAGATATCTTATAATCGCATTTGAATTTACCCACAAGTTATTTCCTGGCGATTACATGCAATGGGAATGATTCATAAGCCAAAATTGGTGAACCTATAGCATACAAAATCTCGGTCTTATGTTGCTAGACTCTTTTAACCCTGCAGTTATCGCGCCCCAAAAAGTTACAGTATAAAACCAGGATGCATTAATTTTTTCAAATCTATTTTTGCTTTGAAAATCAATTGCATAAATATTTAAAGTAAAAGAAAGTATTTTCTCAGTTTTGGTTCGCTGAATGTAGGATTAATAATAATTTAGAGCACTTAGCACTACTTTTTTTTAATTTGTTTATTAGTGACAATACCAAAAAAAAATTGAAAACTTAGGCCGTGTGCGAATTGCGTTAAAATGTTGGTTAAAATTTCTATCACGATTAAAATTTGACGTTTGGTTAAAAAAGGGATCAAATTTATTTTTTTGCTGTGCGAATTGGGTTAAAATGTATTAAATGGGACTTTTTTCTTGGTACTACTTTGAATAAAATTCCCTCAAGATAAAACAAAATTACCCTCAAAAATGGTTTTTCTTATATTCAATTAACTATTTTTTTAACAAAACCCAGTTGAAAATATATCAAGTTAAATATTCTAGTATGAAAATGTAAGAAATTCTCAATTTCACATACTTTTTTTTTATTTTATCGATAAATTCCTATTTCATTATGATCAAAAAGAAATTTATTAATTCAGTCTTCTAACACTAATTCGTAGTTCACCAGCTGCCAACAAAATAGAAATATAAAAAATAAAAAACAAACAACAATTAGTAGATTTTCAATTTTTCAAGATGAATATTAATTTGAGGAACTACTTTGTATTAATACTTTTAACATTTCTTAAAATATCAACGCATTATAATAGAAATAATTTCAAATCAATCTTGATCTTTCTATCTTGAGAAACGTCAAATTTTAACCACTAGTGTCAAATTTTACCCGTCTCCGCAGCTGGGTAAATTTTAACCTATTTTATTCACCATGCTAGTGTCAAATTTTAACCAAACGTCATATTTAAACCAACATTTTAACGCAATTCGCACACGGCCTTACTTGCGCACCTAACAGCTTCGACTAAAACTGTCTCAATTCAGTTTGAAGAAAGATTATTTGTCTCATCTACTTTGACATTTTTTTTTACATTTCCCTCAAATAAATATTTACCATTCAAATAATAATCATGAAATCTAAAGCTAGTTGGAGAGATTATTGATTTATTGATCACATAGAAATGTAAAACAAACTTACCTATTTCAGTGGCAAAAGAAAACAGTTACTTTACAATATGCAATTATGATTTACATGCATCACCAGTTCATTGACCGCTTATCAAGTTAAATGGTCGTCTACTTTACTGGATTTATTCGCAGGGATTGTGTTAGGTCAGTATACAAATTCCGAATAAAGCGTTTCAAAAACGCTAGCCTAGAACAAGATGGCAAATTATCGACAAAGAGGATTGATTATAAGGGTGACGAAACGCGATGTGACGAAATGATAGTTGTATGGTAGAAAATTCGGATTAGTTGCTTCCAATTAGAAATTATTTAATCACGTAACCGAAGATGCATTTTTATTTTTACTATCATGTATTTTGATGCCTTCGCTCATCGAAGATTGGACTACGCTACGACTACGCCTTATAATTCGACATTTTTTCACCAAAAATATTAATTAAATTCTTCTACCATTTATTTTATTCGTTTTACGTAGAAAATATCTTTTTTTTTTTCATTGAATTATTGGTTCGAAATCATTAAGCCATTACATAAAACTATTACAAATTTCATTGCAAATGAATATATTGAAATCAGATTTATTTTTTTTATTAGAACACAAAAAAATATTGAGTTGTTTTTTCTTCAATTGAGAATAACAAAAATACAAGCTTGTATACACGGCATTCGTAGCTTTTTAAATACAAAAATTGACGTTTTGCTTTTGGTCGAAATTTTATCCAGTATTTTGTTTTACTGCTTTCGTTTTGTAGAAACAAAAATAAATAAGTGATATCTAGTGGAATTTTCCTGAAGCTTAAACTATTTGTATATCAATCCCTTCAAGCAAACAGGTCCGACCTCGGTCCGAATCCGCTCCGCCTGAGGCGGAGCTGAGTCCGACTTCGGATCAGAAACTGGTCCGAAGGCGGCTCAAATTAGTATGGAAATTATAATCACCGCGAAGTCGATTGCATATGTATTGGTGTGGTGAAAATCTCCATTCCGAGAAAATGGAGCCGAAGGCGGACCTGAGTCGGAGCAGCGAAAACCTACTAGAAAGAGGAACAAAAAAAGGATGACGTTTCGCATTTGCGACCAAAAAAGAACAAGATTTATTTTTTTTTTCACTGAAACTGTTTTTTTTTATTTAATTTTGGCAAACGAAATTTTCACAATATATACAATATAAAATACAATACATTTTTTTCATTTTATTTTATTTGTTGTTGCGTGGGTGTTTCTTTAGATGTCCAATCGCATGCTTCACCTTCTGCCTTATTCTTCATCATTAGAGATTACATCTACAACACAAACAGAAACACATCAATTTAATCCAAACACTTTGAGCGATATATACAACATACCTTTTTTTGTTTCCATATTGTTTATAATTTGATATAATTGTTTATAATTATACTAATATTATAATAACAACGACACGAGACACGACGCGACTATACACTTCAACGAAACATAACAAAATGACGCTTTTGCTCTTGTTGGCTATGTCTGTTTCACTTTTTTTTCCATTTCTCACTTTTCACCACGATTTCTCCTTCCACTTTGTGTTCATACACAAAAAGTTGCAAGTGTGTGAGTGCAACCCCGCTTTTCTCCGTCGGAGGTCGGACTGTCTTTTCTGGACTCCGTTTTCTTGCTTGAAGGGCAGTTGTCGCATTAAGAGGAATTTTGAAACCATTGACAACTAGAAAAAGTCAAAATGGTGCGAAGTAGAAGCAGATAAGAGTTCTTCAAGCAAGAAAACGGAGTTCAGTTATTATAAGCTGCGTTCCTTTGGAAATATTTATTTACTTTTTAGTACTTAAATCTACTTTGAACTACTTTTTCAATATAGCAAAGTAGTTCAAAGTAGTTTTAAGTACTAAAAAGTAGATAAATTATTCCAAAGGAACGCAGCTATTGCTCCATTTGTCTGCTTCTACACGAAGATGCAAGGCGCAGAAATTATCTTAGTCAGCTATTACATGAAGCCTCAAGAGGCGCGCCTCTTTTCAAACAGAAAGAAGATAAAACAAAAAATTATCCGATCGGAGAGTCGTCGGCCAAATTTCTGAGACTCTTTTTTGACTGTTCTTTTTCCACTCTTTCTTTTTTCAACATTCCCTTTCATTTATTTTTGCTTCTTGGTGGAATACAACAACAACAATACTTAAATCAAAAGAGAAATGTCAAATTTGAGTCTTTGACTCAAGAGGTATCGTGTAATAGTACGGGCCTCACAGAATGATTATCAAAAGAAAATTCGAAAAAAGAGTCAAGCCTCTTGAGGCTTCGTGTAATAGCTGACTTAATCGTGATCATGATGAAATTCAAGATCTCATGTAGGTGTTGTAATACGTGTTAATTGATGATCTATATGGATCAAGTCAGAGTACACATAAAAAGGTAATATCTTCAAACTTACATTGGTCGCCAAATTGTAAAAACATGACAATTTGGCGACCAATGTCAGTTACCGTAATTCTTATTTTTTTTATTTATCGAAGAAAAACGCACAAAAACCGAAAAACCACGCACACCACTAATTTTTTAACAATCACGGCCATATTATTTAAAAAATACATCTGGATGTAAACAATGTCAAATGTCAAAATAAATCCAATTCCATAATATTCACTACTTAAATCCAATCTTAAATCCAATTTTTAAATCAAATCTCGTTAAATCCAAACAAATTTAAACTGCTCTCTGGAGGTCTGTTTAACTTTATACTACGTTTGCACCTAACCAAAATACGGGATTTAGCTAAGCAGATTTATACTACGTTTCCACCTACCCTAAATCCGAGAGTTAGCTAAGTAGATTTAGAATAAATCTCGGGATTTATTTTAAATCTACTTCGTTTATTCACGGATTTGGGCTCACCTACCCTAAATCCAAGATATTCACCTACTTTAAATCCGAGATTTAGAATAAATCTCGAGATTTATTCTAAATCTACTTAGCTAATCTCAGATTTAGGGTAGGTGGAAACGAAGTATTAGCATAAATCTCGAGTTTTATTCTAATACTATGTTTCCACCTACGCTAAATCCGAGATTTAGCTAAGTAGATTTAGCAAAAAACTCGAGATTTATTCTAAATCTCGGGCTGAAAGTGGTTGAACATCATGGATTTAGGGTAGGTGAACCCAAATCCGTGATTAAGCGAAGTAGATTTAGAATAAATCTCGAGATTTATTCTAAATCTACTTAGCTAAATCTCGGATTTAGCGTAGGTGGAAACGTAGTATAAATCTCGGATTGAAAGTAGGTGAAAATCATAAGGGGTATTCACGATCCGATGCAACTGGTCTTGTATCATTGCAAAAGTGCAAAAGTGTAAAATCTTGCAACACTACAACAACAAAATATATGGATTGAAATTTTACAATGGTCTTGCACTTTTGCTATACCCTAACCCTATTGCAAAATAAAAATACAATGGTGTAAAATTTTTTTGACAGATGGCAGCTCGCCGTCGCGTGTCGCCCATGATGAACAGTTTATCTTTTTTATTCCTATTCTTTTTTATTTTGTTTTTTTTTTATGTAATTTGTGAAAATAAATTAACCCGAACACAACAAAGAATGAAATTATAAAAAAATTGAAAAAAAAGAAGAAGCATCGGTGGAAAGACAACTCCGTAAAAAAAAGAGTGAAGCTGATATAAATCATATCATGGATTCCATTCAATATTTACTATAGGTTAGGTTAGGTTATGTTATGTGGGCTGACAGTTGATATTGTTACCGTCACACTTAGATCAATGTAGATCCCTTGTGATACCCTGAAGTATTGTAACTTCATGAAAAAAGTGTTAACCTATGAATGCTATGGTTGTTCGAGCCATTTGGAGGACTTGACAAAGTTCAATAGGCTATTGCCTGAGAGTTCCGCTAGTTCTTCTAATTCATTAAAGAAGTAGTTTCCTAAGGGCCAGTTGTACAAACATGGTTCATCCTCGGATCAACGTTTGAACTCGGTTCAACTCATTTGCAGTGTTGTACAATCGAGGTTCAGGTCTTAACCCACTGCTGAACCAAGATCAGAAGTTACCCACCGATATTGGTGGGTTAGCAGTGGTTCAACCATGGATCAGGTGATTTTTAGTGGAAAAAGTATTGCTTTCTCACTTTAATCTGAATTTTTTGACAGTTCAGATAATAGGTGGTGGAAATTAATATGGTTTTCCAAAATGATTGGAGTGTTTTATTTTTTTATTTGTTTAGGATGAGTTTGTGATGGTAAATAATAAATAAAATAATAACAAAGCTTTTACCACTTTTATTTGTATTTTTTAATACTTAATTTATGTTTATAAATGATTATACAATTTTCTCAAATAAAATAAAACAAAACATAACAAAACACAAATACAACAACCACCCAAGAATCCTCCTCGTCCTGATTAGTCCACTTGATAAAGGTCCGGCCGCCATTTGGAGCGGCAAAAGATTATTTTCAACAAAATAATGCTTTATTTTTGTGAATTTTATTAAAAATCACAATTGATAGATGGACGAAACATTTTCACGAACTTTGTGCTTTATAAAATAAGGACAATTGACAGTGACATTAGGTATATATATAGTAAAATTTTCTTGTATATAAACCTGAACTGGGGTTCAGCTGACTCTCACTTGATCCACAACTGTACAACCCACTCAAAGTTGAACCTGGTTCAAGAGTTAACTCGAGTTCAGCTGATCCGTGGGTGAACCCTCAATTTGTACAACTGGCCCTAAGAATTTTTTCCTAGTGCGACAGAGTGCTGGGCAGTGACAGAGGAAGTGAACAGTGTTTTCCTGTTCGTCCTCATTACCGCAGCCTCTGCATAGATCATCCGTACAAAGCCCCATTTTCTTTTTGTGGTATCCCAGTAGGTTATGACCCGTTAAGACGCCTATTAGGGATCTTAAAGAAGGCTTACTAAGTAGTAAGATCTTATTTGATTTTTTCTCGTCGAAGTTCGGCCATATTTTCCTGGTGTGACCGCAGGTTTCTAGGAGGTTCCATCTATCGTTGGTTTTTTGTGAAATCTTGTTGACGATATTTCGCCTTATTTCACATTGTGGGATTCTAATGTTAAGGTCTATGAGAGAGGGATCAAGCATTGAGCCCTCCCTTGCAAGCTCATCCGCTTTTTCGTTTCCGAACACATCACTGTCATGCGCGTAGGAAGGGGGGGTCCTGGGTGGGCCAGGCCCACCCTAGAAAATCATTGGCCCACCCTAGAAAAACCGACAGTTCTACGGAACTTTTAGTCTGGTATTAGCTCCAACTAACATTTTTTTTAATATCGCTTGCTGAGAATTATAGGGCTGTATGTATGTTTAATAATTTAATTAATTTTTTAATTAAAATTAATTTTTAATTAAATTTTATTTTTTACAAAATTAAGATTTTTGGACGTCAAATATCTTTTAAACGGTTAGATAAACGAAAATGGTGTCCAAGGCCTTTTTTGTAGAGCGTTCAATTTCCTACAAGAATATGTAAAGAAACCTGCTAAAAAGCCGATTTAAAAAACATGATTTTTTTTAGTAGAAGGTTAATATAAAAAATGGAAAATTGCGAAACGAAGGACCTTTCCATTAATACAATGATTTCATATTTGGTGAGTATATTCTAGAGATGTCTGGCAATCTATAGGAGTATAAAATAAAAAAAAAAAAAATCGATTTTTTTGAACCAGCCTTGTGTTTATGTATAATTTTCTTAGTCAGCGATATGTATAAATACCCCGTTTATATGAGCAGTCTAAAAGGTCGTATTCAATAATTAGCTTTTTCAATTAAGGCCGTGTGTGAATTGCGTTAAATAGTTAACAGCATGTAAAATTTTTGACACTAGGTTACTAAAAAATTTTCAACTGTTAAAAAATTTATTGGGCTCTGGCACCTGGTTAAATTTGAGTTAAATTTTTTTTGCAGATGCTTTTGTTTTGTTTTTTTTTTTTTTTTAAAAAGGAGTATCATGGCAGAAAAAGGCAGACAAAATTCTAAACAATAATAATCCATACAGCTGAAATTTTTTTTATTAACCTCAATAGTGTCAAAAATATTTAACGCAATTCACACACGGCCTTAGACCGTTTGTGAATCGGGTTAAATACTAAGCCGAGAATATATTTTTGACACTTTTGAGGTGAAAGGATAATTTCAGTTGTCAAAAATTTATCCTGCTCTAGGAGCCCGTTAAATTTTTATTTTCAGAGAATAAATTTTTTGCAGAATTTTCTGAGTATTTTTTTCAATAACTAATAATAAAAACAGTCATAATCTTTTCGTTTACGTTAACAACAAGCCCTTCAAAAGAAAGGTAATTTAAAAAGCAACATTTCCTCATCATTATCTCAAAAATGTCATTTTTTGACTTATCGCTCTTTTGCACTGTGGGTGCGATATGTACTTACACTTATGACTTAAGTTTCAAGAGAACCCTAAACAAAAAATAAAGCAAATAACATTGAAAACTTGGTAAGGTCAGTTTTTAAAGCCAATCGCAACTTTTGTGTCGCTCAAAATAAAAGTGATGTAACTCCATCCAATTGCATTTCCATATAACAAGCTTTTAAAAAACGGAATACCATATTACACTACAAAATATAAAAAGAAAAACCAGTACCTAACTATCAAAAATATATTGCGTATTTGGAGTTGATTCCTTTCTATATTAAAAGATATTAACAAAATACGATACCATTGAGCAAAAAACACACATTTTTCAAAAAAAAAAAAAAATGAGTTATACCACTATTATTTAAAACAACACATTTACCGATCGAATATATTATTAAAAATAAACTTTTGGCAAGTTTTAAGTTATTAAAAACAACAGAGAGTGGCGAATTATTTGCCAATATAAAGGAGCAAAGTAAATAAAATGCACGACTGTGTCACGTAGTTGCTGTAAACTAACACTTATGTTAGTTTACAGATTTTAAGGGCTTCCTTTATATAAAGGAATTTTGTTGATGTTGGGGAAGAGCGGACATTCAGTTTTGTTAAATAATTTTTTTTGTTATTAGACTTTTTTGAGAAAAACTAAAAATGCAGTTTTACGCCTGCAAAGTTTAATCAAAATCGTTAGAGCCGTTTTTCAGTTATTTGGTATATAACTTGAAGAATTTGTATGGGGGTACACTTTCTAATAAAGGTAGAAAAAGAACAAAAAAAAAAAAAAACAACTTTAAGAATTCTATAAAAATCATCTGTACCAAATTTGAAGGAAATCAGTGCACTGGTTTATGGTGGAAATGTGTACAGATGGAAGTACAGACGCAAGGACAGAATTTCTAGATCCACTTTTTCTTAATTCTCCACCATCGTAATGTTGGTTTTGATTAACACCTCAAATTTTTTTTTCGACACGAAACCAATACTTGCCTTATATAGACCTAGTAAAAAAAAAATTGCACAATCATGGTTATGGCTTCAGGTCGATGATAACATATGGCCCACCCTAGATAAAATCTATAGCTACGCCCATGATCACTGTGGCCGGGAACCCAGCAGAGTCTTACATTATGCTGCATACCAAGAACCCTAAGCTCTTCGCGACAGCAAGAAACAAGCTTAGACTTGATTAAGGTGGCAGAAATCGCTTTTATTGCCGCTTGGCTATCAATGAAAAAGGTGATGTCAGCAGGTGATATCGCCATCATGGATATTTGTTTAGCAGCATTTTTCACTGCCAATATCTCGGCTTGGAAGACACTGCTGTGATCGGGGAGCCTGAAAGAACTGGCAAGGTTGAGGTTTTCTGAGTAAAAACCTGCACCAACCCCAGTGTTCATTTTCGAACCATCGGTAAAGATGGCGATAGTCGACTCATTTGAGAAAGGTATACTGTTTTCCCAATCTTGTCTGTTAGGGAAACTGACATTAAAGGACTTGTTAAAGTCTAAGTAGGGGGTCATGTAATCTGTACTAACGTTGTAGCCAACGTAGTTAGAAAGGATCGTAGTATGGCCGTTTTGACTAGTATTCCAAATGTTGGTTTGACTGAGTCGTAGGGCGCTGTTCGCTGCCAATTCTTGTACAAATAGATCTAAGGGAGTGAGATTAAGGATTGCTTCCAGACCCGCGGTTGGAGTGGACCTCATCACCCCCGTAGTACTAATGCAAGCTGCTCTTTGTACTTTGGTTAGGGTCTTCAAGTTCGTGGATTTCTCTAGAGCTTGCCACCAGACTAAACTGCCATAAGTCAGAATGGGTCTGACAATGGCGGTATACATCCACATGATTATTTTAGGATTTGGTCCCCAGTTTCTGCCAAGAATTCTATTACATGAGTAGAGTGCAAACGTGGCTTTCTTATATCTTTCTTGAATGTTTAGGACCCCAGTTAGGTTTCTTATCCAAGATCACTCCGAGATATTTCGCTTTATCCGAAATCTTAAGTGGGGTGCCATCAATTTTTGGCACTGCAAAAGGAGGAATTTTCCTTCTGTTTGTGAAAAGTACCAGTTCTGTTTTAAGGGGGTTTACTTTAAGACCGCATCTCCTGGTCCAGTTACTGACCTGGGATAATGCGCTTTCTAATTGTTCGCTTACAGTGGTTAGGTATTTACCTGTCGCTAGAAGAGCTAGATCATCTGCGTAGGCTATAACCTTGACGCCGCTGTTTTTCAATTTGATGAGGATCTCATTCATCACCAAAATCCAGAGAAGAGGTGATAGAATACCCCCTTGTGGGGTTCCTCTAGATGCGTACATTTTTATATGTGACCCACCTAATTCACTATTTATTTGTCTGTTTTTTAACATGCACACGATCCATTTTATGACCGTGCCTTCTATTTTAAGATCAGTGAGTGCTTTTTCAATTGCACTATTGTGAACATTATTGAATGCTCCTTCTTTTCTATCGTTCTGACTGCACAGTGTAAAGCTGTCTCTACACTTCTACCTTTTGTGTATGCATGCTGAAAGGGTGATATAGTATCCGGTATTAAATAACTGCGGATATGTATATCGATTAACCTTTCAAGTGTTTTGAGTGTAAAAGAAGTTAGATTGATAGGTCTGAAATCTTTGGGTTCTGTGTAACTGGATTTGCCAGCTTTTGGTATAAAGACAACTTTGACTTCACGCCATATTTTAGGTACATACCCCAATTGTAGGCTATTTTGGAATATTGTGATCAAGTATGGAACAATGAATTCACTACTTTTTTGCAGCATCAAGGGGAAGACGCCGTCTAGGCCTGGAGATTTATAAGGAGAGAAAGAGTTGATAGCCCAGATCAACTTTTCTTTCGTAATAATTTCTCTAGGAATTTCACATATTGAGTGCAAAGAGTTTGTGGAATCATTGTCCAATTCAGAGTTACAACCTGGGAAGTGGGCTTCCACCAGGAGTTTTAGACTGTCTTGACAGGATTCTGTCCATCGATTATCAGGCCCCTTTAGGGACCCTATAGAAGTATTCGTCTTGGAGAGAATTCTCCTTAGTCTCGCCGAATGGTTAGTACATTCGATAGTACTACAGAAGTTTCTCCAAGAGCTACGTTTGGCTCGTTGAGTTTCTGTCTTGAACTTTCTCTGACTGGTTTTATAAGATTCCCAGTCACTTTCTGTTCTAGTGCGTTTAGCAAGGTTGAACAGTTTTCTTGTTTCTTTTCTTGTGCTAGTGAGCTCAACAGTCCACCAGGGTGGTTTGTTGTTTTTCTTCGCAGCGGCAATGAGAGGACAGCTTTTGTCCAATGCATCGCGTAGAATTCCTGTGAATTCCTCTGTCAGTTTATCAAGACTATTTGTGTCTAGGTTATTGTCATTGTTTAAGTGACTAATGTTTTTTACTAATTCCCTATTGAAGACATGCCAATCGGTACGCCTATTATTCCTAAAAGGTTTAATGTGCCGGGCAGCATCAGGGACGTAGAATTCTATTAAGCGATGGTCGGAAAAAGAGATTTCATCTAAAACCTTCCATTGTTCTAATTGGCAAGTATCTGAATTACTCGTCAAGGTGATATCAAGAACTTCTTCCCGTGTTTTTGTAACAAAACGTCGCCTCAATAAAATATTGTCGTATGTGCAAAATTGAGGTTTTGAGATTTGAATGCAGTTTTGCTAATTGATTTTTTCTCTTTCATTCTGTGAAATCCGTTTTTCGATATCTGTCTTCGTTTCCGAGATAATCAGTATGCATTTTGTCGTATGTGTAGGTTTACAAACATTTTCAGTATCTATTTGTCGTAAGTGCACTGAAAACGTGCACATACGACAAAAATTATCACATACTACAATTTTTTCATACAAAATATGTGTTTTCTTCGTTCGGTAAATAATTGTAGTATGTGCTATTTTTGCTACACATACGACAATATTTTACTGGAATTTCGGTAAACGTTTGTCGTATGTCCCATAAGGAAATACACAGACGAGTGTAATTTCAGTCGCAATCAAGATGTCGAACAGGGCTGACGAGTCACCTGCGCCAAGTTTATCGGAGGTGCTTTATGCGTAATATGATAATGCATACTAAATGCTTAAAAAGTGGTTTTATGATTTTATTTTATTTAGCATGAGCAACGAAATATTGGATGATGAATTCCTCGATGTCGATCCATTAGGTTCTGCCAATGAGTGCTCTGAATCCAGTGACAAGGACTTTTCAGCAGACGATGAAGATAACGGCGATCCCACGTACCAGTTAGAAAAGTGGTATATAAGAAACGAAGATCTTCACAGGGATCTTGGAATCCCCACGGTTCGCGAAGAAATAAAAACGTTTGCCCAAAAACATCGAAAACGGTTAGTCGAACATACTAATAGAACAATACTAGAAATACTCGACGAGACAAACTTAGTACGACGTTTGCGAAGGACTAAACCTTCCGATTTGGTACAGTGAAATTTTTCAATTTAATTCCTTTATTTCAAAATATCGGCATTGATTAATATTAATTTAAATGTTTTAGAGATTTTATTTGTTTAACTTCCTTTAAAGTATTTTTTTGATAACAAAATTTAAACCATTACTTAAATGATTTAATTTAAAACGAATGTTATTTATTTATTTTTAAATATCATCAGTAGGAACTTTCATCGGAAAGTTACCTACAACACGTAACTTAACTTCGAGAAAGATAAATTGCTAGATAAGTTCCATCTGAACTTAGTTGCAATCGGGAGGAGGAGGTGGTTTTAGTGGTTAAAAGTCCCACATATCTATGAGCACGCGTTTTCCGGGCCTCATAGAATCTTTTGAAGATTTCAACACCTACCCACGGACAAAAAAAAAAAAAAAAAAAAAGTTAGAAAATCAAAATGAAAACTCGGCCCTCCGAAATTTTTATGAAGCTGCACATGATATTCTTATGTCCATACTCCATCCACATCTAAAAATAATCAACCCAACGATCGGAATCTACCATTCTAATTCTAAAAATTGTTCAAAAATAACATAAAAATGTTTTATTTTTTCTATGAACTAAATGTGATTTAAGTTTTTTTCTGTTTGGACAAAAAAAGTATAGGTATTTTAAGAACGGCCATTCCACACGGAGAAGACACAAACATTGACTTTGTTTTCAGTCTATCTCGTTGAAGAAGCAACCTTTTTTCTTGAAACTTGGTAGGTGTTAAAGGCTCATGATAAAGTTGATGTTCTAGAAGTTTCACGAAAAACTAATTTAAAGTAGCCAAATTATTCACAGATAAAGCGGTAACGGAGAAGACGCGTACAAATCTTCTCCGTTACCGTCTTTGTCTGTTAATAATTTAGCTATTTTGATTTCGTTTTTCTTGAAACTTCTAGAACTTCAACTTTATAATGTGCCCTTAAGACCTACCAAGTTTCAAGAAAAAAGATTGCTTCTTCAACGAGATAGACTGGATAATAAGCGTGAAAATGTCCTAAAAATGCGAATGGAATGGCATAAAAATAATACTTTTTCTGTGAATTAAATTTTATTTTAAGTTTTTTTCTTTTGTTTAAACAAAAAAAAAATATATTTTAAGAATTAAGAGTTAAGTTGCTCTACTTTAAAATAATAAATTAACGTAAACCGTTTAAAAAGAAAAAACCTTGTTCTATGTGCTTTTTTTTCGCATCGAAAATGTCGTATGTCGTAAACAAGTGTAGGATTAAACTTTGTTTATTTTTTGTCGTATGTGTCATGAATTTGTCGTATGTGTTTGACTATCAAATTTTTTCTGTGAAAACGTTACATACGACAACGGCATATTGGACAAAATTGACTATTATTTGTTTCTGGATTGGAATATTGAAATAATTCTAACGCAATTCAATAGGCAAATGTTTTCTGTATATACCATGATATTTTTAAAAAAGTTCACCGTACAGTTTTCGAGAAAAAAAATTCTGAACTTTGATTGCGTTTTCCCAAAAGTAGCCGAATGTAACATACGACATTATTTTATTGAGGCGACGAAAAGTTGGGGTGTTGCCTCTATTAGCTACGAGCAAGTTTTTCTCGATAATAAATTCAAAAAGGGACTCGCCCCTGGTATTAGTATCAGTGCTACCCCATTGCATATGGTGTGAGTTAGAATCACAACCTAAAATAATATCAAATTTATTCTTACTTGCAAAAGATACCAACGTTTCAGTGATATCTGCTGGTGGTCCTACTGTACCGTCATACGGCATAGAAGTAGACGAGAGGATGAGCATTGGGAGCCCATCTCGCTCCAATCTTACCGTGGTCTGGTCAGTGTTGCTGTAAGTAGTTAGAAGAAAAAGATTAAACTGTTTCTTAGCTACTATGCATGTTCTAGGGTTACTATTTTGACTGTCAAGATTTGACTTGTACAGCTGTAGTTCTTTAGATTGTAGACCCTTGATATTCCCTCTTACAACCCAGGGTTCCTGTATCAGGGCTACGTCGTATTGTCTACTCTCCATGAGGTAGACAAGGTTAGCGGTTGCGGCTTTACTATGGTGAAGATTGATTTGTAAGATTTTCAATTCCATTTATATAATAAAGTTTAAGTTCATCGCTTTACTAACCTGTTTTCTATCGTTGCGAATCAACCTAAGTTTGCACCTAGTGATTCCAACGCGTACCTTGAAGTCAGCCTTCCTCAGGAGTGGTAAAGATTTGTGGCTCAATCTTACCACCACTTCGGTGCCATCATTTGTTCTTTCATTCTTGACCACTTCCCACTCTTTGCTCAAGAGATCACTATTCAAAGATAGGATGTATCTCTCAAGCCGTTCGCTGGGAAGGGTCGGGCCTTTGACCAACAGCTTACCAAGAGGTCTGTTGAGATCCTTTATCTCCTTTACGTCAATGAGACGTAATTCGGCGCCTTGCCATGGAGCTGACGTTTTTCGTATGAACTCCCGGAGCCATTCGAGAGTCACGTCGTTCTCACAGACCATCACCTTGAAACCGTGGACAGTCTTAAGGTTACCGAAGAGTGGAACTGTCCAGCTCTTGACGATAGCCTCATTGACTTCTTCCAGGATTCTTAGTTCAAGGAGATGTCATTCATCCTCAGTCAGCTTGCGTGTGGGCTTACCATAGTCAGCTATAGCGACTTGGTGGCCTTTGGCGCTAGCCCGGGAGGTCTTGAACTTCTTCTTCGTCTTGTTAGGCGAAGAGTTGGTTGGTGAATCAGTCTCATTCCTGGTTCTTTAAGAGGAGCTAGTTGCGTCTTCGATTCCTTGCTCTGCCGCTGCACGCAAAACGCTGTTGAGATTTGTCCAGTGCGATTCGCTCTTTTGCCGTAAGGGACTCTGGAGTCCTTTTGGCAAAGCGACGGACAATCTTTTCAGCGTTGCGATTCTGACGGCGGCGTAACTCCATTTCGCTGATCGCTTTAGCCTTTCGCTGTCTGGTCCTTTTGTTGATGACCGTAGCTAGGCTGTTTACCGTGTTGTTCGTCAGGTCTACGGGTTCAGATTCAGTGGAGGTGTTTTGGACAACCTGTGGGCATTGGCCTACCAAGTTGTCTTCGCACCCCCCTTTATCCTTAACCGTAGTGCTGAACGTACAGTTTTCGGGTTTGGATTCCATGGAAGTGTCTTGGATAACCTGTGGGCTATGGCCTACCAAATTATCCTTGCACCCCATATTGTCCTTACCCTTGGTGTTGAGAGTGCGGTTTGCGGGTTTAGATTCCGAGGAAGTGTTTTGGATATCCTGTGGGCATTGGCCTACCAAGTTATCCTTGCACCCCCTCTTATCCTTACCCTAGTCAGTTGAGTCTTTCTCACCCGCTTGGTCAATCGTACCACTAGGTGTTACGATTGTTTTGGCTGATGAGACGCTCGGCACAACGACGTGTGTCCGCACTATCAGACCCTCTTTGGACGATAGCCCGTCTGCCAATAACGGAGTCTTGGCACTAGACGTCGATGGGATTTTCCCCTTCCCTTGTTTTGAAACATGGGGAGTAGGAGGTCCCATCTCGGTCTTCTTGCTCGGACTTTTAGAAGAGGGGGGGTTTGGTAAGACTAGCTTTCCCCAATCCCTCCCTGTCCATAAAGGCCCGAGCGTTGTGTAGCCTGATCCTTTCTTTATCGGACATCTGGCTCCAGTCCAGTGTGCCCAGCCTTTGGATCGTCCTTTTGCAGTTTGAGATTCTGCTCCGTCTGGACGAATTCGAAAAATTGGAGCTCGCGATTGAGGAGAACTCACTGACGTCATCGTCGACGTCAATCGCGCTAGCTCCATCTTCCATGTCGAGTTTCTCGAAAGGATGGAGGAGATTGTACTCTTCCTCTTCGGTTAGCTCGTGATTGCTTATGTTTGCTTTGTTGTTCATTTTAAATTCTTCGCGCTGCTTGTTTTTGATGTATCTTGGAAAAAAATAAAAAGAAAAGAAAACAAAAAAGGAAAAAAGAAAAAGAATAAAGAAAATGATTTAGATACATAAGCAGGAAAATAATAAATAAAAAGTAAATATGGGACAATTTTGTCACTGGCGACTTCTCCTCACGATATTGAGACCTTGAGGCAAAGCCGAAGCCGGTAGCCGTGACTTCTACCGACCGTTTAGCGTATATCCCCGCTATGGTTTTGTTCATTTTACTATAGATAAGAAGAGGTGCGTTCACGATCTATTGTAAGAAAATAAAATTTTACACTTTTACTAGACCTGTTGCACCAGATCGTGAATACCCCTATAGATTTACGGCCATATTATTCACTAGTTTAAAAAATACATCTGGATTTAAACAATGTCAAATGTCAAAAATAAATCCTAATCCATAATATTCACTACTTAAATCCAATCTTAAATCCAATTTTTTAAATCCAATCTCGTTAAATCCAAACAAATTTAAACTGGTCTCTGGAGGTCTGTTTAACTTTATAAATCCAGATGTAAAATTCATTTTCACAGTCTTCAGTTGTTTTGTCAAGTATTTTGTGAAGGAAAAATAAAGATAAATGCAAATTATACAAAATTTATTGAATAATCACATAATTATTTTTGAGTGAATAATATGAACAAAAAATTAAATCCTTGGATTTATGAAATTCAGATTTAATGGGTTGGATTTAAAATTATCTTAAATCCAAACTAAATCCAGAGTGAATAATATGGCCGTTAGGGTAGCTGAACCCAAATCTGAGATTAAGCGAAGTATCTCGAGATTTATTCTAAATCTACTGAGCTAACAGGGCTATTCTGGTGTAGTGATGCTCACAAGTCACAATTTTTTGTGAGGTTATTTTTGTCAGGTTTCTTATGAGGTTGTCACAATTTGGTATTCTGCGGAAAACCTCATAAGAAACCTCACAGCAAATTCACCACTATAGAGGTGAGTTTCTTTTTTGACAGCCAGCTGATTTTTCAAACAAATTAAAAATTTTAATTGAAAAAAGTTTGTTTTATCTTGTCGTGTACTTGATTTTTTTATTGTTAATTTTTAATAAAATTGTCACTGAAGTGAACATTGACTTCTTAAAAAGCATCCTAGCAACGCGTACGTCCAATTTTACAGAAGGAAAATGCTAAGATTCCATCTCCCAATGTTATGATGTAAGTGGTAGCAAAGTGGAAGGATTTCTGCGAATTGAGAACCAACATACGGAATGAAACTAGCCGAAAAAATCAAGAACCACGTTCATATTGACCTTCAAGTAATGAAAAGGTAAGTCAGAGTTATCAAAAACAAAGAATATACCTAATACAATTCACTTATTCGCAGCCCGATGACATCGTCAAAGAAGGAGGACCAGGACGTGAGAAGAAAGGGCGAGCGTGTAAAAAAACAGTTAACAGGTACATATGTATATGTACATTCTTTTGTTCTAAATGAGACTGGCCATACTAAAATCCCCAGCATTTCCCTATTAGGTTTCACAGACGGTGGAGTTATGGCTGCAGATCAACGGAATGAAAACAATTGGCAATAAGACAACTCATTTGATTTCTTCTCGGTTTATTCGAGTGTCTTCGATGAAAACCGACGAATTTGAAAAACGTAATGACAATGGGAGTCATCGATGATCGCCGATTGCCACCAACTTGCTCGTGTCGCAGAAAGCACTGAAGTCCTCGTTTTCAATTCTTGCCAGCGAAAGAGCTTCTTGAAATCAGTTTACTCACAGTGATTAGTGAGGTCTGTTCAAATTGCTCCAAAGTTTTAGTTATTGAGGAGGCCTGCACAGCGTCTGCATCGGAAGATGTCAGATCGGCTGGCCAAGTAGAGATGCAGCTTTATCGATAGTTAACAGGTGTATGAAGTGTTTAAAATTGTTTCAACATTTTTTTTTACAAACAGTTTTAGCCGCTTGCTCTACCTGGCAAGCAGCTGGTTTGTCTTTAGAAGAGCAATACTTTCTCATGTTGACAATTGTGAATATATTTTATTATTACATATTAATTATATCGACTAATTAAATTTATTATAAACTGAATGGCAAATACACAAAAACTAGATCCAAAATAATTATTAATTGTTGTCTGCACCCCACAGATTTCATTAAGTGAAAGCTTTCAGCTTTATTTTTTTTAGGAAGTGCATCTAATCAAACAAATTACTCGTACACAAGGATGTAGGTTGGAAGTCACTAGATGCGTTCTTCATTACCTCGTCAAGAATATTTTTTTGAATTTGTTGCCAGTCATTTGAACTAGAGTTGGTTGAGGAAATGGAAGAACATATAAATGATTTAAGGTTTTTTCGGGTTTTGATTAAAAAAAGATAACGTTATAAAATAAAACAAACTAGGGCTCTTGATTCTACCCGGGTAATACCCGGGTCCAATGCTACCCGGGTACCCGGGTACCCAAATACCCGGGTATTACCCGGGTAGTACCCGGGTACCCGGGTACCCGTAATACCCGAGTACCCGGGTCCTAAAAATACTCGGGTACCCGGGTACCCGAGTACCCGAGTATATTCAACAGCTCGTGTAACCAAGTAGATACGCAAATAAAAAATTTAGTTTTTTTTGTTTTTTCTTATTTAGCTATAATTTATTAACCTAGTTGACACTTTTTAGGAGATTGTTTGGCTTTGTAAGTTGATAACTATAATGAAAAATATAGGACTGGCACTTTTAAAATGGGAACTTTTATGAAGCAATTTTATATCATAGGTAAAATTGGTACATGACCAAATTGGTCATATCTTTGTACTTTGGTTTAACCAGGAATCGCTTTAAATGCCAAACAAATTCCCAAAAAGTGTCAACCAGGTTAATAAATTATAGTAAAATAAAAAAAAACATAAAAAAAAAGTCTTGTTTTACGCGAATTTACTTGGTTACACGAGCTGTTGAAAACACTCGGGTACTCGGGTACCCGGGTACCCGAGTATTTTAAGGACCCGGGTACTCGGGTATTTCGGGTACTCGGGTGCTACCCGGGTAATACCCGGGTATTCGAGTACCCGAGTACCCGGGTGGGTCTTCGGGTACCCGGGTTTCAAGAGCTCTAAAACAAACCAAAGATAGAACAACCATCTTACATTTCTTGATGGAATGATATAGTATAGATACAGAGAGCACCATGTGCTGTGTCCAATTTCTTGTGGGATTATTTTTCACTGCCCAGGCAAATCTCTTAGGCCACATTAGACTATTCTGGTCTACATTCATGATACGAATGTTTATGTTAGAAACAATTTTGATGTTCGTGTTGTTAGGTGTGAGGAGATCAGACTCGATAGTTTTGTCCAGCTTTCATGAACTATTGTCGCATATTTAAGGTCATTTTTACTGCTGATTAGAGCTGTAGCAAATCGTATGTATTCGTTACTAAAATGCGGGTATTTGCTTCAGTAACGAGTAACGAAACGTTACTTTCTAGACAGTATCGTTACTCGCATGTTTCGTTACTGGGTACTGAAGTAACGAAACATACGAGATACGAAACGTACGAGTAACGACCCCATTCCAATTTCAATACTAAATCATCCGATATATGAGATACGAAACGAAGTGATCCACTCAATTTGGCGCATTTAGCATCTCGTATTGATATCATTACCGTAGTCGGAATGCTAACTCCAGATAATTATCTGGAGTTTACTTTTGTCTCGATAAAAACAGTAGTGTTAAGGTATAGTTGAGTTATCGATAATAATACAGAAGTATTAAAAGAGACGTTTTAGTATTTTCTCTATGTGGCCGAAATATACCCATGCCGAAACCAATGTGTTTATGACCTTTTTGTTAATGGTCTTGAAATGTAGCTTAAGAATGTACAAAAGTGTTTTGGTTTTTGAAAAAATTTGTTAATATTCAGAGCAAAGTTTTCAACTAAAAAAAAAACCGAGAAAACGAGGTTTGAAAATCACTGTCAATAGAAAAAAAATGAAAAATTGTTGGACATGGTTGTATTGAAGTGCTAATATTCCGAGATCTGCGCCATGTTCTTTTGAAATAAAGGTCTCTAAAGAATTGTGATAAGATTACAGAACGGATATAAACAAAAAATTACCAAAGTTTTGTCGAAAAAATAGAAAAAAATAAAAAAAAGTTTCCACGTTTGATTAAAAAAAATCGAAAAAAAAATCAGTATAGCTACCTTCAAACTCTTATAACATGAGAACGCCGCAACTTAAATTAATGTTTATGGCTTTAAAATGTAGCTTAGGTTATACAAATTGTTTTTGGTTTTTTTCAAAAAAAATTTTTTTCACTCTTATACCAACGTACGAAACATACTGTAACGTTTTATTCCGGGTTCACAATAAAACTTATTTCGTTTATTTTAACTTCCACTTATCTTTCCGTTCAAATAAGAACACACTTTATTTCAAATCAATTTACTTTTATTATTCGCTCAAACAAACACACTTTTCAATCACTTTATTTACTACTAACAATTTCCAACACTTTGTACTGTACTCTTTCACATTCAAGATTAAACTGTCTCCGGTCGGTGTCCACGCTGCCCTTTTATACCTGAAATTCGGAATTCGAGAATGTCTTCGAAGGTTCTCGTCTTTGCTTCTCGAAGCTTCCTTTCCAAGAGGGGGCGCTTCATACTTCCAGTCCAGTGGGATATTTTGGGATATTCAGCAGTCGAGGGAATTTCTTTGGATGCGTTCAGAGGGTAGTTTCTTAATTACTAAAGGTCCGTTCACATTTCTACCTTTACTGTAGCAGGTAGTGTGTTCAGACTTTTATCTTAAAAGTAGTTCGGTAATTCATCGTTACATTGCCCCCCTCTTAGGATTGTTCGTCCCGAACAACTCCATTGCTTCTTTCACCATTATAACGATGTAAACGGTCACAATGAACTACCTTTAATTTGCCTCTTACCCCTCTCTGTATACGGTAAACCACGTCGTTGATTCTGGTTATTACTGTGTAAGGGCCTTCCCAGTTTTGTTGTAGCTTCGGTGATAGTCCCTTTTGTCGGTGGGGATTGTAAAACCACACAAGTTCTCCTTCTTGAAACCCTGTTGCTGTCGCTCGCGCGTCATATCTTGTTTTCATCCTGTCACTAGACGCTTTTATATTTGTCCTTGTCCGTTGGTGAATGTCAGCCAGTGTTTCTTTCAGGTTATCAACATACTCATCTATTTCCTGTGGCTCATTTGGAACACATCCGAATTTTATCTCACTTGGCAGCCGTATTGTAGAACCAAAAAGGACTTCCGATGGTGTATGTCCAGTGGAACTATGTGTTGCACTTCTATAAGCCATCAAGAATAATGGAATATGTCGATCCCAGTCTCGTTGATTATCGTTGACTACTTTTGACAGGTGTTCTTTAAGTGTCCTGTTAAATCGCTCAACCATCCCATCAGATTGTGGATGAAGCGGTGTTGTTCGCGTCTTCTTGATGCCAAGGAGTGAGCAAACCTCTTGAAAAATCTTAGATTCGAAGTTCCTTCCTTGGTCGGAATGAAGTTCCATGGGTACTCCGAACCTGCTCACCCAATGAAAGACAATCTTATCCACAACTGTTTTGGTTTCCTGGTTTGGGATGGCAAATGCCTCAGGCCACTTGCTGAAGTAATCCATCACTACGAGGATATACCGGTTTCCTTTGTTGGTTTCGGGAAAAGGACCTGCCACGTCTATTGCAATCCTCTCAAAAGGTGTGCCCACATTGTACTGATGCATCTTGCTTTGCATTTTTCTAGCTGGTCCTTTGCTAGCGGCACAAGTATCACATTTTCGGCACCACTTTTCAACGTCTTCTCTCATACGTAACCAGTAGAATTGCTGGCGTACCTTTTCCAGCGTCTTGTTGATGCCTAAATGGCCTCCAGAAGTTCCCTCGTGCATCTCTCGGAGAACATCATTAACCTTTGACTGAGGTACGATTAGTTGCATTACATAAGATTTACCATCTGCGGATTCCCACTTACGCCTGAGTAACCCTTCTTGCACATGAAGTGAGTCCCATTGTGCCCAATATGCTTTGAGATTGGGGCTTCGGTCGGAGATGTCGGCCCATTCTGGTTTCTCTTCATGTTCCTTCCATGCAAGGATGGGTTCGATGTCCGAATCTTCCTGTTGGGCCATCCTGAGTTCTTCATTACTCCAGCCGCAAATGGGATCAGCTCTCGTTCTTCTTACAGCGACAACTTCCTTTTCCTCTAGCCGTGTGCAATGCTTGCAGTCTTGCTTGCACGGGCGCCGAGATAATGCGTCTGCATTTGAATGTAGCTTTCCTCTTCGATGTTGAATCTGACATTGATACGTCTGGAGTATCTCGATCCATCTTGCTACTTGACCCTCTGGATTTTTGAAGTTCAAAAGCCAATTTAGTGCACCATGATCTGTGCGAAGAAGGAACTTCTGTCCATAGATGTACTTATGGAAGTGCTTTGTTGCCAATACCAGAGCTAGAAGTTCCCTTCTGGTCACGCAATAGTTTCTTTCTTGTTTCGAGAGTACCTTGCTGAAATAGGCAACGACCTTTTCTTCTCCGTCATGAACTTGCGATAAAACAGCACCAACTCCAACATTACTTGCATCTGCGTCAATGATGAATTGTTTGCCTGGAGTCGGATAGGCCAACACAGGAGCTTCACATAACCGTAGCTTCAGTTCCTGAAAGCTTTTCTCACACTCACCTGACCATTTAAAGGGTTTACCCTTCTCCGTAAGCTGGTGCAAGCTTTTGGCGATTCTCGCAAAATCCTTCACGAACCGTCGATAGTACGTTGCCAGACCGAGGAAACTCCGAAGTTGATGCTTGTCCTGAGGGGTTGGCCAATTCTTCACAGTGTCAACTTTTTCTGGATCAGTCATTACTCCTTGGGATGAGATGATATGCCCCAAATATTTAACCTCGGTCTTGAAAAGTGCACATTTCTTTGGATTTAACTTAAGATGTGCTTCTCGTAGCCTCTGGAATACAGCCCTTAGGTTTTCACAATGGTCATCAAATGTTTTCCCGTAAACGATGACATCATCCAAATAGACTAGGCAAGATTTCCAGGTTAATCCATTTAAAACGCACTCCATTAAGCGCTCAAAAGTAGCTGGGGCATTACATAGCCCAAACGGCATGACTTTGAACTGCCACAGACCATTTCCTGTGGAGAAAGCCGTCTTTTCTCGATCTTCTGGATGGATTTCTACCTGCCAGTAGCCACTCTTCAAGTCCAAAGTCGAAAACCATTGTGCTCCTTCCATTGCATCTAGAGTATCGCTGATTCTTGGCAGTGGGTAGCTGTCTTTCTTCGTCACATCATTCAGTCTGCGGTAGTCGACACAAAATCGAGTGCTTCCATCCTTCTTTTTGACGAGAACTACCGGTGATGCCCAAGGGCTTTTGGAATTTTCGATCAGCCCGTCTTTCTTCATTATCGATATCATTTCTTCAACTTCACCTTGTTTGGCCAAGGGGAGACGTCTTGCTGGTTGACGAATCGGCCTAGCGTCTCCTGTATCGATTCGGTGCTGCACCAGTTGTGTTCGGCCGTATTGCCCGCTGGGTGAAGAGAAGATATCAGCATATTCATGAAGAAGCCTTCCAGCAACATTAAGCTGATGTTGACTCAAGTTGTCTGATTTGAGAATTTGAGTCTTTAGTTTCTCAGAGTTCATAGTCATCTGTATGTCCATCTCATTGATCTTAGTTATTGCGGACACAGATTCACATTGCCCAACAACTTCTCCTTTCTTAAGCTTGATTGGGTACGGTTTGATGTTAAGTATCCGTACAGGTACCATGTTGTTCTTTGGTGCCACAAGAGTCTTCCCGATGAAGATGTTTTCGGAACTTTGCTCAACTTCTGGTTCGACCATGAGGTATCGATGGCTTCCACAGTTCCCCTTTAACTTCGTCCACACAAAAACTTCTGAAGAAGGAGGCAAGCACATATCTTCTTTGATGACAGTTCTAATTGTTGTTGAATTTTCGTTGCCATAGACCATTGGGATCTCCACATTTCTGTATTTCAGGACTTGATTACCGATATCCAAAATGATTCCATGCTCCTTCATAAAGTCGATTCCAATGATGCACTCGTCACATATATCTGCCACCAAAAACACATGCGAAAACTCTAGTTCTGCCATACGGATCGTAAGACGAACTTCACCGTACACCCTTGCTGCTTCTCCTGTGGCGGTCTTCAGACGGTAGCTGTTGGTGTTATGTAGCCACGTCATCTTCACCAAGTCTCTTCGTACAATAGAGGCAGTGGCACCGGTGTCAATTGTAGCCACGTGTTGGTTGTTATTTATGGTTGCCTCTACTGTCAGACTTTTGTTGTCTCGTTTAGTCTGTGAGACTTGAATTGTGGTTCTGGGGCCATCGATACCAGAAACCAGCTTCTGCCCCTCGAAGTTGGTTCTTACTCGTTTCCCGAATGGGAATCAAGTTGAGGATGAGTGTTGGTTGTATCGCTTACCTGTTGTTGGGCAATATTCCTGTTTCCACAGTGTTGGCAAGCAGTTCTTCTTGGTGGCAATCTGCACTGCCGCTGGAGATGTCCGGTCTTGTTACAGTTCCAGCATCGAGCAGCTCCGTCTCGCTGGTTTCTTTGGAATGCGAGTTTTTGACAAGAGCATTCCTCCACTGCAACTTCTCTTACCCGATGAACGCCTTGAGAAGCCTGTTCTGCTGCTTCCATAGTTAGTGCGAACGCTAATGCTTCAGGAAGGGAATGTTTTCCGGCTGTCCGAATCGCTCGCTGGAGATTTGTATCAGATACAGCACGAATAAAGGCTTCTGTCGCAAACTGACTGATAATATCGTCTCCTGCTTTCGGATATGCCAGATGAGCCAACCTTTCAATATCAGCTTGGAGTTGTTGCAGAGTTTCTCCTCTTTTCTGGACTCTTGTATTCAGTTGGACGCGGAAGACTTCTTGCATATGGCCATCTCCAAAGCGTTTTTCAATTACCTGAACAAGAGCGTTAAAGTTACCATTCTTCTCTGGTGGTAAAGTTTGTAATAACTCAGCAGCAGGACCTCTAAGAGCAAGAGTCAGCGCTATGCATTTGTCTTCGTCATCCCAGCCATTGGTTGTGGCAGCTGCCTCAAACTGTTTCTTGTAGATTGACCAAGAACTTTGTCCATCAAAGGTTGGTGGATGCATCTCCTTCTTCTTTGGATACTCAGCAGAACTTTCTCGAATCTTAATTTTCCGAACTTTGTCAAGTTCTTCGGTAAAACTTTGGATTTTAACTTCTATTCTTTCAAATTTTTCATCCACTTTCTCGAATTTTCCATCTACTTGCTCGAGTTTTTCTTCAACTTTCTCAATTTTTTCTTGAGATTGTTTTGCAACGTCTTTTATGGAAGCATCAAGAGCAACAAACTTGTTCTCGATCGTATCAAGCTTACCTTCGATGAGGGTTTTCTGTTCATCTAGAAGGTTCTTTTGCTCGGTACGTTGTGCCTCAATTTTCTCGAGAACACTACTCTGTTGTTTTTCTAATTGTTCTCTCTGTTCCTTGCGTTGTGTCTCAATTTGTTCAAGAAGATTTTTCTGTTCATCCTTCTGTTCATTACGTTGCTCTTCCAATTTGGCAAGGAGAACAGCCACCATGGACGACATATCGGAAGTATTACTTACTTGTTCTTCTGTCATTTCAATTTCGAATTGAAATGTGTCCAAATTTTCGTTTATCTGGGTTAAATGATCCTGCAGACGAATAATGAGGTCATTTTTCGATCCAGCAGTAGGAAGACCTCGCTTAGTTAATTCCGCCTTCAGCTCAGTCAAACTTAACTGATTTAATGTCTTACCCATTTTAACTTTTTTTTTTTTTTTTTTTTTTTTTTTTTAACGCGAGCACTTTTACTTATTTCAAAATGTTTTAAACTTTTTTTTTTTTTTTTTTTTTTTTTTTTTTTTTTTTTTTTTTTTTTTATTGTTAAAACACACGCGCACTTTTTATTTTATTCGCGAAATTATCTGATTCGCACAAATAAATAAGTTTTATTCCACTTTTCTGACACCAATGTAACGTTTTATTCCGGGTTCACAATAAAACTTATTTCGTTTATTTTAACTTCCACTTATCTTTCCGTTCAAATAAGAACACACTTTATTTCAAATCAATTTACTTTTATTATTCGCTCAAACAAACACACTTTTCAATCACTTTATTTACTACTAACAATTTCCAACACTTTGTACTGTACTCTTTCACATTCAAGATTAAACTGTCTCCGGTCGGTGTCCACGCTGCCCTTTTATACCTGAAATTCGGAATTCGAGAATGTCTTCGAAGGTTCTCGTCTTTGCTTCTCGAAGCTTCCTTTCCAAGAGGGGGCGCTTCATACTTCCAGTCCAGTGGGATATTTTGGGATATTCAGCAGTCGAGGGAATTTCTTTGGATGCGTTCAGAGGGTAGTTTCTTAATTACTAAAGGTCCGTTCACATTTCTACCTTTACTGTAGCAGGTAGTGTGTTCAGACTTTTATCTTAAAAGTAGTTCGGTAATTCATCGTTACAATACTTAAAATACCAAACATACGAAACGTATAAAATACATGAAATATACGAAAAGTACGAAGCATGCGAAAGTAACGAAACATACGAAACATGCGAAACATACGAAACACACGAAGCATACGAAATATACGAAGCATACGAAAGTATCAAAAGTAACGTATACATGCGGGTACTCATTTTGTCGTTACCTTTACAGCCCTACTGCTGATGGTCTTCAAAGTTGAAACTTCACATAAAGGTTTCGAATTAGTTCTGCTGTATTTTAGACATTATGACTAAGAAATGGCTATTTTCACTTACAATTTGTGGTATCTTATTATTTAGGAAATTTACCAGAAGAACAACGGTTAAATTTGTTTTTTTTTTTAACAAATAATATGTAATACTTTTTTTTTAATACTCGTAGACTTTCTTACAAATTTGACTTCTTGGTCAAATAACCAAATTTGTAAGAAATTCGACGAGTAGGTATTAAAAACAAATATTAAATGCACACGTTTTGCATTGATTTTTTTTTCAATGCAAAATATTTTTTTTTATTTTATATTTGCAATAAAAATTATATTTTAAATGCAATTTTTTTTCATTTGCAATAAATTTTTTTGCAAAATATTTTTAGTTGCAATAAATATTTTTTTTAATTTCAAATGCATTTTTTTTTTTATTTGCAATAAATATTTTTTTTAATTTCAAAAACATTTTTTTTCCCTGAGTTAGACTTCTTGGAATTGCTAATAGATTTTTAGGTTTGTGCTGTTGATTGCAATGACTAAGCTGAAAGAATGCAACTGTATCATGTTAAGGGCCCGACCCATAGAATCCGTTGCGTCGAAGTTTTTGACTGACAGCTCGATAAAATACACACGTTCTTATGGGAAGCGACCCATAAGCGACGGATCGGACGGAGACGGACAGATTCGACGGAAGAAGTAGCCCAACTTTCTACTTTTTCATCCGTCGTATCCTTTGACATCATGGTATAAGAAGAGAAGGTATGATCATTAGAAAAAACTCAGTATCGAGAACTGTCAAAACTTATGGCTACTTAAGGTTTTGACAGCCCAGCCCATTGAAATTGTTGTTGCAAACAAATTTGTCTTGGAAATTGTTGTTGCTTTTGACATTGCCAAATGCCAAACGTCAAAACATTATTACCCCATTTTGTAAGATGGCGGCTCTAATGATCATACCTTGTCTTTTTATACCATGCTTTGACATTGGTTTTCAACAATAGACCAGTTCGATTTTCTGTTTCTGAGTGCACGCCGGGGAATTTCAGAACTAAGAACTGTGTTCTTTCATTCTCCGATTTTATGAATTGTGAACTATAATTGTTTCTTTGTGAAGAAAATGTAATAAAATTAACATTTAATGATATATCTAATAAATTATATCAATTAAATACTCAAATTCTGTTGTAGAGTTCAATTTTACTATGCCAAAGTCATACCTACAACTCATAATTTGTTATAAAAAATTCTTTTTAACTGAAGAGCAAGTACCTACAGGAAATCTAGTCGTGCATTTTATTTAATTAAAAAAAAGAAACACAATAATAGTTAAAAATTTCTTGCATTAGAACTTCCTTAGTGCACATTCAGCGAAAAAAAATCGAACAAACCAAGAAATTTGAAGTGAACTGTCAAAAAGCAAGGTCACCCCTTTCCGTCCCATCCGTCAACTTCAACGGATTGATTGACGCAACGGACGCAACGGATTCTATGGGTCGGGCCCTTTAAACTCCAGAAATTTGTGAGTTGTGACCTCCTCTGAAGGAGATCACAATTTTGATAATTTTTATGATGCTCACAATTTGTGAGGGTACGCCAGAATTCGAAAAACCTCACAAAAAGAAACTCACCTCACCTTATGAGGTTCTTGTGACTGTGAGGTTTTCGCTAGAATAATCCGAGATTTACAGCCCTATTCTGGGTAACCTCACTGATGCCTCACAAGTCACAATAACCTCATAACTCGAGATGAACTCGATTTTGTGACTTTTTCGTATTCTGGCGAAAACCTCACAGTCACAAAAACCTCATAAGGTGTGGTGAGTTTGATTTTGTGAGGTTTTTCGTATTCTGGCATTTCCTCACAACTTGTGAGCCTCATAAAAATTGTTAAAATTGTGATCTCCTTCAGAGCGGGTCACAACTCACAATTTACTAGAGTTTCGAAATTTTTCATTTCCATAAAACATCTTGAGAACAAATAAATTTTTTTTTTATTTGTGATTCAACAAAAATGCAATTAGACCATGTTTTGTTGCATCTTATTGCAATCCATAAGCAATTTCAAGAAGACTTATCCCAATGAATGTGCCCCAAACGTCTGCCATATTGGATGTTGGTTGGATCTGAAGATAGTTTCTCAGAAGTCACGATGAATATTTGCGACATGGCTTTCGTCGGCGTCGGTGTTATAGCCTGTTTTCACTAGAGCAAATGAGATGATTTCGATCAAATTTGCGAAATGAGGTTCGAAATGAGATAATTTCCCATACAAATTTCAAATTTGAAATGAGATAATTATCATCTCATTTCGACGAAATTAGCTAGGAAATTAAGTCAAATCGCCTGAACGCACATAAAACTTCATTGTGAATAGGTCACAATCATGAAACGTCAGTCAAAAAAAAAAAAACATTACGGTAAAATAATTTCAATTTGTTTATTTGGCGTCGGTTCGGCAAATAAAAATAAAATTACAAAAAGAAAACATTGAAAAAAACTAATACTTCATTAAATTTTGCCAAAAAAGCTAGACGTGGCCGAGCACATTAAATAGAAGTCGAACCTATCCGATATCGTGCCAAAGATACGTCGCGTCTTTATTAATTCTAAAATTAATGAAAATTGAATCCGACTACGATGATGCCCCAAGCCCATGAGACTGTTCCCACTTGCAAGCTGTCCCACATGAAGTCCCACAATCCGTATTCTACCAAGAACAATATAACATTTAAAAATCAAATGCATAAGGTAAGGAGTTTGATTTAATTGAAAAAGGGTTTTATTGACGTGCGTTTTCAGGTAAAAGGCGTCCTTCCCGGCAAGGAAAAGGAGAAAATTGGACTTAAACCAGCGGCTAACTAGTCTATAGTATTGGCTCCTCCTCAGCAATCAAATGTGCATCAAAGCTTTATCAATTCTCAGCTGAAAAGAAAATCTGGACCTCCATTTACAGTCGAATATGCAACCTAATTCAATCCTCTGCTGCCGGTTATGATGATGCAAATGTGTCCACCCCCAATGATGCTTTATAAAAGTGAACATTTGAATAAAAATTAATACTCTATTGTGTTTATTAAGAGATTTCTTTGATACATTTTGGCCACTATTTGGACACCACACGAAGGGAAACACAATTTGTGTTCGTTCCAGCGAATAGTTAGATATGTTACGATGCTACCATTTAAAATGCATGTCAAAACTACACTTTGCAGCCACTGGTGCACTGTGAAATGTTTTCTCTTGTTTCAAACTGTAGGGTAAAAAAAACCACAATGTTGGCCTCGAGATCGTAAAAAGCTGGAAGAATTTAATATGTATTGTTTAAATGTGGTAAGTTTGAGAAAAGAAATACTAACCTTTATCCAGAACTGCTTTGGATTGATCATTTGGGTCCCTGACCAAATAGTCGAAAAATATCCATTTTAAGTCACTTCCATTTCCGTCGGCCTTTTCGTCTAACCCTCTTCCTTAGCTTTCTATGGTTTTTGCGCTTGTAAAATTATTAATCTTAGGGGCTGAGCATATTATAATAATATTATTTTCCATTTTTCATATTTGTTTTGCTTTTGAAAAATTTTCAATTTGTTTTTTTTTATTTTTATTTTTTTTATTCACTAATTTCAACAAATGTCACATTTCAGGGTTGACACTTCTTGTCAGTTCAAATGAGATAATTTGTAGTGAAAACACTTTTTTGGTAATTTGCTAAATTACCTCATTTGGGGTGTAGTGAAAACAGGCTATTACTTTGGACAGCGATATTTTTAATCACCGCCTAATGATTTATGCTTGAGACCGAAAGAGAGCTGGAGGAGCTCAAGAAATGACCATATCATTAATTAAAAATCGTAGGTTTCTTCAAGAGGATCAAGCAAAACATTTGGATTTCCTGTCGGAGCTGCAACCTTATAGCCTGTTTTCACTAGAGCAAATGAGATGATTTCGATCAAATTTGCGAAATGAGGTTCGAAATGAGATAATTTCCCATACAAATTTCAAATTTGAAATGAGATAATTATCATCTCATTTCAACGAAATTAGCATGGAAATTAAGTCAAATCGCCTGAACGCTCATAAACCTTCATTGTGAATAGGTCACAATTATGACATTTTACGAAACGTCAACCTAAAAAAAAAATCATAGCGGTAAAATTAAATTTCAATTGTGTACTTCGCGTCGGTAAATAAAAAAAATTTTTTATCCATTGAGTGTCGACAAAAAACTGTCAAATCTAAATTCATACTTCAGTGTTGACACTTCTTGTCAGTCCAAATGAGATAATTTGTAGTGAAAACACTTTTTTGGTAATTTGCTAAATTACCTCATTTGGGGTGTAGTGAAAACAGGCTATTAGCTGATAAAGTTGGTATGGATGTAGGATCCCACATCGCTGTAGAATTATCAAAAGTAAGCCAGTAAAAATCACTTCGATTCAGTAATTTATTCTTTTTCTTTTTAATTTCAAAGCATTTGGTCATCGATTCAGTGAAGGTAATGTCGAAGTTATGCAAGATCCTATATCAAAGCTGGATATACGGTACGGGTATTTGTATGGAAAAAATTCCAAACTGACACATCAACGTTCGGGTGTGGAATTTTTTTAATACAAATATCGTTGCCGCTACCCGTACCGCTACCGCGTACCCTCCGGTGTGGCCAAGCCTTTAAAAACTCCAGAGGTGCGTTCTTTTTCTAACAATAAAGTCTGTTCACTGACGTTGTGCTGGACTGTTCTAGGCAGAAAAGTACAGCTTTTTGCTGTTCATTGAGATTTTTTCTGTGCTGAACTGTTCTAGTTTCCTGTTCATTGACAAAACTAGAACAGTTTAGAACAGGATTTTCTGTTCTTGGTTTTGAGTCAGATCAGGTTAGAACAGATGCGTGAGAAGTGTCAAAAGCAAAGCTGTCATTTTTTGTTTTTGTTTTGATTTAATTGTGCGAATATTTCTCGGGTGCTCGTGGTTTTTCTAACTAAAAACATTTTTTAATTATATTTTCCGCAGTAAAAACTCAAAAAATATATAAAACTAACGAGAACCGATAAGCAAAAAATTCATATAATTTACAATTTGTATTTTTTTTTTTATTTTGACAACTGACGTTTAAATGACTGTTCTAACTTGATCTGACGTTTCTCACGAAACTGTGCTGTGCTGAGGTGCGTTCTTTTTCTAACAATACTCAACTATGGTTGTTATGTCAAAAAATATTGTTGATGTGTCATTGTTAGAAATTGTTGGGTTTTTTACAAATCGTTTAGGAACGATTTATTTTTAGTTATTGTTAAACTGTCAAACCACAAAAAAAAAATTGGTTTGAGAATATTTTTATTTGCATAATTATAACAAAATCATATTTTTTTAGTCAAAATAAATTTTCTATTATCATAAAATTACAAAACTCTGTTTTTATTTTCATTTTTTTCCGCTTATTTGCAACGAAAAAAATCTTTGAGTTGGTTTTGTAAACAAAACATCCACTTTGACACATCAACAACGCTCATGAGTGTTCAACTCATATCATGGAGGTGAGTTGGAAATAGTTACGATTTGTAACTATTTGACACTTCAAAACGAGTTAAGGAACGATGTTCATCTGTCAAATAGTTACAAATCGTAACTATTTTGTAGTTTAGGAACGACAAAAGTTAACGATAGTTAACAATAGTTAACTATTGTTAGAAAAAGAACGCACCTCTGTCCTGTTCTGATCTAGAAAAATCCTCGCTGAACAGACTTATAGTCAACGATCGTTGTTATGTCAAAAATTATTGTTGAAGTGTCATTGTTAGAAATCGTTGGATTTTTTACAAATCATTTAGGAACGATTTATTGTTAGAGATTGTTAGACTGTCAAACCACCAGCTACATTTCTTTTGAGAATACATTTATTTCCATTATTATAAAAAAAATTTTGTTTTTTATTCAAAATAAATTATCTTTCATCAAAAAATTACAAAACTTTCTTTTTATTTTCATTTTTTCCGCTTATTTCCAAAAGAAAAAAATCTTTGAGTTTGTTTTGTAAACAAAACATATACTTTGACACATCAACAATCTCATGAGGGTTCAACTCCCATCATGGAGGTGAGTTGGAAATAGTTACGATTTGCAACTATTTGACACTTCAAAACGAGTTTAGGAACGATGTTCATCTGTCAAATAGTTACAAATCGTAATTTTTTTGTAGTTTAGGAACGACAAAAGTTAACGATAGTTAACAATAGGGAAGTTCGAACATTTGTCCTTGTCTTCTCTTTCTATTTACAGTTACCATTTTGACGTTTTAAACTCGGCGAAAATCAAAACAAACCAGCAAAAACAAACCAACAAAACAAAAAAGCAAAAAATACAGCATAGAAATATATTTTAAATTCCGTAATTTTTTCGATTTTTAGACACTTAATTAAGTTGTAGTAGAACGTTACTACCAAAAAAAACACTTGAAATCGATTTGTATGAGTTTTTTTTACAAACAACAGTTCTTTAAAATTGCGCGCATCCTTGAAAAATTTGGTTTGTTTTGATCTTCACCCAGTTTAGGAGATATTTTTTTCTATTTTCTTTTGTTCTTTTGGTACTGACAGATGAGCGAAATTCCGAATAGTTAACTATTGTTAGAAAAAGAACGCACCTCAGCATTCGAAAACACATCATCAATCAAAATAAAAGCAAAAGAAAAAAAAATTCCAATTGTCAGCAGACAAGCTTCTTCTTCTTCGTTCTTCTCATATTGAAGCATAGAGGAAGGAATACCTAGAGAGCCGACTCGTACCCCCCTTGCCTAAAACACCCGCAAATTTAATTTCAGATAATCTCTCTTATTTTTCTCTTTTTTTCGTATCTGTGAATACGTGTGAAAGGTACAATTCGTTTAATACCTTCCTTTCACCAGTAGATGTCCTCACAAATTTTGAATTTAAACATGATTTTGGTTTGTACATGAACTTGAATAGCTCAAATAGCTCACTTCAGACACATAAATATGTACTGAAATAAAAAAAAAGGTTCGTGTTTTGAATTTATTATATTATTTTTTTATGAATTTATTTCCTACTGAGCACTTAAATTGTTTTTAAGTGTTTTGAGCTCAACTCCACAGTTGAATGTGTTGGTGCCATTTAAAATGCACGGGAAAACTACCACATATAAGCACTGTGGAGTTTTTCCTCTCATTGCAGCTTGTAGGGTGGAAGAGAAAAACCAACCGAAGTCGCGTCTCTAGGTATTCCTTCCTCTATGCCATAGAGGAAGGAATACCTAGAGAGCCGACTCGTACCCCCCTTACCTAAAACACCCGCAAATTTCATTTCAGATAATCTCTCTTATTTTTCTCTTGTTTTCCTATCTGTGAATACGTGTGAAAAGTACAACATTGTATATATATTCTTATAGTACTCTCATGAAGTAGAATTTTCTGTTTTGCGTCACCACCGCTGGGATCGCTAGGTTATTTTATGTTTGAACCTTATGCAGAAAATTGAAGTGCAGATCTACCAAAAGATGTCGCTAAAGTATTTTCATGGATTGATAATACTATAGAAATATATATACAATGAGTACAATTCGTTTAATACCTTCCTTTCACCAGTAGATGTCCTCACAAATTTTGAATTTAAACATGATTTTGGTTTGTACATGAACTTGAATAGCTCAAATAGCTCAAATAGCTCACTCCAGACACCCACCTTTCAATACATATGTATACAGAAATAAAAAAAAAGGTTCGTGTTTTGAATTTATTATATTATTTTTTTATGAATTTATTTCCTACTGAGCACTTAAATTGTTTTTAAGTGTTTTGAGCTCAACTCCACAGTTGAATGTGTTGGTGCCATTTAAAATGCACGGGAAAACTACCACATATAAGCACTGTGGAGTTTTTCCTCTCATTGCAGCTTGTAGGGTGGAAGAGAAAAACCAACCGAAGTCGCGTCTCTAGGTATTCCTTCCTCTATGCTCTATGCATTGCAGCTTGTAGGGTGGAAGAGAAAAACCAACCGAAGTCGCGTCTCTAGGTATTCCTTCCTCTATGTCATAGAGGAAGGAATACCTAGAGACGCGACTTCGGTTGGTTTTTCTCTTCCACCCTACAAGCTGCAATGAGAGGAAAAACTCCACAGTGCTTATATGTGGTAGTTTTCCCGTGCATTTTAAATGGCACCAACACATTCAACTGTGGAGTTGAGCTCAAAACACTTAAAAACAATTTAAGTGCTCAGTAGGAAATAAATTCATAAAAAAATAATATAATAAATTCAAAACACGAACCTTTTTTTTTATTTCTGTACATATTTATGTGTCTGGAGTGAGCTATTTGAGCTATTCAAGTTCATGTACAAACCAAAATCATGTTTAAATTCAAAATTTGTGAGGACATCTACTGGTGAAAGGAAGGTATTAAACGAATTGTACCTTTCACACGTATTCACAGATACGAAAAAAAGAGAAAAATAAGAGAGATTATCTGAAATTAAATTTGCGGGTGTTTTAGGCAAGGGGGGTACGAGTCGGCTCTCTAGGTATTCCTTCCTCTATGCTCTATGTATTGAAGTGTGCGTCTCTTGTGTCTACCTATAGAAAAAAAATTGAGCAAAAAAAAAATAAAAATCAAATACTTGAAATTTCTCATGGAACTCTCCCAATTAGCTTGTCTTTGTCGTCGTTGTCGTTGTTGCAACGCAATTTTCATTTATTTCGAAAATCTAAAAAGACAAAGGTGCTCTCGTCGGACAGACAACAACAAATCTTCACAATAAAATTTTCTTTGTTTGTTGCTTCGTTGCTTCAAAAATAAATTAGCAATTGCCTTCTGTCTGTTGTATGTAATCATTGGCCAGCTTTCGCGGAAAAGAAAACCTAGTGCGGCCGTCAGCGACGACGCTGTCACTGCTCGAAAGCGAACTGCAGCTCGCCGCTCAAGTGCCTGTATCTCTCCTTCGGAAGAAGTTATTGCAACCTCCTCCCAATCAAACCGAACATCCCTGCAAGCAATGGCTGTTAGCAAAATAACACATGGTAATGGAACGCCAGGAGCATCTGGCACAAGTAAATCAACATCCCAATCATCATCCTCGACAACCACACAAAAAGGTATAAATCCCGGTGGTACTAGTGGCAGCAATACTGCCACCGGTTGCAGCAGTTCCCTCAACTCTGGCTCTAGAAAGATTTCTAATGAGACCCCAGATCTTACGAGCATCCTCAATAACATTAACATAATCACGGCAGAGCAGAGCAGAGGAAACTGCAATTTTGATATTTCCCGCATCAATCGGGAACTAATCCGATTGCTTGCCCAAGTACCAAATCCCAATCAAGAAGATCTGAAACGATTCAAGGAAGACATCGTCAAGGTCGGAGAGTACTTTGCCAAATTCAATGACGAACATCAAGCCATTACGCATCATTACTTTTACATTGTCTATAAACTGATTGCAGCCGTGTGCGATTGCCATAGTCTTTCAGCTTTTTACCGAGGATATGGTCCATGAGGCAGTGTAGAAACTGCTCACGAATAACTTGTCTGATACCACAATTCGCAAGACTATGAAGCTTCTTTGTGAATGGAAGATGTTGAATTTCTGTCAGAATTTGAATCTCTGGATTCTGGCCATTTGGAGTGGTCTCAAAGATCAGGAAAATTTGATTTGCTGAATGATGTAGCTTTGGAGAATATTGAAAAACTTTTCAGAACTCTGATGATGCCAGTTCTACGCCCAATGATCATGGAAATTGTGTTTCTTATTTTGGAACACACCAAAAATAAACCAGATGTTTTCCATAAGGTTGTTCCATGGATTCCTGCAGTTGTTAGTCAGCTTAAGAAGCAAGCAGAAAAATACTCTGATGATACTAGAAAGTGTTTGCAAATGCTGGTGGATTTGACGACAGCATTGATGGCAACTTTCCCGGGATACGATGACCTTTATAAGCCTGTGGTGGAAGCTTTGGCCGAATTTACCCCATCTTACGACTATCTAAATGCTCATAGAGCAAATAGTCGACAACCATCGTTCTATGATGAATTCCAATGCAAAAGTGGGTTTAGTTAATCTTGGTAACACTTGTTATATGAACAGCGTTGTCCAAGCACTAGCTATGACCAAAGAATTCAGAATATTGCTGTCGAGCAGCAAATCACCACTGTTTATGAAGATTCAAAAGCTAATTGCATTAATAGGCGTGTTTTTTCTATTACTCAGTAGCTACTCATTTTTCATTTTATTCGCAAAACAATAATAACAATTACACAAGTAAGTATTTGTTTTTATTGTTTTTCGATTAAAATAAAAAAATGAGTAGCTACTGAGTTGTAGAAAAAACACGCCTAATGTTACATTCATCTCGATTTGAATTAACTCCATCAAGAGTATTGGATGCAACGCGTCCACCAGGATTCACTCCAGGACTGCAACAAGATAGCTCAGAGTTCCTTGGCTATTTGCTCGACATTTTGCACGAACAAGAGCCTGATGATGCTCCATCATCATCGTCATCATTAACAACAACACAGAAGCAACTGCAACAGACATAGTCGCAGCAGCAGCAACAAATTGAACGATCCTCGACCACAATCGAGAAGACATTCATTGGCAAATTGCCAACAACCTATAAATGCTTGACTTGCAGCTGGCAAAGCACAAACATTGACAGCTTCCGCGACCTACAATTATTATTTCCCGAAGTCAAAAATGATTGTGCATCGAATTAAACCGTCCGGGATCTGATTGATTATTATTGTTCGTCGGAAAAACTTCACGGTGACAATCAGTACTTTTGTGAACGCTGCAAGAAACTCTCCGATGCCGAACGCTTAATTAACGTCATTAAGTGCACCAAAGAACTTGATATTAACACTAAAGCACTTCAAATATGATCAAAGCAATCATAATATGGCGGGCAAACTCATGCACAAGGTCTTCCACAATGAGAATGTATCCGTCAAGGTGTGCTCAGCTGAAACCTTAACCGAAATTGCTTCGGTCCACTATGATCTCTATGCTGGAGTTGTTCATTCCGGATGCAGCATGGAAGCGGGACATTATTACACTTATGCATCAGATGGCAACAACAAGTGGTACAAGTTCAACGACGATGTTGTCAATCAATACAAAATTGCCGAGCTTAACAATCTAATACCTCCGAATACACCCTAGAATCCCCTTCCTAATTGATTATGATGTATTTTTTTTTTGTTTTTTTTTTTTAAATTTTTTGCTCTAATATTTTCATTGTTTTTTGTTCGTTTTTTTTTTCAGTTTTATTCAAATATATCAACAGAAAAACAAAAAATGGAATTTATAATATACACCATACTATAATTATATAGTAGTTGCTTAGAAAACAAACAAGAAAGTAAATTAAACAAAAAAAAAAAAAAATAGATCAACCTGTGCCTACGTTCTATAACTCAGTCGAGAACTTCTCGCATCGAAAAATTTTGAAACAAAAATTCCAAACGTTTCTCTATTTGGAAAAATAACCTGTGTCTGTATCTCGATGTGAGAAGCAACCCTGTAAGTTTTTTATTCCATTGGAATATATTGGAAACTGTCAAAAAAAGGGAAAATATTTTTACCTTTGGCCATAAAAGGTCATATGGACATTGTTTTAAGGCTTGGCCACACCGGAGGGTACGCGGTAGCGGTACGGGTAGCGGCAACGATATTTGTATTAAAAAAATTCCACACCCGAACGTTGATGTGTCAGTTTGGAATTTTTTTCATACAAGTACCCGTACCGTTACCCGTACCTCTACCGCGTACCCTCCGGTGTGGCCAAGCCTTTACATTAAATATCCCAAGGCTCGGTAGTCCGAAGGAAGAGCATTCGGTCGGCGAGTGGAGGGTACCGAGTTCAAGTCACGGTTAGGTCATGAAAATTTTTCATTTTTACTTGCTCTATAGGGCAAGTATTGGTTTCGTGTCAAAAAAAAAAATCGAGGTTTTAATCAAAACTAACATTACGATGATGGAGAAGTCCAAAAAAGTGGGTTTCGTCATGACGTCCGTCGGTCTGTGCGTCTGTGCGTCTGTGCGTCGGTGCGTCCATCTGTACAAGTGGCTACAGCCTAAACGGGTGGACGGATTTTTTTGAAATTTGGTATGGATGTTTTTTTCGTAATTTCCAAGGTTGGTTTTTTTTTGTTTTTTAATATCTCGCTTAGAACGTATACCTCCCATACAAAATTTTCGAGTTATTGCAATTTTCTCGAAAACGGCTCTAACGATTTTGATTAAATTTAACACACGTAATGCTGTATATAGTTCTAACATAACTGCGTTTTTAGTTTTTCTCAAAAAATGCGGATAGTGGAAATATGGTCTTTACGATTTTTTAAATCGCGGATGTCGGCTCTTCCCGTACATCATTATGGAGTTATTGCAATTTTCTCAAAAATGGCTCTAATGATTTTGATAAAATTTTGCATACGTAATATTCGAAGTAATTGCAGTAAAACTGCCGTTTTAGTTATTCTCAAAAAAGTCAAGTCAAATAAAAACTAAATTTTATTTTTTCCCCAACCAAATTTCTTAAAAATGTATATAGAGGCAGCTCTTATAATCTACAAGTAAGCTAACATAAAAGTGCTTTGAACTGCAAGAGCAAGTACGTGCGGCCCCAGTCGTGCATTTTATTTTCTTTAATATTCTTTTTTTTTATTTTGAAAATTTAAGGGACACAAAAATAAATTAACGTGAACACATTTTCAGTAGTAACATCTCACATTTAATGCAAGATTATCAATTTTTTTTCAATTCTCGCATCCTTTTTGCTTGTGAGAAATTTTGGCAGTTCAATCGAGAAATTTTCTCGATTATTTTCTTACAGACACAGTTTTATTCACATTTTTCCAGTCTGTCAAGCATTTTCATTCAGAAATGTTTCAAGGCGAGAAAATTTTGTTTATAGAAACAAACGAATGTGAGAAAATGATTTTTGTGTCGATTCACATTATTTTTGTTCCGATTTGCGTGTTTCATGCGAGAAATTTCTCGATGCGAGAGTTACAGAACGTAGGCACAGTTCTTAAAAAAAAAAAACAAAAAATAAGTATAAAGTGTTGGCAATCGACGATCATCGATGATTCCCATTGTCATTATGTTTTTCGAATTCGTCATTTTGTATCGGAGGCACTCAAATAAACTGTCTTATTGCCATTTGTTTTTATTCCTTGGATCTGCAGCCACAACTCCACCGTCTGTGGAACCTAATAGGGAAATGTTGAGGATTTTAGTATGCCAGTCTCATTTAAAAGAATGTATATGTACCTATAAACTGTTTCTTTACACGCTTGTCCTTTCTGACCACGTCCTGGTTGTCCTTCTTTGACGATGTCATCGGGCTGCGAATATTTTTTATTTTTTTGTTTTTGATCTCTCTGACTTACCTTTTCATAACTCTTGAAGATCGAAATGAACGTGGTTTGTTTCAGGTAGTATCATTCTATATGTTGGTTCTCACTTCGCAGAAATCCTTCCATTTTGCTACCACTTACATCATATGATTGGGAGCTGGAATCTTAGGATTTTTCTTCTATGAAATTGGACGTACGTGCTACTAGAATGCTTTTTAAGAAGCCAATATTAACTTTACTGACGATTTTATTTAAAATTAACAATTGAAAAATCACATACACGACAAGATAAAATAAACTGTTTTCAATTAAAATTTTTAATTTGTTTGACAAATCAGCTGGCTGTCAAAAAAGAAACTCACCTCTATAGTGGTGAATTTGTTGTTTCTTATGAGGTTTTCCGCAGAATACCAAATTGTGACAACCTCATAAGAAACCTCACAAAAAATTGTGACTTGTGAGCATCACAACTTCAGAATAGCCCTGTTAGCGTAGGTGGAAACATAGTAGGGGTATTCACGATCCGATGCAACTGGTCTAGTATCATTGCAAAAGTGCAAAAGTGTAAAATCTTACAACACTACAACAACAAAATATATGGATTGAAATTTTACAATGGTCTTGCACTTTTGCTATACCCTAACCCTATTGCAAAATAAAAATACAATGGTGTAAAATTTTTTTGGCAGATGGAAGCTCGCCGTCGCGTGTCGCCCATGATGAACAGTTTATCTTTTTTATTCTTATTCTTTTTTATTTTGTTTCTTTTGATGTAATTTGTGAAAATAAATTAACCCGAACACAAAAAAGAATGAAATTATAAAAAAATTGAAAAAAAGAAGAAGCATCGGTGGAAAGACAACTCCGTAAAAAAAAAAGAGTAAAGCTGATATAAATCATATCATGGATTCCATTGAATATTTACTATAGATATGAAGAGGTGCGTTCACGATCTATTGTAAAAAAATAAAATTTTACACTTTTACTAGGCCTGTTGCACCAGATCGTGAATACCCCTAGTATTATACTATTATCTCGGATTGAAAGTAGTTGAAAATCTTAGATTTAGGGTAGCTGAACCCAAATCTGAGATTTAGCGAAGTGAATTTAAAATAAATCTCGAGATTTATTCTAAATCTACTTAGCTAAATCTCGGATTTAGCGTAGGTGGAAACATAGTATTAAAATTAACTTTAATCCAAACAAAATCCAGAGGGCCTTACCAATAATCAAATTTAAAGCTCAGTTAAATATTTAACTGAGCGTTAAATATTTCTCCATACCAATAACCAATTTAATAGTCAGGTTAAGGGTTAACGCCACGTTAATTTTATAGTTGGGAAACTGAACTATAAACGCGCGGTTAAATGTAAACGCACGGTTTGTACTGTCATTTGTCAGCAAGAAAAAAAAAACATTTGTCAAGTCAAGCTGTTGAGAAAAATTTATAATATTGGCGGCAATTTATTAAATAAGTAAATGGAAAAATTTATTTGTTTATAAATATTTATCTTTTTTATTAATAATATTCATTACTTTCAGAAAAGGCTGAAAAAGAAAACTAACCCCCTGAATACAATGGTGTAGCTGTGGCTGTAGCTTGTAGCGCAAGTTGAATAATTGGGTGCGTTCACGTACCGATCCAAGGGTATCCGGATACCTTTGTGTTGTTGTAATCCCATATAAAATCTCAGCTGATCGATCAGCTGTGTTGACAAGCAAAAAAATCCAAAGGTATCCTAAAAATTTCTGGATTCTCGTGTATCTTATGGGAGATTTGATGAACAGCTGATTCGTGTTCACAAACGTATCGGATACTTAGGTATCTTGGATAGGGTATCTGTGCGTACGTGAACGCACCCATTCTCAACTTTTTGATCAGCTGCTGCCAACTTTTGTTGTTCTTTCCCTCAGTAAAATTTTGGCAGTACTACAAGCTACAGCCTCAACTACACCATTGTATTGAGTCAGTCTATCGTCGTACTTCACGATAGATGAACATTTTTTTTATGCACTTTTGGCCTCCTTGCTTGGGCTCCATTTTTTAACTTTTACAACCAAAATAAAAATATATGAAGGTATGTAGGTATTTTGTAGTTATATTTTTGTTCATTATTACATTACGTGCAAAAAATGTCACTTCAATTATGTCATTTTGACAACAAATGTAATAGATTTGGTAATAGAAGCACAATTAGTTAAAGTGCCTGGCTACACAGTGATTTTTTAATCGATTGAAAAATCACATACGGTGGCTACACACTGTTGTGCCCAATCACGTTCCACATTTACATTTTCTAGGAACAAACGTCAAAAAGAGGAAAATTTTAGCAATGGAACTGTACTGCCCTCAGAAAATTCAGTTCCCTTCGTGAGCATTTTCCCCCTTCACTCTTCATCCCTCTTTGCCTACAAACTCACTGCTTAGGCGATTGAAAAATCACCGTGTAGCCAGGCACAAACGCGTGTTTATTTTGATTATTAGTATACACCCAATTTAACGCGACGGTAAAATTAAACCCGACGATACTTAAACGTGTGTTTAGCGATTCATTATTGGTAAGGCCCAGAGTAAATAATATGGCCGTTAGTCACCATTTTCCGCGAAGAAAATTTGTTATTTTTTAATTTATAAATTTATTCAAATGACAGTTTATACATTAAAACAAAAACAAATTTCCTGTAAACTGCGATTGAAATATAAAAATTAAAGGCCGACCTGACAGATTGGTGCCCATTTTTGACAAACAAAATTTGACAACGTTCGTAAGAAATTACCTTATTAAGGCTTAACTACATACACCACTTTTTGAAAAAGTACAAAAGTGAAAATATTTTTTTTCTGGCTAGCGCAATTGCTTTGTGAAAAAGAATATACAAATTGTTTTTTAGACCAAAAAATAAGGTTTCTGCATCATTAGTTTTAATTTTCCAGCCCGAAAAACAACACGAAAATGCATTTAAAAATTTTCACTTTTGTACTTTTTCACTTTTTGAGCCAATGTAGTTATACCTTTATGTGTACTATGGATTAAGTGGGATAATAAAAAACGGCTAATATACATCCGACGAAGCGAACTCTGCGTGATCGACGAAATCAAATAAAGCAAAACAGAAAAAAAGAACAAGATCAAAAGGAAACGTCAAAATGAGTCTCAAAGTTTTCGACCGAACACTCACAGAGTAGAAAACCTTCCTTCCCTTTTTTTCGAACTTTCTTTTTCCCTTGCTCTTATGTGCATCTTGAACTTTGCGTCTTCGTGTAGAAGCAGATTTTGGAAACTCCTAATCTAAGATTAGCCCTACAAGGAAACGAGTCCGAACTGGGTTCGAATCGGCACCTCGCATCGGGCTCCTCGGCGGCTCAAATTAGTATGTACCTATTTGTGTGGTGAATTTTTCATTCCGAGAAAACTGAGTCGAGCTCGTAGCTGAGTCGGATCACAAAATGAATCGAAAAAAAGGAATGACGTATGTTCGCTTCAAGCGAACGAGTCCGACCTCGGTCCGAATCGGCTCCGAAGTGAGTCCGACCTCAACTACGAAACGGGTCCCACGGCGCACAGTGGTGCCATTGGTCGTTTTTGGCGTAAAAATTCATTTGCAAGGCCATTTCTGGACGAAAAGTTATGAAATTTGGTACACTCAATGATAACACTGGTTAACAAAATTAAACTTTTTTTTTGTTGCCGAAACAAAAATATACTTTTCTGAAGGTTTTCCGTGTACTGAACTCGAATCTGAAGTCCAAAAAAATTAATCAGCTCTCGTTTTTGAAATATTACCGTTAGAAAATGTAGTACTTCGGACCTTATTCTTTTATATAAGGAAAATTGTTGGAGCATATTTAGTAACGGTTTTTATATGAACTATTTTCCACCTTTTTTAATCTGTCTAAATCTTTCCGATATCTTTTTTACTGCCCGAGATATCCTCAGTTGTTTGGTATTTTTAAAAATTTTATAACGTCATTCTTTATGATTTATGTGAAGCCAAACCCACTTACTTCAATTTAAGATATCTCGGGCAATACAAAAGATATTGACAAGATTTAAACAGGTATCGAAAGATGGAAAACATTTCTTATATAAACCGTTACTTAATATGCTCAAACAATATTACAATTATACAAAAGATAAAGGTCCGAAGAACTCAAAAAAACGGTTTTTCGCATTTTCTAACGGTAATGTCTCAAAAACGGGAGCTGACTAGTGATTTCTGACTTCGGATTCGAGTTCAGCACACCAAAAACTTTCAGAAAAGTATATTTTTGTGTCGGCAACAAAACCCTTGTAAACCAGTGTAATAGTATGGAGAATCAGAAAAATCTGCCAACTTTTTTTTATTCAAAATGGCGGCTCCAAAATGGCGGAAAGAATGGGCATTAAAATAGAATTTTTATTTTCAAAACAGTATATAAGCTAGAAATTGGGCTAAATTCATAACAAAAAGGTGTCAGATCTTAGATTTAGGATTCATAGAAATTTAAGAAAAATTAAAAAATTTTAAAAACAAAGTCCAAAAAATGCAAAATTAGTAAAACACACTTTAAGACCCCTTATTACGCTATTTCATGGATTGTTTTTTTAAATTAGCACAATTTTGAGATCTCTTCTATTTATGTTTCATAAGAAAATTGAAAATATTGCGGTTATATGGTTGCCAACTATGTTTTTAAGTAAATATTAGAAATCATGATATAATGAAAAGTTTCAATGTTCAATAAAACTGAGAATTTATTTTTTTCTGTGAACAAAAATATACTTTTCTAATAGATTTTAATGTTCTAAATTCAAATCTGAAGTAAAAAAAAATGTATGACGTCACGTTTCTTAGATAAAAATTAAATTTGAACTACTTATATCTCAAAAACGTGACGTCATAGATTTTTTTCGACTTCCGATTTGAATTTAGAACATTAAAATCTATTAGAAAAGTATATTTTTGTTCACAGAAAAAATAAATTCTCAGTTATATTTTCTCAATAGAAGAGATCTCAAAATTGTGCTAATTTAAAAAAAAATAATCCATGAAATAGCGTAATAAGGGGTCTTAAAGTGTGTTTTACTAATTTTGCATTTTTTGGACTTTGTTTTTAAAATTTTTGAATTTTTCTTAAAGAATATGAATCTATGAATCCTAAATCTAAGATCTGACACCTTTTTGTTATGAATTTAGCCCAATTTCTAGCTTATATACTGTTTTGAAAATAAAAATTCTATTTTAACGCCCATTCTTACCGCCATTTTGGAGCCGCGATTTTGAATAAAAAAAATTTGGCACCTTTTTCTGATTCTCCATACTATTATCATTGATTGTACCAAATTTCATAACTTTTCGTCCAGAAATGGCAGTGCAAATGAATTTTGACGCCAAAAACGACCAATGGCACCACTGTGCGGCGGCTCAAATTAGTATGGAAATTATAATCACCGAAGTCGTACCTGAGTCGGAACAGCGAAAACCTACCAGAAAAAGGAACAAAAAAAGAAATGACGTTTCGCATTTGCGACCAAAAAAAGAACAAGATTTATTTTTTTTTCACTGAAATTGTTTTATTTTATTTAACTTTCACAAACACAAATATTTACAATTATTTTCTGGAGATACAGCATACAGGTCAGAGCACAGTGGTTCCTCCCATAGATCATAAGTCCAAATTTCAAGGTTAATCAAATTGTTTATTTTTAATGCAGTATTTATCTATGGTAACGGGACAATTAGGTGTCATTAAGATTTTTCATTAATAATTAGTTGTTGAATTTAAATAGTTTTTTGAATATTTTTTTTTTCGATTTGTTAAATAGACTATTTAGGCTATTGATTATGTCGAAAAAAACAGGGTAATAAGGAACTAAGACGTTCACGGGTTTTTATTGCAGGAATCGTTCAATGGGTTATAAGAGAAGATAAAACCGCGGAGTGCTATTAAATGAGAGGGTGGAAACTGAAGATAGGGGTGCAAAAGCCCCTTTTTTGGTTTTTTCAATATACCTCGTAAACCAAGCAAAATTTTGATATATTGCACATAAAACTTTTTGTAGAGAATTAAATTTCCTATTGGAATAATGTTTTTTAAAAATTGAAAAAAAAATTTCCATACCAAAATAGTCGAAACAGTCATAAAAAATATATCAAAAAAATCAATTTTTTGAGTTTTTTTGCTTGTTTACTTGTACATTTTTTTTGGGTTGAGATAGACATAAACGTTGCTCCAAACAAAAAAAGAAGATTAAATTTCCTTCAAAATGCTGTACTCACTATATTTTTTCATTGAAAATTAACCGAAGTATGGCTATTTTAATCTATCTTTTTTTCGCATTTTTAGTTTTACTCAAGTAAAATAGAAACATTTGAGGGGAAAGTACGATAACTTAAGCACCAAGAACTGATAATAAGATTTTGTAGAGGGGTTAAATACAATTATTGTTTACTATGGGAGGGGGGTCAATGTCCCCCCCTTTTGGCGGGAGGGGCAATTTTCTAAAACAAAATTATTAAAAAACAACGGCAACACTTACAGTTTTGATTGATACTTTTTTCAAAAGCTAGAATTATAAACTTAATATTAATTTTAAAATGAAGTTATTTTAATCAATTGTTTTTGAAATAAACGAGTGATTTCGATAAAAAAAGTATTTTGTCTATTTTTCAATTTTCTCAAAAAGTAGAAGGCATAGGAACATTATGATTTTCATGATTTGATAAGAAATCAATTAAGTCAGTTTACTTTGTCGATCAATTTCGTATTGAGGTCCACAGTCTTTGTGAAAATTGTACTCAATGTGTTTGTAAACTTTTTTTTCACAAGTTTTGACTTTAAAATCGGGTATTTCAAAAACAATTCATTAAAATCACTTCATTTTAAAATTAATATTAAGTTTATAGTTCTAGCTTTTGAAAAAAGTATCAATCAAAACTGTAAGTGTTGCCGTTGTTTTTTAATATTTTTTTTTTTTATTTTAAGTTTTTTTTTTAGAAAATTGCCCCTCCCGCCAAAACGGGGGGACATTGACCCCCCCTCCCATAGTAAACAATAATTGTATTTAACCCCTCTACAAAATCTTATTATCAGTTCTTGGTGCTTAAGTTATCGTACTTTCCCCTCAAATGTTTCTATTTTACTTGAGTAAAACTAAAAATGCGAAAAAAAGATAGATTAAAATAGCCATACTTCGGTTAATTTTCAATGAAAAAATATAGTGAGTACAGCATTTTGAAGGAAATTTAATCTTCTTTTTTTGTTTGGAGCAACGTTTATGTCTATCTCAACCCAAAAAAATGTACAAGTAAACAAGCAAAAAAACTCAAAAAATTGATTTTTTTGATATATTTTTTATGACTGTTTCGACTATTTTGGTATGGAAATTTTTTTTTTCAATTTTTAAAAAACATTATTCCAATAGGAAATTTAATTCTCTACAAAAAGTTTTATGTGCAATATATCAAAATTTTGCTTGGTTTACGAGGTATATTGAAAAAACCAAAAAAGGGGCTTTTGCACCCCTATCTTCAGTTTCCACCCTCTCATTTAATAGCACTCCGCGGTTTTATCTTCTCTTATAACCCATTGAACGATTCCTGCAATAAAAACCCGTGAACGTCTTAGTTCCTTTCTAAACTACATAATCAATAGCCTAATTACTATAGCTTCAGACCCACAGTTCACATAAAAAGGTAATATATTCCGAACTGACATTGGTCGCCAGATTGTCAAAACATGACACTTTGGCGACCAATGTCAGCTACCGAATTCTTAATTGTTTAAAATACCGACGAAAAACGCACAAAAACCGATAAACCACGCACACCACTAATTTTTAAACAATTATTTACCATTTTCCGCGATGAAACACGAAGAAAATATGTTATTTTTCAATTTATAATATTTTTAAATGACATTTTATAAATTAAAACAAAAACAAATTTCCTGTTTACTGCCATTGAAATATAAAAATTAAAGGCCGACCTGACAGATTGGTGCCCATTTTTGACAAACAAATTTTGACAACGTTCGGAATATATTACCTTATTATGTGTACTGTGCTTCAGACCAGTGCCGGTTAAAGCACTACCGGCGCCCCTGGGCAAGATTTCAAGTGGCACCTCTAAAAAAAAAATTCATTTAAAAACAATTTTTAAAATCACGAAAAAAGCAATAGCAGATTATGTCTTACCACTCATATACTTGTTAATGCATTTATTGACAATGTGCAGTTTATTAAAGTACATAAGGTTAACTTTAAAAAAAATTAAATATTCATGTCATTTAAGCTCAATTGACAAGTTTACCTTTATTTCTGACTTTTTTGTTTAAACACATTTAAAGAGTAGGTACAATATTTTTTCAAAAACTTTTTCAACTAGGTACATTAATGTCGTTTTCGATTGGAATCACTCAATGATTCACTCATTCTGAAATCCAATAAAAAAGTTTGAATCACTTCGACCCAATTCTGAATCTTAATATCTGTATTGGTGAAAAATCAAATAATTTTTTTTGTTTTTTTTTTCAGTAGGAGAATAAAAAACTTGTAGCAGGCTTCTGAATGATTCCGGACGCTTCCGGACGGCCAATCGAAAACGACATACCTTTATAAGTATTAGGTTTGTTCGTTGTGAGCTCTAGGGCACTCTGGGTCGCTCCGAATTCGTTGTCAAGCGTTTTTTGTAGCTCCTTTTTCAACCAGAGTTATTTCCTCTGTGTTCGATGTTCGCTGATGAAACTAAAGGCGTTCGATGTAAAGTGAAAACCCGAGAAACTCTGATTTTTTTGACAGTTAATTGACATGACTTGAGTGCCCTGGAGGAGGGAACAACGAACAGATCTATTCTTTTATTCTCACACACAAACGTAGTTTTTTATGAGAAATGGAGAAGCTGTCAATTTTTGGCCTTTCTGGATTTTGGGTTTTCGGGATTTTGGAGTTTCGGGTTTTTTGGTTTTCGGAATTTAGGGTGTTCTGGATTTTGGGCTTCCTGGACTTTTAATTTCGGGTTTCTGTCTGTTTTCCTTCTGTTTCTTTATTCATTATTACAGCCTGGATATTACCAGCTATGATTTAGTGTTTTATATATACACGGAGAAAAATGAATCTAGTATTTTATACTCCATATGACTAGTAAGGAAATTAAAGTAAAAAGCCCTAGATTTTAAGTAAAATTTACCTTACGTTTTGAACATTTCTTGGCTCCGTAAAGTTATTTTGACAAGAAAACTATGGTGAACAGAATAAAGTAGTACAAACTTTACCTGTAGTAATATTTTCTTTATGTAAGGTAAAATATATTTTCAACTAAAACATTGTATCACTTTTTTTACTTTAAAATTCTAGTTAAAACTATTTAAGTGTTTCTGGGTGGATTTTGCAAGTTTTATCTTACAGAACAGTGTCCTAGATACAAAAAAAAAGACTCTTGGTGACATTTAAAAGTGCGCCATTTCGTTTTCCCTTTGTGTGTTTTTTTGTTTAACATAGTTGAGTGCGGAATAATTCTAGAAAAAGTAAGTGTATTTTCCATTTGTTTTTATAATTTGTAGTTATGTGAAAATTTTTTAATAAATTAAACCATTAACAAAAACAAACAATAATTGTTTTCTTTAAGCTTCCAATGGAAATGATTCTTTTCATGTCGACGAGTTTTAACATGAAATGCCTAATGGAGGAGCACTGTTTCAAGGATTCAATAAAAGAGGATTTAATCTTCGATTTCTGGAACGAAGTCTTACACCAGAATTTTACATCATCATGTGTTTTTTTTTTTTCTTTTGGAAAATATAATTTTTTCTTTCAGTACCTATTTTCTGTCTTATCTTTTGCATCGTTTTCTCCGTAATTGCGGCTGGGATATTCTTAACAAATTAAGGTAATTTCATATTATTAATAATAGTTTCCTGAAGAAAATTGTAATGCAAGAATCTACCAATATTGTAATAAAATAAAAGTGATAATAACTATTGAAAAAGATAACTAGCTCACGCTCACTTACTTCGTACTAAATGGTTTAGAGGGGGAAATACGTGTTACCTAAGTTATGTTTTTCAATAATTGTTATTATTAGTACTTTTATTTTATTATAATATTGGTAGATTCATGCATTACAATAACTTCTTTAGGAAACTAACATTAAAAGTATGAAATTGACTTTATTTCCTCATTCATTATTTACCTTCCACACGAGTTCAACTTACTTTAAAAAGAAGTATTTTCAGCCTTAAAGTAAGGTAAAATATGTACCTTACTTCTAGTAATTTTTGTTTGAAATTCATAATAAAAAAAGCTTTACTGTAAAGTAAATCAGAAGCTACGAATTTACTAGAACAGTAAGGTAAATTTGATCTTATTGGGGAGTCATCCCTATATTAACTTTACATTATAGTTAAAGGTACCAGAAATAAGGTGGTACATGCCTTATTTTCTCTCCGTGTAGGGGCGCCTTTGCAAAAATTAAATTGGTTGGAGGAATATTAAGATTGCTTTAGTCTTTCAAAAGAAATTGGGGCGCCTTGTTTTTCAAAGATGAACGAAGATTTTGGACACCATTGTCCTTCCGGAAGCCAAACAAATTAACTCAAAACTGGGGGCGCCTTCATTCTTCAAAAAGTTTAAAACAAACAATACGAGCGCCGTTGAAAAAGTAAAATAGAAAAAAATTGGGGCGCCTTTGTGAAAGTAAAAATAAATAAAACATCGATTGGATAGACTTCGTTATTTATAAAACTTTTGTAAAAGTTCGGGGCGCCTACGGCGCCCCTCAGTGCTTGCGCCTCTGAGCGACGGCCCAGGCTGCCCCCCCCCCCCTAAAACCGGCCCTGCTTCAGACCCACCCAAGTAACAATTAAGCTTTCATAAGGGTCAATGCAAGCTATTCTTTTACTTGTTTAAGAAGAAGGACAAGTCTTATGCAAATCATTTTGGCACACATTACCAAATTTCCGCAAGACCTTCCTCCACAGGCAATCCACAAGCTAATAGCTTGTGACGAACAGCGTAAAACGACCTTATGCAGGCCTTTTTACAAAACAATGAAACATTTTAGGGAAGCTATAGCTTCGCTAAGGAAACTATCATTTGCATTGGATGTTATAATAAGGCCTTATGGAAGCTGTTAGGTATAAGATGTTGAATTTATGAATAAAAAAAAGATTTTATTGAATTTTTTTCTATTTTGTTTTTTACCCACTTCCAAAAAGGAGGAGGTATTCAATTCGTCTGTATTTTTTTTTTTTTTTGTTTTTTTTTTTTTTATGTTTGTTACCGCATAACTTTGGACTGATTGAACCAATTTTGATAATTCTTTTTGTATTGGAAAGCTAGTGGCTGCAGTGTGGTCAATTTCAATTTCGTTCACTTTTAGCCATAGGAACTATTTTAAAAACCATAAAACCATGGAAGTCGGTTTTGTTTTTTTGCTGAAAATGATTATTCTTCTTTTTTGGCCATGACAATGCTTTTCCTGTCGTTCTGAAATGGGAAGAATTTTATTTTAATTGAAAAAGAACACATTTTTTTTTATTTCACAAATGGCCCGCCAGGAATCGATCCCACGTACCTCCGCATACCAAACCAGCACCTTGCCAGTAGACCATACTCGTATATTAAAGATGAGTGGCAAAAAGGGAGCTAATTGAAACCTCACATAAAAATGCAATGTTTTTTTTTCTAAAGTGTTACAAACATTGCATATCTGCAGGATAAAAGCTTTGTATACTTATTGGTGAAAAACATTGCATGCTTGAGAGGTGAAAACATTACATACTTACAAGAACCTCTTGGAACAGGTCTTGTGAAAGCCTTCTGTCACTTGAAAATACAAGGCTTCTTTAGAACGGTTCAAACAGGTCTTATAAAAGTCTTCTTTAACTGATATTTACAAGGCTTCTTCTTAACACTTCTAGATAGCCTTAAGGAGACCTCCTTTCTTTCCAAAATGGATGACTTGCGTAAGTAAGCCTTAAACTAACCGTATACAAACTAAAGCTTGTCGAATCGAACAAAATGAACCTTATGCAAGTAAAATTGTTACTTGGGCATTGCTTTCTAACGAAAGAAATTTTTAAAAAATCAAAAAGCGACTTTGTCCAAAGAAATTTTAAATTTATTGTTGTAATTCCTTTGAAAATAAAATACTTTATGTAAAAAATTACTTTTTATTTGTCAATACACGAAAAGCTGCAAGTGTGTGAGTGCAACCTCGTTTTTCCTCGTATTTCGCGTTTTCAGGTCGGAATGTCTTTTCTGAGCTCGGTTTTCTTGCTTTGAGGGTTATTTGAAGCCATTTGCAACCCAAAAACAGAACGCGATTTATTTGTTTTTTTTTCGATTTTCACTACAAAAATGTTTCACTTTATTTTCACAAACAAACAGAAATATCTATTTTCACAATTTTTGTACGACAAATTGATGAAAGCAATTGTTGCTGTTTAATGCTGGTGGTGGTTTTACGCGTTGGTTTGCCGGAGAAGAAGAGTTCCTACGAAAAACACAAAATGTTAAAATATTCCAATTTATTAACAGGGTTTTAATATTTATGACGATTCACGACAAGCGAAAAACTGCAACAAATAACAATGGCGCTTTCTCCATTTGGACACACCGTTTTACTCACACACAGGGATGGGACTTTTTGAAAAAAATGTCGAAGTAGATTTGAACAAAAATAACGCAGTAGATTCATTTTTATCGCAGTAGATTTTTATATTTGTATAAAAATTCATAAAAATTAACAAAAACTCAACATTGATTTCTTTTTAAGAAAATATAACAAAAACAGAAGAAAAGACAAATGTAAGCATTGACTGCAATCAGAAATACGATCAAACAAAAATAATATGTTCATAACATTTAAACATGAGATTCACGTGAACCCGAAACATTTTTGTTCGCACAGAAATTAAAAATATATTGTAATTTTCCCCCGAATGGAATTTATATTTTCGGCAAAACTAGTTCCTTGTGCGTCACTAAAATTTTAGTTAGAAAAGACCTGTCGACTGCCTCACTCATTACCTGAAAAAAAAAGTTCAAACTACGGGGAGTTTTCTGAACGTGAACAACTTTCCGCACGGGTAAAAGTTAAATTGAAAAATTGAATTTTTGCTGCAATTGCAGTAGATCTACTGCATTTTTTTCAAGAAACAAATCTACAGCCTTTAAATAAAATCTTCTGCACTTTTTGTTTTAAAATAAATCAGCGATTTTCATGTGAACAAGATTTCACCCGAAAAAATTCAATTTTTCAATTTTACTTTTACCCGTGCGGAAAGTTGTTCACGTTCAGAAAACTCCCCGTAGTTTGAACTTTTTTTTTTGACAGGTCTTTTCTTACTAAAATTTTAGTGACGCACAAGGAACTAGTTTTGCCGAAAATATTAACTCCATTCGGGGGAAAATTACAATATATTTTTAATTTCTATGCGAACAAAAATGTTTCGGGTTCACGTGAATCTCATGTTTAAATGTTATGAACATATTATTTTTGTTTGATCGTATTTCTGATTGCAGTTAATGCTTACATTTGTCTTTTCTTCTGTTTTTGTTATATTTTCTTAAAAAGAAATAAATGTTGAGTTTGTGTTAATTTTTATGAAATTTTATACAAATATAAAAATCTACTGCGATAAAAATGAATCTACTGCGTTATTTTTGTTCAAATCTACTTCGACATTTTTTTCAAAAAGTCCCATCCCTGGTCGTGACTCGTCCAGTGAGGTGCTAAGGTGATCGAGATATTTGAAATCAAAACAATTTACGTGTTAAAAAAAATAAAAACCTTATCCGTATAGATTTTTGAAAAATCCAGATAATTATCCAGATTTTACTTTCTCTCGATAAAAACAGTAGTGCCAAGGTACTTTATTTGATGTGTTATGGGTATTTTATACAGAAATATCTAAAAATATCAACAACAACAAAAAAAGCGGAGAAAATCAATGTTAATGGTCATGGTCTTAAGGCTTATATTTTTTGTATTTTTGTATTTTGTTTTCAAAAAAAAACTATTTTGTGTTTTTCCAATAAAATATTAAATAATAGTTGTTTAAAAGAATCGTTTGTTTGTTTTGAAGATTTTTTTATTTTCAGATGAAATTAAAATATGGATTTTAGCAATACGGATATAAACCCATGAAAGTGCTCCAAATAAGGACTTTAAAACTGTTGGCAATTCTGTTGTGAGTGTTAGCATTGAAAAAATCGTGTCTATTTTGATTAATTTTTTCCTATAATTGTATAACACGTAATTTGTAAAATTATTGACTTTTGTTTTTGTTAAACATTTTTTCGTTCCTAGTTAAAGTGTTTTTACTACCTGCTACGATAATCAGGACAATATTTTCCCTTCTAATACAGATGATCTTGACTTCAAAGTCAACGATCTCACCAAAGCTCTAAACAATTCCATGGCTAACTCTTGTCCCCTTACCATAATAAGAGGAAAGAAAAAACCGCACTGGTGGAACAAAGAGCTAGAACCGCTCAGGAAAGACTGTAGAAAGGCTTTCAATAGGGCTAAACAAACAAGGAACCCATTAGACTGGGACCTGTATAAAGTTTCTCTAAAAAGATACAAGAAACAACTACGGAAAAGTAAAAGATCCTCCTGGAGGAACTTCTGTAGTAAAATTGAAGATTCCTCTGAGGCATCTAGACTTAGAAAAATCCTTTCAACTAATCCAACCATGCCGAGCTCCCTAAAAGACTCAAATGGCGATTGGACTAGCTCCTATGAGGAATCGCTAAACTTGCTACTAGACACTCATTTCCCTGGTAGCTCGAACTCAATAAGTGACATTGGTCACCGACCCAACCAATTTTATCAAATTAGCAAAGATCTTATTTCCAAGGATAGACTAATATGGGCAATAAATAGCTTCCATCCATACAAATCACCTGGGCCAGATGGTATCATACCCTCTTAATTACAACACGTCTCAGATATCATACTACGAAAGTTGGAAATTATAATGATAAGCTCATAAGCTTCTCGTATATTCCAAAGGCCTGGAAAGATGCAAAGGTGGTTTTTATACCAAAGGCGGGAAAATGCTCTCATGTCACTCCAAAAGATTTAAGACCTATTAGTCTATCATCCTTTCTGCTTAAAACTCTAGAAAGAATGATAGATATCCATCTAAGACAGGAAATTGAACCATGTCTGATCTCTAAGGCACAACATGCCTACAGTAAAGGGAAATCGGTGGAAACTGCTCTCCATTCTCTGGTAAGCACCATTGAATACTCTCTACACTACAAAGAGTACACTCTTGTCGCCTTTTTAGACATAGAGGGTGCTTTCAATAATGTCAGGAACTCAGCAATCATGAATGCTCTTGACAATCTCAAAATAGTAGACCCGCTTAAGAACATGATAGAAATCATGCTTAGTAGCAGGATTATCAGTTCAGAGTTGGGAAACTTCAAAACCCGTAGAGCAGCCAACAGAGGGACCCCTCAAGGAGGGGTCTTATCGCCTCTCCTATGGAACTTAGTAGTCAACGAACTGCTGGGCAAATACCCACAGACACTTGCAGAACTTCTACAAACAGCTTTAAACAAGCTAATTCACTGGGCTAGAGGATGTGGATTGGATATTAATCCCCACAAAACGGATCTTGTCCTCTTCACGAGGAAATACAAGATTCCAGACTTCAAACTCCCTACAATTAAAGAGGTAACACTTACTCTATCCGATCAAGCTAAATATCTAGGACTGACCTAGAAGCTCAATATTGAAGAAAGAGTTAAAAAAGCCAATGTGGCACTCTTTTCATGCAAAAAAGCCATTGGTGGCAAATGGGGATTTTCTCCTAACATTGCACACTGGCTGTACACATCGGTCATAAGACCAATCATTACATATGGGATGGTAGTTTGGTGGACCGCACTGGACAAAACGATAAACTTAAACAAGCTTATCAAAGTCCAAAGGTCAGCAAGTATGTGCATAAGCGGTGCGCTGAGGTCAACTCCTTCTGACGCCCTAGACATACTTCTAAATCTCACACCCCTAGACATCTTCAGCAAACAAGTAGCAGCTAGCTCAGCTACTCGTCTAAAAGCAACCTCTCAGTGGACCAGTAATCATATTGGCCACACAAACATTTTAAACAACTTCGGATTCCTTCCGGATCGTCTAGACTATACCTTACCTCAACTGGTGTTCGATAATAATTTCCAGAACTCCATTCCCTCCAGAACTGAATGGGAGAACCTTAGTACTCTGGATAATGACTCTTTACACTTCTATACTGATGGTTCAAAAACCAACGAAGGTGTAGGAAGTGGCATATTTTCGGAAAAACTGAATCTCAGTCTCTTCTTCCGCTTACCTGACCAATGTAGCGTGTTCCAAGCAGAAATTCTGGCGATTAAGGATGTTCTCTCTTGGCTCAGAGAAAACGTAATATCCAACACGGATATTCGGATCTTCTCGGACAGTCAAGCAGCCATTAAATCTCTTGCCTCTGTCTCTACAAACTCAATCACGGTCCTCGACTGTCAAACATCTCTAAGGGAGATGTCTGCCCAAGTAACAATTTTACTTGCATAAGGTCCATTTTCTTCGATTCGGCAAGCTATAGTTTGTATAAGTTTAGTTTAAGGCTTACTTACGCAAATCAACCATTTTGGAAAAATAGGAGGTCTTTTTAAGGTTATCTGGAAATGTTTAGAAGAAGCCTTGTAAATATAAATTAAAGAAGACCTTTATAAGAGCTGTTTGAACCGTTCTAAAGAAGCCTTCTATTTTCAAGTGACAGAAGGCTTTCATAAGACCTGTTCCAAGAGGTTCTTGTAAGTATGCAATGTTTTCATCTCTCAAGTATGCAATGTTTTTCACCAATAAGTATGCAAAGCTTTTATCCTGCAGATATGCAATGTTTGTAACACTTTAGAAAAAAACATTGCATTTTTATGTGAGGTTTCAATTAGCTCCCTTTTTGCCACTCATCTTTAATATTCGAGTATGGTCTACTGGTAAGGTGCTGGCTTGGTATGCAGAGGTACGTGGGATCGATTCATGGCAGGGCCATTTGTGAAATTAAAAAAAAATGTGTTCTTTTTCAATTAAAATAAAATTCTTCCCATTTCAGAACGACAGGAAAAGCATTGACATGGCAAAAAAAGAAGAAAAAACAAAATAGAAAAAAATTCAATAAAATGTTTTTTTTTTATTCATAAATCTAACAACTTATAACAACCTCCATAAGGCCTTATTATAACATCCAATGCAAATGATAGTTTCCTTAGCGAAGCTATAGCTTCCCTTAAATGTTTCATTGTTTTGTAAAAAGGCCTGCATAAGGTAGTTTTACGCTGTTCGTCACAAGCTATTAGCTTGTGGATTGCCTGTGGACGAAGGTCTTGGGAAAATTCGGTAATGTGCTCCAAAATGATTTACATAAGACTTGTCCTTCTTCTTAAACAAGTCAAAAAATAGCTTGCATTGACCCTTATGAAAGCTAAATTGTTACTTGGGTGAGCAGTTTAACATTCACCTCGTATGGGTGCCGGGACATAGAGACATCCCAGGCAACTGCAGGGCAGACGAACTTGCCAAACTAGGAACAATTACTCCTCTCCAACCAGAAAGGAACAATATAGGAACACCTATCGCTACATGCAAACTTATGCTAAAGCAGGACGCTTTAAAGAAAACCAACCTCAGATGGACTCAGAGTAATACTTGCCTAGCAACTAAACAAATATGTCCTTGTATAGACTTGAAACGTTCAAAGGGTTTGTTAAATTTAAACAGAATGCATATTAGCTCCACCATAGGTGTCCTTAGGACACTGTCTAATAGGTAGACACGCAAAAAGAATGGGCGTGTTCTCTAACGATTTCTGCAGAAGTTGCATGGATGAAGAAGAAGAGGAAACAGTTCAACATCTTCTGTGCACCTGCCCTGCTCTCTCTAATAGAAGAAAACTCCATCTAGGAGAATTCTTCTACGAATACACTAGCGATCTAGTGAAAACGGACGTTAAAAGTCTATCTTCATTCATAAGAAGCACCGAGTGGTTCGGCTAGTGAGTCCCAACTTGCTAGTCTTTTGTGGTATCACAATGGATCCATAAGGGTCTAAGTGTGTCGGGTAAATTGCCTGACAGCCACTACTACCTAACCTAACCTAGTTAAAGTGTTTTGAATTTGTTATTCAGTGAATAGTTCTAAATTAATAAAAACATTTTTGTGCCAAGAATTCGAAGTGAATTAATATTTTATTAGAGTATGACATTTTGCAACTTCTCTAAATTCAGCAACAGTTTGGTGCATTTATTATAATATACATTTTGGTGCTATTCGTGAAACTACATCTTACCAAGAACAAATTATATTGCATACTTTAAGGTGCGCAAAATTGTTTAAATCACAATACAGTACAGTCGGTAAAATTGAAACTGAAAATATAAAAAATAAAATCAATATTTTGTCTATTTTTTATAAAACCTTAAAACAATAAAATGGCAAATTGTTTAATGTGCTCGGAAGTTATTTTGAAGAACGAACAATCCATTGCATGTAGTGGGGTGTGCGGTGCCTCATATCATCTAACATGTGCTAAAATGGAAGTCTCAATCTTCGAAATATTTAGCGCTCATACAAATTTGCATTATTTTTGTGATCGTTGTAATTTTGGTAAGTCTGTATCTCTTTATTCCAAGGTTGACAATAACTCATCCCAACTTTTGGAACTTAAAAATCTTATAAATGAGGTAAAGACTACAGTGGAAAGTTTGCTGAAACCTACGCCGCCTCTTACTCGAGGTGCCAAAAGGAAAGCAGTTATGCAATCAGGGCCTTCAAGCAAGAAGCAGAACATAGAAGCTGACAGTCTGGAAGGTTCAACAAACGGACCGGTTACCCCGCTTCCCGATTTGCCTGAAGCAGTTTCTGAAACTGTTGCCACTACCCCGATGGAAACTGAAACAAACGTGTCAAACGTTATACCACCTATTTTAAAGACGTCCATTTCCCCAGCCCGGACCTATCGCAAATTTAAAAAAAAAGTATGCCAAACTTTTGTACAAGTTTTGTACAGTTTTGTACAACCAAAGCCGAGTTTTGTACAAGCTTACAACGAAAGTTATAGCCAATTGAAAGTACCGGGCTGGGGAAACGTTTCCTCAGCCCGGACATTTTTTAAAATTGTATCAAAATTAAAAAAAAAAAAATTCTAAAATTATCTACGAGTTTTGTACAGTTTTGTACAACAAAAATCGAGTTTTGTACAAATAATTAGAGCTAATTTAAGTTTACACTGGGTACATACGTACCAAGCCAGCGTTATCCAAAACTTACAAAACTTAAATGCAAATTCCATCAAAAAGTTATGTACAGTATTGTACAGATAAATGGTACAGGTAAAATAGTACATTAAATCAAGAAATAAAAAAAAACTGTTACACTCATGAAACTTGGCAAAAAGTTTGCTTTTAGGATAAGAACCAAGTACAAAAAAAGTCTATAAAAAAAGTTGGGTGAAAGGGTGTTTTTTCGCGGACAAGAGGGAGGGGGTGAAGGTCAAAAATATACTGAAAAAAAATTTTTGTGGAATATCATCATATGACACATGTTTTCAAGGTATTTTTTGATGCTGATTCTAATGACATAAAATAAAGTTATAGCCGATTGAAAACAAGGGTGACTGTTTTTTTACTTCAACAGGTAAAATATAACCGAAACCCATTGGAAGAACATGCTACACTGATGAAATTCGGGATGAAGGTTTAAGATAAAGCAGGGACAAAGGATTCATAAAGTTCTTAAAATTATTTTTGGTGAAAGGGTGTTTTTTTGATGGGTTAAGTTGTGTGTGAGGAAGGTATCATAACAGCTGACTTAAATTTTATTAATTTTTAAAACTTTGTGTAAATGTTTTGGTTGGTATAAGAATTAAGAATCTAAAAAGTGTAGGTACAAAATTATCTTGAGTGAAAGGGTGTTTTTTTTTAAGAAATGATGAAATTCCTACTTCATTGATTTTAAATAACTTGCATACCTTTGGAAGTTACATTTTTCCGCCTTAGAAATTCTTACAAATTTTGGGAGACTTTTTGAAATAGTGCGTTGCATACCTTTGGGTGATTTAATCATAAGTTCATAAGTGAAAAATAGTAGTATACTTTTCGGAAATCTGTATGTAATATTCTAATTAGGTTTCAAGGACACACAATGTAGATTTTTGTTATTAATTAAGAACGATTCAATTTAATTAATATTGATATCAGCAATTAAATTAGATGTACCATTTTATCTGTACAATACTGTACATAACTCTTTGATGGAATTTGCATTTAAGTTTTGTAAGTTTTGGATAACGCTGGCTTGGTACGTATGTACCCAGTGTAAACTTAAATTAGCTCTAATTATTTGTACAAAACTCGATTTTTGTTGTACAAAACTGTACAAAACTCGTAGATAATTTTAGAATTTTTTTTTTTTTTTAATTTTGATACAATTTTAAAAAATGTCCGGGCTGAGGAAACGTTTCCCCAGCCCGGTACTTTCAATTGGCTATAACTTTCGTTGTAAGCTTGTACAAAACTCGGCTTTGGTTGTACAAAACTGTACAAAACTTTGGCATACTTTTTTTTTTTAAATTTGCGATAGGTCCGGGCTGGGGAAATGGACGTATTTTAAAGCTTATTCCCAAACCTAAAACTATTTTCCTTTCGCGATTTGATGCATCGACGACTGAAGATGATATTGTAAATTACATAAAAGCTTTTACAAAAATCGAAAATTTAAATGAAATAACATGTACGAAGTTTAAATTTAAATATGAAAGGGAAATTGCTTCATTTAAAGTTAAAACGCCTCGTAATCTGTTTGATTTAGTTGTAAATCCTAAAATGTGGCCTGAAAATACAGTTGTTCGCGAGTTCGTCCACGCGGCCCGCGAAACACTGTTGATCCTGAAAAACTTTGTATCACAGTTAATAATTCAAAAAACCTCAAAACTCTGTCTATTTACTACCATAATACAAGTGGAATGAAATCTAAACTGAACGAATTGTATCTTAAATCCTTTAATATTGAATATGATGCCTTAGTTTTAACCGAAACATGGCTGAATGATACTGTTGGTGATAATAATATCTTGTGTAGTGACTATACTGTGTTTCGCAAAGATCGAAGTGCTCAAACGAGTGATAAGAGCGAAGGCGGGGGTGTTCTCATTGCCCTTAAATCTTCCCTTCAATCTATTGAAATAACTGCTTTGTATACAGATATAGAGTTCATCAGTGTAAAAACCACCATCCATGGAAAACCGTTTTTGTTTACTTGTTCTTATATCCCACCCAAATCATCTTCTGAAATATATAAAAAGCACGCGGAATCGATTTCACATGCTATCAAACAATCTTCCGACGCGGTATTATTTATTTTAGGTGATTTTAATATGCCAAAAGTTAACTGGATTCCTGACCCCGAAGCCGGCTCTTTTCTTATTCCTGTTTTACCTGAAACTCTGAATGAAGATTGTTATTCCTTTGTCGATGAATGTTGTGTTAACGGTATTGTTCAAATTAATTTTATAACAAATAATAATGAGAAATCTTTGGATCTAGTGTTTACTGATTCACCTGAAATAACTTCTTTGGAAAAATCCTGTAAGCTTGACTTCAAAAATGTAAACGAGCCTCTGTTTTTAAATCTTTTTCAATCATATGATTGGGAAAATATGTTTGTGAACCCTGATGTAAATGCTTGTTGTGCTGCCTTTTATGTAAACTTAAAAAAATGGGATCTCCAATTAAAAATAAAATCTGCATACATGAATTATGTGAGTAGAATTCAACATCAGATTTCGGAAAATCCCAAGTCATTTTGGAATTTTGTAAAAACTGAGAGGAAAGAATCCAAATTTCCAGCTACAATGAACTTCTGTGATAACACTTCTAGTGAGACTGATACAATCTGGGATATGTTTGCTGACTTCTTTCAACACGTTTACAAATTACCTGATTCTTGTGATAATAAGAACTGTGATACCTTAAATAACAATGTGCAATATTACCCTCAACTGAATTTTTCCGTCCCTATAATAAGTGAAACTGTGATAAAAGATTATATTTTAAAAATGAAAAACTCAATGTTCTACGGTCCTGACGAAATTCCTTCCTGTATAGTGAAAAAATTTATGTCTGTTCTTGTACGCCCATTGTGTTATTTATTTAATTTATCTATACAAAAATCAGTTTTTCCGGTTTATCTGGAAATCTTCATTTATTTTACCCTTGCACAAAAAAGGAAATAAATTCAATATTGAAAATTACAGAGGTATTGCTAAACTGTCTTGTATCCCAAAAATGTTTGAAAACATCATGTGTGACCTCTTAAAAAGTAACTGCAATCAATTAATTTCTCCTTATCAGCATGGCTTCACAGAAGGAAAATCTACAACCACAAACTTAATGTATTTCTGCTCGGAAACTGTGATAAAAATCAGGATGGTTTTCAAACTGATGTTATATACTTAGATTTCTCCAAAGCGTTTGATCGTGTTAACCATTCGATATTACTGAAGAAATTAGCCCGTATAGGCTTTCCCAACTGGTTCCTCGTGTGGCTGAAAGCGTATCTTTCAGAAAGAACTCAATATGTACTGTTTAAGAATAAAATGTCTAAAATTATAAATGTCTATTCTGGTGTCCCTCAAGGCAGTCACATTGGTCCTCCATTATTTGTGTTATTTATAAACGACATGTGTAATGTAATAACTCGTTCAAAGATTCTTATGTCTGCCGATGATACAAAATTATTCCATTCTTTCAAGAGCCATGAAGATGCACATTTTCTCCAAAGTGACTTAAATAAACTTTTTAATTGGTGCAATATAAATGATATGTCTTTAAATTTATCAAAATGTAAAGTTATGACCTTTACTCGTAAGCTTTCTCCTTTGATAATGAATTATACCATTGCTGATAAATCATTAGAACGTGTCAGTTATTTTTGTGATCTTGGCGTTATTTTGGATGCTAAATAAACTTTCAAAAACCATTGTGACTATTTAATAAACAATGAAAATCGTAAACTTGGTTGCATACGACGGTGGGCAATAGATTTTAACGACCCACAAATACTTAAAACTTTATACTGTGCTCTTGTGAGATCTGGACTTGAATATTGCAGCAGTGTATGGTGTCCACGTTACACTTCAAATGTAAATCGGATCGAATCTATTCAGAAAAAGTTTTTACTGTTTGCGCTTCGAAATCTACCTTGGAACAGAGATGTTAACCTACCTCCTTATACACATCGTTTAAAATTAATAGATCTTGATACTTTAAGTAAAAGAAGAACCATTATAAATGTCCTATTTGTGTTTAATTTATTGACAAATAAAGTTAACTCAAGTGAATTATTGTGTAAAATCAACATAAATGTCCCAAGTAGATCTTTTCGAAATTATGAGCTTTTAAATTTAAGATTTAACAGAACTGTATATGGTCAGCATGAACCCCTCTTTGCAGCATGTGTCGATTTAAATAATTATAGCGATTATATAAATTTTAATAATAATTCAAACAATCTAAAAATATTGTTAAAAAATGTAATTGAATGAAAAACTGTAAATAGGCTAAGAATATATTTTGTAGCTAAATAAATAAATATGAAATATGATAGTGCAATCAAAAAGTACAAGTTTCAGTGCATTTTCTGTAGGTAAAAAAGTACTGGAAAATGTACATCAGAACAACTTCCAGAAGTGCTTCGCTGATGCACTTTTGAAGTACATTTGTCTGGAGGGGAAATTTATTTCATCTTGCATGCAAGAAAGAGATAGCTGCTTCACGTATTCTTATATACAGAAAGTATATAACTGAGTTTTTTCCCGAGCTCCTATCTTTTTTCAGTGGAAAAGAAGTACTTCTTTTACGTACATATTTCACCGGTTTTTTTCTGTAGTTCTGCGTTTGCTGGGTAACTACATACACCACTTTTTGAAAAAGTACAAAGGTGAAAATATTTTTTTTCTGGCTAGCGCAATTTTTTTGTGAAAAAGAGTATACAGATTGTTTTTAAACCAAAAATAGGCTTTCTGCATCATTTGTTTTAATTTCCCAGCCCGAAGAACTATACAAAAATAAGTTTGAAAATTTTCACTTTTGTACTTTTTCACTTTTTGAGCCAATGTAGTTAAGAATATAAAAATCATTTTTGGTTTTTTGTTAAAAATAATAATTTTTTGAATCCAATGTGTAATGGCCATACCACTACGGAATAAAAAAAAAACATGAGCACGGCACTTTTTTGACTGACAGCTGCCCAAGTGTATGATGTACAGTGGTGCCAAACATTTGGACGGATTTCAAAAATCCCGATGTCGTTTTTTTGCACAAAATCTATACAGATAAACAAAAAAACACACCTATAATTAATTAATTTATGTTACTTTAACCCATTTCTTGAAAAAAAAAAAATATACAAAAAAGCCGAAAGAAAAAACACCACCAAATCATATTGAAATCAAGTTAAAATCATAGATTTTTTTAAAATCTGTGTCTCACTGTTTGCTTTTTAAAAATGTCTCACTGTTTACTTTTTGTCATATTTCGGAAAAATAAAAAAGTACAAAAACGAGAGGGAATTCTAAGTACATGATATTTTTTTATGAAAGAACATATAAATATAGTACATCTGTAAAAAAAAGTTATGTCCATTAACCTGATTTTTTTGTGTTATACACTCTTTTCATAACACTCCAAAAACTACTTCCACCTGATTTTGTGTGATATTTTCTGGTGTAGGAAAATGGACAACTTTAATTTAATCGGAACAAAATTAAAAGACGCAGATGAGGAAATAAACGTTTTGGCCCAAACTAGCGTTACTGTGCTTGCTTTCAGAAAAGAGAAAAATGAATTGTCTCACTGTTAGCACCTTTCCCCTATGCTAGCAGAAATAGTTTAATACATTTTATCATTCCAAACGTTAGTTTTCACGTTTGTAAACAAATTTATGAAAAAATAAATTTGGTAGCACAGATTTAAGACTGTTCAAAAAGTTAAACCCAGAGAAATCTCCGTGCTTAACAATTAAGCCCAAGGGGCTAAAGTTTTGTTGCATTTAACATGTAAATTGCTTAGCCTTATTATATAATATATAATGCCTCCAAAAGTACCAAAAAATACAACCACCACTATTTCTATGGCTTCTGGAATAAGAGAATATAGGCCTGGGTTGGATAACTGGCGTAATTGGCGAGAAGTTTTGGATTCACATTTTGTAGAATCTTCATGTGAAGAAGATCGCATTAAAACTTCTGTATTGCTTAGAACTAGGTACTGTTGGTTTAGAAGCATATGGATTGTTGAGAGAATTATGCGATCCGGTGGCAAAGAAATATGATGATCTTTGTGAGCTATTGGATCAACATTATTCTTCTCCAATCATTATTTTCCGAGAGCGAAGAAAATTTTTCGATGCAAGGAAAGCGGATGGTGAAGCAATTGGTATGCTCGCTTAACAAAGTTAGCAATGGATTGCAAATTTGGATCACAGTTAGATGATTTTGTCTTAAATAAATTCATTACCGGATTCGATGGTAACATTTTTGAACGTCTGTGGGAAGAAGATGAGAAAATTACACTCGCTTCAGCTTTAAAAAAGGCATTGACTGTTGAAGCTAAAGTTTTGGCGCTGGTTAATGTACACCAAGAAAATGAGATTAAAGGCTTAACTACATTGGCTCAAAAAGTGAAAAAGTACAAAAGTGAAAATTTTCAAATGCATTTTTGTATAGTTTTTTGGGATGAACAATTAAAACAAATGATGCAGAAAGCTTATTTTTTGGTCTAAAAAACAATTTTCACAAAACAATTGCGCTAGCCAGAAAAAAAATATTTTCACTTTTGTACTTTTCCAATAAGTGGTGTATGTAGTTAAGCCTTAACTATCTTAATAAGAAACAACAAAGGAACAAAAATAAGAATGAATGGTCAAAACCAGATGCTCGATTTCGTTTTGGACACAGGCGCTGCTGGTTCACTAATTCCTAAAACAATGTTTTACAAGTACTTTGATCATTCAACTTTAAAGCCATGCCTTGATGCTTTCTGTGCTTACAATGGTGATTGCATTGAAGTAATTGGAGAGTTTATTGCATCGATAGGATTCCGGAACAAGTCATGTAAACTAATACTATGTTTCCACCTACGCTAAATCCGAGATTTAGCTAAGTAGATTTAGCATAAATCTCGAGTTTTATTGTAAATCTCGGATTGAAAGTAGCTGAAAATATTATATTTAGGGTAGCTAAACCCAAATCTAAGATAAAGCGAAGTAGATTTAAAATAAATCTCGAGATTTATTCTAAATCTACTTAGCTAAATCTCGGATTTAGCGTAGGTGGAAACATAGTATAAGGTTAGTAATTACTAATACTAGTGGCCCACCAATTTTGGGTCGTGATTTTATGTCTTTATTCGGTATCGGTCTCTTTCTCCTCGGATTGACGAGTTATTTTCTTGTCTACAGGGTGAATTATTTTCAAAATTAGACTTGTCAAATGCGTACAATCAACTAGTTTTAGATGAATCTTCGCAGTTGTCATGTGCATGGATTACTCATATGGGCATAAAACCTGCGGCAGCTATATTTCAAAAGACTTTAGAAAACGTTTTGCGAGCTATTCCCAAAGTAGTTAATTATATTGATGAAATTATAATTACAGGAAAAGAATTTCATAAACATGCAAAAACATTAGAACTAGTTTTGACAAAGTTAAAATTTTTAGGGTTGCGTCTAAATGCATGTAAATGTGTTTTCTTTCAATGTGCATGGATTACTCATATGGGCATAAAACCTGCGGCAGCTATATTTCAAAAGACTTTAGAAAAAGTTTTGCGAGCTATTCCCAAAGTAGTTAATTATATTGATGAAATTATAATTACAGGAAAAGATTTTCATAAACATGCAAAAACATTAGAACTAGTTTTGACAAAGTTAAAATTTTTAGGGTTGCGTCTAAATGCATGGAAATGTGTTTTCTTTCAAAAAGAGATTTCATATTTAGGTTTTGTAATAGACCGAAATGGATTAAAGAAAAATAACAAAAAAGTTTCAGCTATTTTAGATGCTCCTGTGCCACAAAATTTGTCAGAATTAAGACTTTTGTGGGAATGTTGAATTATTATTTCAAATTCATTAATAATTTCGCACACAAAATGACTCCTTTCAATGAATTACTTAGAAAAAATGTAAAATTTAAATGGACAAATTCATGTCAAGATGCTTACGAAAATCTTAAGCAAGAAGTAACGTCTGATCAGACATTAGCACATTTTGATGCTAAACAACAAATTATTTTGAATCCGTAACAAAAGTGTGAAAACAAAAAGTATTCACGACTTTTAGTATTAGGTAGGAAAGTATGAAACAATAAATGTATTCAAGGAAAAAAGTATGCGCGACAAAAGTTCGAAAAATGGAAAACTATTATTTTGACCGGGTTTTGAGCTGGCAACAATTACAAAGAGAAAAGAGAATTTGCGAAAACAAAATTGGCGGTGGACAATAGACGAATTTATTGTTAGATAGGGCTGGGGTCTCAGAAAAAAAGAGAGTATACAGAAATATTTATTCATAAGGATAGGAGGTCTAAATTTAATTTTCAGTCTCGCAGGTCGCAGCTGCGATGAGCAAGGCAAGAACAAAAGTGTGAATAAATAGACGAATTTATTGTTAGATAGGGCTGGGGTCTCAGAAAAAAAGAGAGTATACCTACAGAAATATTTATTCATAAGGATAGGAGGTCTAAATTTAATTTTCAGTCTCGCAGGTCGCAGCTGCGATGAGCGAGGCAAGAACAAAAGTGTGAAAACAAAAAGTATTCTGGACTTTTATAAGGTAGGAAAGTATGAACACATAAAAGTATTCAAGGAAAAAAGTATGCGCGACAAAAGTTCGAAAATTGAAAATTATTATTTTGACTGGCAAAAGTTACAAAGAGAAATGAGAATTTGCGAAAACAAATGTGGCGATGGACAATTCTGATTGGTCAAGAAAGAATAAATAGACGAATTTATTGTTAAATAGGGCTGGGGTCTCAGAAAAAAAGAGAGTATACAAAAATATTTATTCATTTAATTTTCAGTCCCGCAGCTGCGATGAGGGAGGCAAGATTAAGAGTGCGCTCGATTATTTTTTTTTAATTAGGGAGAGTGGAGTATTTGTATGGAAGGTGGACGTCCCGCGGCCAATATATTGTTATAGGCCAGTCATTATGTCGTAAAAAACGGCTTATAAATGCAAAATGACCGAGAAAGCTAAATTTTGGATATGTTGTAGGGGATGCTTAAAAAAGCTTAACTTGAAGTTTTCGACCAAGATTTCCTATGAGCTTTTTCCGCCACTTTGAAAAAAAGGATAAAATTGGTTTTTTGACAGTAACTCGGCTATCTGACGAGATACGAAGATACCCCTTTCTACCAACTAGTTTGTGGGCAATTTATTTTTTCCCTTTCATTTATCCATTTATCCTAAATTTTCCAACCAGCCATATGCTGCTAATAATTTTTTTATTTTCAAAAGTTATTGACACTGATCTAATTGCAATTTTGATAAACTAAATAATATAGAGATTGAAACAAATTACAAAATGCACACTCAACACAAAAAGCCGGTATATGTACTTACAAAATTTGGGTTAATAAAATTGGGGTTAAAAGAAACCATTACTATTTTCTTCTCATTATTTATTAAATAAATACATACATATGTATGCATGTGTTAATGATATAATAATATAAACATTAAAAAAAACATGAATGATTGTTTTTTTTACAACCGAACGAGCGGCTTTCTTGGCGGTGGGCGCGAACTTAACGACCTTGCGGCCAGCTGGAAGTCGTAATTTTTGTCCAAAAAAAAAACTAAAAATACAAAATTGTAGGTCTGAGTATGGTCTACAAATTTTATGTTAATAATTTTTTCGATATTCATCACACAAAAATAGATAATGTCAAAAAACAAATGGCATGTCCCAAATTTTTGACTTTTTTAATCGATATCTCGAAAACGGTTCATGATACGCAAAAAATATGTATCCATGAATTGTAGAACATGGTAAAAGCTACAAAAAAACTTATTGTAAAATTTTCGTATCTCGTCGGATAGCCGAGTTATTGTCAAAAAACCAATTTTATCCTTTTTTTCAAAGTGGCGGAAAAAGCTCATAGGAAATCTTGGTCGAAAACTTCAAGTTAAGCTTTTTTAAGCATCCACTACAACATATCCAAAATTTAGCTTTCTCGGTCATTTTGCATTTCTAAGCCGTTTTTTACGACATAATGACTGGCCTATAACAATATATTGGCCGCGGGACGTCCACCTTCCATACAAAAACACCACTCTCCCTAATTAAAAAAAAATAATCGAGCGCACTCTTAATCTTGCCTCCCTCATCGCAGCTGCGGGACTGAAAATTAAATGAATAAATATTTTTGTATACTCTCTTTTTTTCTGAGACCCCAGCCCTATCTAACAATAAATTCATCTATTTATTCACACTTTGGTTCTTGCCTCGCTCATCGCAGCTGCGAGACTGAAAATTAAATTTAGACCTCCTATCCTTATGAATAAATATTTCTGTAGGTATACTCTCTTTTTTTCTGAGACCCCAGCCCTATCTAACAATAAATTCATCTATTTATTCACACTTTGGTTCTTGCCTCGCTCATCGCAGCTGCGAGACTGAAAATTAAATTTAGACCTCCTATCCTTATGAATAAATATTTCTGTAGGTATACTCTCTTTTTTTCTGAGACCCCAGCCCTATCTAACAATAAATTCATCTATTTATTCACACTTTTGTTCTTGCCTCGCTCATCGCAGCTGCGACCTGCGAGACTGAAAATTAAATTTAGACCTCCTATCCTTATGAATAAATATTTCTGTAGGTATACTCTCTTTTTTTCTGAGACCCCAGCCCTATCTAACAATAAATTCGTCTATTTATTCACACTTTTGTTCTTGCCTTGCTCATCGCAGCTGCGACCTGCGAGACTGAAAATTAAATTTAGACCTCCTATCCTTATGAATAAATATTTCTGTATACTCTCTTTTTTTCTGAGACCCCAGCCCTATCTAACAATAAATTCGTCTATTTCTTCCTTCTTGACCAATCAGAATTGTCCACCGCCAATTTTGTTTTCGCAAATTCTCTTTTCTCTTTGTAATTGTTGCCAGCTCAAAACCCGGTCAAAATAATAGTTTTCCATTTTTCGAACTTTTGTCGCGCATACTTTTTTCCTTGAATACATTTATTGTTTCATACTTTCCTACCTAATACTAAAAGTCGTGAATACTTTTTGTTTTCACACTTTTGACGGGTTCCCAATTATTTTATCAACCGATGCTTCGAATGTTGCTTTGGGAGTTATTTTATCCCATTATGGGGATGGTTCTCGAAGATCTATTGCGTTTGTTTCACGCGCTTTGAGTATGACTGAAAAAGGCTACAGTACTATTCATAAGGAAGCGCTGGCTATTGTTTTTTGCATAACAAAACTACGGCAATTTTTATTGGGAAACCACTTTATTCTAGAAACAGATCATAAGCCACTTCTTGCTATCTTTAGAGAAAAAAAGGGTTACCTGTTATGGCGGCCGCAAAAATGCAAAGATGGGCGTTTATTCTATCCGGCTTTCATTGCACTTTGCGCCACATTAAAGGTTCTTTGAATCCCGCCGATCACCTTTCTAGATTGCCGCAACAAAGTGTATCTTCTGAAGGTGTATATGAATTTTCTTACGTTAATTATATAAATGCAAATAACGATTTAAACTTAAATTTTAAGTTAATTGCAAAGGAAACTCGACGTGATCCCATTTTATCCAAGCTCTGTGAAGCTATTCAATGTGGCTGTGTTGAATCACTGGAAGGGCAAAATTTTATTTCATTTCGGAATAGGAAAAATGAGCTTTCAGTTGAGTATGGATGTATTTTATGGGGTTACAGAGTAGTTATTCCTCAGAAACTGCGTAACAAAGTTTTGTTAGAGTTACATCGTTCTCATTTAGGCATTGTTAAAACTAAAACTTCAGCATGTTCTTACGTGTGGTGGCCTTAATTAGATAAATGTATTGAAAATTTGATTTCAATTGGTGAACAAGTGTTTGTTCGTGATTTTTCGGATCCAAACTAAGCATAATGGCAAAAAGCATCAGTCGAAGAACGTGTTGGACAGCAATCTTATCGATGTATATATTATATTGTTTTGTATATTGTATGTAGCATCTTAGGATGGGAGTTGTGATTTAGCCTTATTACTTGTTATTAATATTAACTTGGTTAACTTTGTATATATAATTGATATTGTCAAATGTTTATATTTTAAAATTTAAATAAATAAATCAGTTCATTTTATACTTCCAACTTAAAAACATCGTACTATTGTTAGTAGTAAATAAACTGATTTAAATAGTTTATTTGAGCGAATAATAAAGGTAAATTGATTTGAAGTAAAGTATGTATGTTTTTATTTGTCTTCTTTTTCCTTTGCTCGGCGCTGTTATGATCTCGATGTCGAGGGGATCATAACTATCCCACATATCTGCTTCACACTAGTGATCCACCTGTGGGGTTCGTCGGGTTGACCTCAGAAATCGGCGGCATGCCTCCCGGTTTTGTATTGTTCCATTTCTGAGGGCAACTGAATGCTGGTGTTTTTGCATTTGCTTGTACCAGGGGTTTTTAGGCCTAACTAAACAGCAGTCGAGGTAGAAATTTCATCTAGCTCCTGATATAGTTCTTTCGTATTCTTAGCTTGAATTTGAGCACATTTCTTCTTCGTTTCTTTCTTGCAGTTTCTATATTCCACTTCGAGGCGTGACTTTTGCTCTGTATTATTAGAGGGGCACTTCGACCAAGCTTTGAAAGCCATTTTCTTTTTACTTATAACCGCTTTAGCTCCATCATTCCACCACCATGTTTCTTTGCCTTGTTTGTTTTGTCCTTTTGAAACCCTTAAGTGTTTTGGCTTTTTCTAGGCAAGTTCGCTGTAGGAGATCCCACATACTTTGTGCTGTACTCTCTTCATTTCGAAATATATTGGTGTTGTTATACAGATAGTTTTGCATATTCGAAATATAAGCTTCGCCTTTTTCCTTATCCAGATAATACCATTTGATCTTCCCAAAAGTCTTTGTCGGTTTGTTGTCGTTCACTGTCTCCATAAAAAAATTCTGTCAGTAGGAGACGGTGTTGGTTGGCGATCGCTTCTCCCAGTATCACTTTACAATCCTTGACCCAAGGTTTCATGAAACTAGATACCAAATGGTAATCAATCTGGGTCTCATTTCAACAACTGCTGTAAGTGACCAGGTGTCGGCTTTGTTTATGAACATGGTATTTAATACGATAAGACCGTATGTTTTGCACGAGCTCAGGATGTCTTCACTAGGAGAGTTCCTGATGCCGTATCCGAGGCCTCCATAGCAATCTTCGTAGTCTTCGTTTGTCTTCCCGACATTTCCGTTTAAATCTCCGCCCACGAACAAAAACTCTTCCTTTGGGATGTCCTTAAGTAGGTTGTGAAAATCTAGCCAAAATGCATCTTTTTCCACCTGCTCACATCCAATTTGGGGAGCATATGCAGTGACAATATTCCACAACTTTCCTTAAATCACCAATTTAAGGGACATCAAACGGACACTGGATTTCGAAATGGACAATATGCTGCCTAAGAGGTCTTTTGTAAGGATGATTCCGATTCCGTTCTTACCCTTTTCCGTTCCATAGTAGAACATCTTGTAATTTTGTGTCCTTGTATCCAAGAAACGAGCTCTATTTCCCGTGTTACGCTATTTCGTTTCTTGGACACACAAGATGTCTACTCGCCTTCTAATCTTTATCTCTTCCAGCTCGAAACTTCGACCTGTCATACTCCCAACGTTCCAACTCGCAACTCTCAGATTTTGATAAATCTACGGCATTACTTTGCTAGCCCCTGGAATCCGTCTAGCTCTGACCGACCATTGCTGCTCGGTCCAGGATCAGTACCATGTGTAATAATGGTAGTGCCTGGCGGGGTAGGGTCATTTCCTTGGACGAGTTCTTCCATAATGCTCCAGCTCACAAAATCTTGCGAAACGTGTTTGTTGTTGTTGTTGTGTTGTTTTGTTTCGACGCGTGCTCCAGTTTTGTATTCGATCTCTTTTTAACAGCACCGGTGATCTCCAGTCGTGCCAGCCCTGGGAATGGCATGCACACTTTTGGGAAAGTTTAAAGGTGTTAAGTGTCGGTTGTTTGTGACCTAGGTGAATTTACTCCTTTAGTCCCCTTTTACGACAAGCGGGGAGACGCTGCGGGAATATTCTAACCCGTCCCTGCACAGGGTAAGTGTGTTTTTATTTGTACGGAAAGAAAAAGTGGAAATTAAATAAACGAATTAAGTTTTATTGCGAGCCTTAATAAAACCTTGCAATACGTTAATTGTTTTATGAATTTTCTGTTATAAAAGACATACACATAAAAGTACTTTTATAATAATTATATGGTATTCAGAAGTTCGATCTTTTATAAAATTCAGTTATGAAACTTCGAAACGAAAAACAAAGCAAACAGAACTAAAACTTTTATCATCTGTCATTGTGAAATATAAAAAAAAAAAAACAAAATAAATCCACAAATTGTTGATGTGAATCGCGTTTGTTTGCATTTCGATCGTTTTAGGGCCAGTTGGAAAATCCAAACAAAACTAACCCCACATTTAACAAACCTAAAACAGAAGCCATGAACAAATTCCCACATACAATTTTTTATATCCTTAAAGACTTGACCACATCGGAAGGTATTAGGTAGCGGTACACTTGTATGTTAAAAATTGCACATCTGAATATTGATGTTCCAGCTTGTAATTTTGTTCGTACAATTACCCGAACTGCTATCGCATACCCGGTGTGGTCAAGACTTAAGGCTAGACCACACCGGAGGGCATATGCGATAGCGGTACGGGTACCTGTGTGAAAAATTCCAAACTGACACTTCAACGTTAAGATGTGGAATTGTTGTAATACAAATATGTATACAATATGTGGCCAAGCCTTAAAAGGTTTGGCCACACCGAAGGGTATATGCGGTAGCGGTACGGGTAATCGTATGAAAAAAATTCCAAACTGGAACAACAATATTCAGCTGTGGAAATCGTTTCATACAATTACCCGTACCGCTAACGGCTTGTCCACACCGGAAGGTATGCGGTAGCGGTACGGGTAGCGGTAACGACACACATCTGAACGTTGATGTGTCAGTTTGGAATTTTTTTCATACAAGTACCCGTACCGCTACCGCATGTACCCTCCGGTGTGGTCTAGCCTTAAGGGAATGAACTACATAATAGAGATGGGTAGTTCCAGAGCCAAATAGTTCCTGGAACTAGTTCCGCACTTGGACACAATTCCACTAGTTTCACAAAATGAATTTAAACATGTCCCTCGTTCCGACTATGTAGCCACAGACACAAAACAAGAGGAACGAGAAACAAAACGAGAGGGAACATATCTCTCTCCCTTAATGTAGTTTAATGTCTTTTGTTGATATTGTATTTTTTTAGGGAGTATGAGTATAGTATATTTAGCCCAGTAATTTTAGGCATTTTTTACCCTAATCTGCGGAAAAATTCCTATAGGACTCGATTTTGGTATAGACCTTCGTTACGGCGTTGATATGAAGATCTATAAAATTGACATTGATATCGCACCGGCGCACGGTTGTCCAAAATGACTTATCTCGTTGCAAAAATCATAACTTTTGAACGGATTGAGTTAGCGGTACAATTTTTTTTTTATTTGAAGGACATTTCTAGGGCTGTTATACCAATGAATTTCAATAAAATTATTTCACAGGGTGTTTCGGAATCATCGGCCAAAAACAGATTTTCTTTAAAAAAAAAGTTTAAATTAAAATTGGTATGCCATTTTGTAGAAATCACTAATCCACATTTAAAAACAAAATTTCAAAAATACAATGTCCCGTTTTCGAAAATTTTATTTTTCAAACAAAAATTTCAAAATTTTTTTAAAAATCCAAAATTTATTTTTTTTTAAATTTTATTTTTGGCTTATATTTGAGTTATATTAGTGCTTCTTCACAAAAAGTTTCGTTGAAATCGAATAAGCCGTTTCGGAGAATATCGGATTTGAAAAAAAACGGTTTTATGGCAGGTACCGTAAAAAATCCATTCGGTTCCATGCATTAAGCCGAATAGGGTATGTGTACCAATCAATTGTTGATCCAAAATAAAAATATTTAGCTGCGCATGCTTGCGCACTGCCGAGATTTTGTACTTTGAAAAAAAAATGAAGGCAGAAGGAACAGATTTTCTTTAAAAAAAATGTTTAAATTAAAATTGGTATGCCATTTTGTAGAAATCACTAATCCACATCTAAAAACAAAATTTCAAAAAAATACAATGTCCCGTTTTCGAAAATTTTATTTTTCAAAAAAAAATTTCAAAATTTTTTTAAAAATCCAAAAATTATTTTTTTTTAAATTTTATTTTTGGCCTATATTTGAGTTATATAAGTGCTTCTTCAAAAAAAGTTTCGTTGAAATCGAATAAGCCGTTTCGGAGAATATCGGATTTAAAAAAAAACCGTTCTATGGCAGGTACCGTTAATAATGATTTTCCAAAAAAATATTTTTCATTAGAAGATAGACCTTGTTTTCAAACTTACATTTGAATTTTTTAAACAAAATCGTTGGAGCCGTTTTTGAGCAATTACAGCTTTACTGAAATTGGTGTATGACAAGTACCGTTATTTTTGGCCCAAAAAAATTAATTCCAAAAACCCCTCTGGAGGGTCTCCAAAAAATGCTACATACCAAATTTGAAGTCAATCGGTCCATCCGTTTAGGCTGTAGATCCTTATACAGACAGACAGACAGACGGACTTCCGGGACCAACTTTTTTGGCATTCTCTATAATCGTAATATCATGGAAAAGTGTAATCTGAACTTTTTTTAGATGTGAATTAGTGATTTCTACAAAATGGCATACCAATTTTAATTTAAATATTTTTTTTTTAAGAAAATCGGTTTTCGGCCGATGATTCCTAAACACCCTGTAAAACAATTTTCTTGAAATTCATTGGTGTAACAGCCCTGGAAATTTCCTTCAAAAAAACTGTACCGCTACCTCAATCCGTTCAAAAGTTATGATTTTTGCAACGAGATAAGTCATTTTGGACAACAGTGCGGCGCACAGTGTGGTAATTCGCCAATCTGACTGGACAAAATAGAAAAAAAAAGTTTAGCCACATGATTTTAAATCATGAGTTGAGCTTCTCAATACAATGGGTAACTGTAATTCATGTTTTGTTTTTTTGTTTTCATCTCGTATTAGCGTAAGCTAAACTTGAAAGTTGGTTCTTGTCAACAGTTGGATGGAGATAATACAAAGTATTCTATTTTTCGCTTGAGTTTGGTTGCCGATTAAAAACGCTGTGGTACTTTTTTTGTTGTAATTGTTTTTTTTTTATTGTTAATCTACATTTGGAGGTAAAGTATTATAATTTTTATTTAATAATTACCATTGCAACTATTTAAAAAAAATAAATTCTGTAAGAAGGCTAGGAAGTTTTTTCGCATTTTTCCGGTCTGAAATTAATTAATTAATGTTTTGTGGAGTGTTGTCATTAAGATTAGCTAGTTACATGTCTCGCGTTTTCTCGACCGCCATACAACTTTTTTCACTTTTCAAAATGAAGTCAAGATTTTCAAAAAAAAAACAAATTTTCGAAAAATGTGTCAAAACTGCCAAATAAGATCGAAAAGACAGTTTTTTGTTATCTTTTAATGAATAGGTATCATCTTTGGAACATTTTTGACGATAAACAAAAATTAAAAACATATATAAAAGTTTTGTGTTTCAAGTTAAGCGAAAAAAAAGACAAAAAAGGTGGAAAACACATTGGACCGTTCTTTAAACATGAATTTCATTTTACTTGACCAATATTATGTGGTAACTAAATAAACAAAAACAGTAGATAGTGAAACAAAAGTAGAAAAGAATTTTTAAAAATTAAAAAACGGGAAAAATATAAGAAACGGAAGGTTAAAAGTCTTCCAAGTGCACCTATGCATTAGGATAAAGTTAAAATCAGTAGAATCGCTCTCCGCAAAAATGAAAAAGCATATTCCAATAAAACCGTAAAGGATTTATCGAAATTTTCTTTGAGTGAAGGATCAAAATGTATAAAAGATTAAGTTCTGATCCTCTGGAACCACTAAACCACTGGAATTTTCAACTTATGAGGCATTATCATTGATGAATGATGCTTTTCTGTTGGAACATCTTAAACAAGTTCAATGCAAAAAGCAAGCAAGTGTAAAAGGCCAGAAATAGGGTCACGAAGAAATTTAGAGAATTATTAGCTTGAAAAACATCGAAGGTAATATAAACACAGCTGTTTTTAATTGGCCCTTATGTTTCAAGTTTGCATTGCACAAAAAGGAGTTACTCTTTTAAATTATCTGCAGATATTTTTAAAGGTGATGCCATTTTGTATGATTGTGAAACATATCTAATTAAAATCATTGCTAAAATTTTAATTTAAAGCATGATATTGAGAAAATAAATCATGTATGTCACCTGTCAAAAACGTGTGTAAAAGTTCTATTTCTTAATAAAAACTAATTATTCTGCCTCTCTTTTTTCGTGAATAGCAATAGGGTTTTTATTTATTGAGATTTTTCAAGCGTTTTTTTAAATAATTAAGTATATCCAATCGTAGAATATGTTTATGGAAACATAAGTTCAAATACTATAAAAGTACATTTTCTACATCACACCCACTTTTTGCAGAAATTATAGATTTCTTTTTAAAAAATATTTCTTTTTTATAGAATTTTATCTATTCACATTCATTTGTTTAAAATTGTTTAGAAAAAAAGTCGATTTAACGCGAGTTATTAATTTTGTCCAGCTAGATTCGTGATTGGCCACACTGTGCGGCGGCGATAGAAGTTATAGAGGTCAAAAGGTCACGAAAATCAGTTTTTCGGATATATCACGCGACTTTTTGTTCGGAGGTCAATAAAGGTCTATGGAAAAATTGTTCGCCATAAAATTATCTACAAATATTGCCTTATGCATTTTTCTGTAACATCAACAGTTTTCGGAGTAGAGCGCTGAGAAAGAGACTATATTATAACGTCGTCATTCAAACCACATAAATTTGTTCATAGTTTCGATATGACTCTTAGAAGTCGTCTAAGATTGATTGGGGGTGTTTTGCTCTTCAAATGCCTTTACCCTGAGACCAAATGTCTCAGAGAAGGTAATTTTGACCTGAGGGTCAAAATTTACTGCTAAGATTTTATCACATAGATTTTATCAGTTAGTTTGATATGTATTTTGTTAGTAAGTAAGTTTGAAAATCGATCACAAGTGAAACTTATAAAAACGTATTAATAAAAAGCAAAAGAGATTACATATGTATTTTTCAGTATTGAAATACAAAATTATTCACTCTTAAATAAAACAAACCTATTATTATGTATCAAGTATTTTGTCTACGCTTGAAATCGCTCTAATCCGAAAACGGTTGGTTTTACAGAAAAATGCGTAAGGAAATATTTGTAGATAATTTAATGACAAACAATTTTTCTACAGACCTTTATTGACCTCCAACAAGCCGCGAGATATATCCGAAAACTGATTTTCGTGACCTTTTGACCTCTATAACTTCTAACGCCGGCGCGATATCAATATCGGTTTTTCACATCTTCATAACGACGCCGTAACGAAGGTCTATACAAAAATTCAGCCCAGTAGGAATTTTTCCGCAGATAAAACCTAAAATTACTGGATTAATTTGTATAGTTCCTTCATGTTCGGCTTTTCGAGTTGATATTCGCACGAATATTTTTTGTTTTCAGTTACCTCGTTTATAAGGCGATTTGAATCCAAATAGAATCCGGGTTTCACGCTCAAATCCGAATCGGGGAGCTGAATAGAATCGAAAACATACATATACAGGGTGTTCCGGGATGAGATAAGAATATTTTGAGAGATGATTCTTGGGTAGGTATAATCTAAGAAAAAAATTTTTGATTTTAGAAAACGATTTTTTTGGTATGACTTTACTCATGTTACAAATTTCAAAGTCAAAATTTGTGAAAAAAGTTTGAAAAAACACATTGAATACCATTTTTACCACCACTGTGACATTAAATATGAAATTAAAAGATGAAATAAGCTGCCTTTATTAATTTCTAATCAAGTACTGAAAACCATATGCTTCTATGCCTTCTAGTTTTTGAGAAAATTAAAAATAAGAAAATTACCTTTTCTGGCTTTTGAAAAAGGTATCATTTATAACTGTAAGTGTTGCCGTAATTTTTAAAATTTTTTTTTTATTTTTCGTCATATTTTAGAAAATTGCCCCTACCGCCTAAACGGGGGAAGATAAAAAATGATTGTATTGAACTCCTCTACAAAATACCGTTATCAATTCTTGCCGCCTTAGTTATCGTACTCTCCACGATTTTTCTATTTTACTGTCAAAATATTTAGGAGAAAACTGTGTTTTCGATTCTATTTCAATTCGATTCCTCCATCTAGAGCTGGATTGAAATTACGATTCAGATGCCAGCCGATCTTTAAATCGGACTTTTTAGTTTTTGTTTTCATAAATACCCCTAATTTACATGGTCTTATACTTAAGGGTTTTCCAATAAGAGGTGTTATTTTGATATTCAAAGAAAAATGGCATTTTTTAAGATAAATGATCGGATGTTTATTTCATTATAAAGAGAAAGGTATGCCGTGAATAATGGAACACAAATGGCCGCCACGACCACGCTTACAGGGCCATATATCCTTTTCATGAAATTTTCCATAACCAAATCGCAAAGTGGTTGCCCTATGTCCTCGATAGCCTCACGAATTCCATCTTTGAGGTCTTGAATCGACGCTGGGCTGTCGGCGTAGACCTTATCTTTCACGTGGCCCCAAAGGAAGAAGTCGCAAGCTGTTAAACCACAAGATCTCGGTGGCCAATTGTGATCACCTCTTCGAGAGATAACACGGTTCGGAAACTTTTCCCGTAAAAGATCAATGGTTTCATTGCTTGTGTGGCACGTAGCGCCGTCTTGTTGAAAGTAAACGTTGTCCAGATCAATACCATCCAATTCCGGCCATAAAAAATCATTAATCATCTCTCGATAGCGCAATCCATTGACCGTAACTGTTGCTCCAGCCTCATTTTCGAAAAAGTAAGGTCCAATGACACCGCCGGACCATAAACCGCACCAAACAGTCACGCGTTGAGGATGGAGACGCTTTTCAACAATAACTCTTGGGTTTTCCGAGCCCCAGATGCGACAGTTTTGCTTGGTGACGTAGCCACCGAGGTGGAAATGGGCCTCATCAGTCAAGATGATTTTTCGATGAAATTTTTATAGTGAATTTTAATAATTTTAATGCGTTGTTGAAGCGTACATTGTTTCATTTTTATTAATGGCGTAGTTTCTACTTGTCAAATGTCAAAAAATGACAGCTTCAAAAGTGACAGCTACCGAAATAGCGGGCTATTCAAAATAACACCTCTTATTGGAAAACCCTGTACTTTCAAAAACAATGGTTTAAATGTTGATAGTTCCTCAAGAGGCGCCCCTCTTTTCAAAACTAATGAGTGCAAAAGAGAATAAAAATATAAAGCAAAAAATTATCCGACCGGAGAGTCGTGGGTAGAAATTCTGAGACCCTTTTTTGACGTTTCTTTTTCCACTTTTTCTTTTTTAAACATTTCCTTTTATTTCCTTTTATTTCTTTTTGCTTCTTGGCGTTATACAACAACAACAAATTTTAAATCAAAAGAGAAATGTCAAATTTGAGTCCTTGGCTCAAGAGGCATCGTGTAATAGTACGCGCCTCACAGAGAGTGTGTTATTTTATTTTTTCCGAATATTCCAAAAACGTGGAACACGCCTATTTCGTTTCTTTATTCCTCGGAATTTTTCGGATAAACTTTTGATTGTTTCTTTATGTATTCCGGAATATTTGGAATGCATTCTTTTTGTACCAAATCAGACCTGGGGCCTATTTCATAGATAATACATTACAAACATCTGTTTTATAGAAATGTTGTATGAAGAACTGTCATACATCAGTGTATGAACGGAGAATCGACTGGAACATGGTATAAAAAGACAAGGTATGATCATTAGAGCCGCCATCTTACAAAATGGGGTAATATGGTTTTGACGTTTAATATTTGGCAAAGTCAAAAGCAACAACAATTTCCAAGACAAATTTGTTTACAACAACAATTTCAATGGGAACTGTCAAAACCTTAAGTAGCCATTTTTTAAGTTTTGACAGTTCTCGATACTGAGTTTTTTCTAATGATCATACCTTCTCTTTTTATACCATGCGACTGGAAGTATTCCAATGTTGTATGATACTGTTTCATAGAAATTTATCATACATCATTTTAATACATTTTGTGTGAACTTTTTATACATTTCATACAGCAAGTCTTGTTGCTGTAAACAAAATTTATTTACTTAATAAAAGTATAAAAATGGGAGTTTTGTATTCATAATGTAATAATAAGGAATATGCACATAATATATTTTGTGATTTTGCAAAGAAAATAATAACTCATTAGGTGTGTTTTTTATTACCACCGGTCTTAACTGGACAAAAAAAACGCCTCGGGGCTTAACCTGAAATCTTGGCAGCACTGTATATTGAATGTTCCGAAAACAGCAGACACAACAAAAATTTAGAGTTGTCATATTTTTTGCTTTCGTCATTTTCTTGTATTTTTCATGTATGTTTTACAAAGAGATACAAAAATGTATGCTAGCAAAACTGTTTTAATACATTTTGTCCTTCCAAACGTGAGTTTTCACGTTTTTAAAAAAATTCTAAACAATTTATGAAAAATTTGTTTGGTAGCACGGATTTAAAACTCTTCAAAAAGTTAAGCCCAGAGAAATCTCCGGGCTAAACAACTAAGCCCAAGGGGCTAAGGTGTTGTTGTATTTAACATGTAAATTGCTTAGCCCAGACTGCGTTTTTTTTGTCTAGTTAAGACCGGTTGTAATAAAAAACACACCTATTGTTGTGTGTAGGTAGTGAGAAGCTGTCAGTTTTTCAACAAAAACAAAATTAAAATGCGCTTTGAAACAATTCTTGCACATAAATAAATTAAAATTGTAGGAAAATATAATTTATTAATACAAAAATTTTGATTCTAATTGTTTTTATTTCTCCATCTTAGGCCGTGTGTGAATTGCGTTAAATAATTAACATCGTGTAAATTTTTGACACTATTGAGGTGAATAAAAAATTTTCAGCTGTTAAAAATTTATTGGGGTCTGGGACCTGGTTAAATTTGAGTTAAATTTTTTTTGTAGATGGTTTTGTTTTGTTTTTTTTTTTTTATTAAAAACTTGTTTCATGGCAGAAAAGAGGCAGACAAGAGGCAGAGAAAAATATTAAACAATTTGAAATTTTTTATTCACCCCAATAGTGTCAAAAATTTTACTTAATTTTACTACTTAACGCAATTCACACACGGCCTTATTCGTGGAAATATAAGAAATAATACAAAATGATCTTATATGTGTTTGTGTTTTAATTAAAAAATATGGTTGAACAGCTGACTGACATTCTTTTTATGCTATTTCTGTTTCTTTATTTTTGCGTTCTGGATATTCTGGATAAACTATTTGTCTCGCCGCGGGAGGTCTTTTCTATTCCTTATCCCGAAAAAATAAAGAAATACACTCAGAATGATTATCAAAAGAAAATTCGAAAAACGATTCAAGCATCTTGAGGCTTCGTGTAATAGCGGACTTATATAATTTTACATCTGATTTCACAATGGTCACAGACAATGGTCTGGTGGAAAGGTACTTGGTCAGCGGGCGAGAGTACCAAGTTGAAGTCCTGGTTAGGGCATTGCAATTAAAATTTTTTTGTAAGCTATTGCATAGATTTTAACGCAGGCCTGGCATGAGGAGCGAACCAAGAAATTTCGTAACGAAAAATTACTACACCACACACTTAGGTTATTCGCTAAACGTGTATGGTATGTGTATGTATATGTATATGGTACGATTGTACGAAGCTTGCATGGATGGAGACGAACGAGAGCAAGCAAGCAGCTGTTTGTGTGAATGATTTTGTTTCAGGCAGAGAGGGTTATATTAATTGTGTTAGACAACAAAGAGAGGAGTAAGGAAGAAGACCATAAATCAGGAGCAAAAAAAATTCTGTATTTTCTTTTCTCTTCCCATTCTTCTGTTTCTTTTTCAACTTTTTGTGATTTGTGAACGAGTAAAGCATTGCATTGTCGGCTATTACATGAAGCCTCAAGAGGCGCGACTCTTTTTTTGAATTTTCTTTTGATTATCATTCTGTGAGGCGCGTACTATTACACGATGCCTCTTGAGTCATGGACTCAAATTTGACATTTCTCTTTGATTTAAAATTCGCTGTGATTTTTTATTTCAAAGTTTCTCCGCGAGAAAATAAACGTCAAACAAAATTATTTCTAGAAAATTTATAAAAGTATACTCGTGTTAAATCCAAAATTCAGATAAAACTAAATTAAAATCATTATTAAAAATTGTAAAAATAAATTAAAAAGGTAAATTGAACATCAATTCATAAAATAAAGGTGCTTATTGCTTATACCATTGCCATTGGATGTTGTTTTCCTCAAAAGATTGAGTTGCTCTTGGAAGCAGTCAGATCAGCTGGGCTCTTCGATTTCTTGAAGGAATGCATAATGACTACCTAAATTCATTTAAAAATCATCCAATTACATTTTTCTGAACCTATTATTTTAATCTTTCAAGTTCTAGAATTGATTGTTATTCTAAGGATGTCGAAAAGTCTATCAAGTGCTTAAAGTCAGCAACACCCTTTTCGACTGAGAAATGATTAAGTATTAACTAATATACGTTCTGTGAGCAATAATTTAGAAACAAGTTGCTTATGACATCAAAAAACCCACCCGAAGGTCAAAAGTCGTTGGTTGGACAAATTAAACATGCTAAACCATATGACAGGGTAATGCGCATTGACCGATCTATAGGTTCCTGCTGCTATCTTGGTCATGTGGATGGGGCTTCACCCATTTCTTGTGATCAAACATATGACCATATTATACATCAATCGGTATGGCTTAGGGCGTAGCTGGGCACTTAGTGCACAGATCTATTCATCGGATTGTGCCAAAAAATTATTTTCAAACCACCAAGTTTGACTATCTCGGCATAGTTCTTGGCACTGTGATGAACAGACCTCTATCTACGTACAAATTCCAACACAACCAGTGATATGTCATTGAGTTTGGTGTAATGCTGGACAAAATTATTTTGTATAAAATTAATCTTACACCAAAGGGAGACCCATGAAACCCATATATATGTATATTATATATATTAAATATAGTTTGACTGGCTGAACACTATGGTGCAAATGCAGCTGTACCTTGTAGTACTATCAACATTTTTTTTTGAGGGAAAACCCGACAAAAGCGGCTGCAGCGGAGTTTAAAATTCGTCAACCTGCGCTACAAACCACAGCTACAGCTTCACCATTGAATTCAGCTAGTCATAAAGAAAATGAATACAATTTATTGAGAGTTTAAATAGGTATTTAAAAAGAGAATGATAATTTCTATCTTCGTGACCTTTTTCTTAAAATATTACATCATTTAGGTCTTTATTGATTCTACAATCTTCGTCCACGTTTCGAACGTGTTTACGTTCTTCTTCAGGACTATGATAGTTGGAAAGAAAGAGAATGGGCATTTTGAACGTTCGGCGGCCATAATGAAATTGGTATCAAATGATATGTGAAGAATAAATTTAATTATATTTTTGTTTTAAATATTGAATGAGTAAAACTCGGTTGTAAGTCGAATGAATACTAAATTTATTTCACTACGTTCCTACTATATATATACAATTTTCTAGTCTTATCTTCTATTCTTAATGTCTATGTTCTTATCTATCTATTCTTACTTATGTAATTTATCTGTAGATAACCGTCAGTGTATGCTTAGGGTAATCTGTCTTATCTTTATTTCACATACACATTGGGTTATCTATAGATTTGTTATGTTCATAATGTTTGAACATTCTGCGGGCCAACAGAAAGGGCTAAAATTCTTTTCCTGAATATTATGCCTCGTACTATATAGATTACTAAAATAATAACCAAAATGCAACTTAATATAAATCCGCTGTGACCGCTTATGTGGTGAAGGTCCAAGCCCTTAAGGTGAATGTTTTCCCTCTTGAACCTTTCCAAGTCTCGTTGAATTTTGAGTAGTTCATTCTTGTTGTTTATTATAGTTGCCTGTATAGGTTTAATTCTTTCCTCTGCAACTTCGTCCAGTGCCTTCGTCCATATCGTCTGTTCCTCGAAATGGCTGATGGTTTCAGACTTAACTTGTTGCGGTGAAGTAAGGAAACCTCCGTTGTATCTAACCGTGCATTGTGGCCTTAATGTTAGAAGCCCTTGTGCTGGAAGCTTAACCAATTTGTGCTCAGAATTTCCACAGCTTATATGAATAGCCGTGGTCGTAAATTGTTTAAACAACCATGTATTTGGTTTAGTCAACTGAATCCATTTGTCTTGCTGACCAACTCGTTCAAAATGACAGCTTGCTGTTTTTGCTTTCTTTATTGGTGATATCTCACATGATCCATCTGCTGCAGTTTTCCATGGCCAATTACCATGGCAAATATAGTGCGTTTCTTCGTTTTTTAGACAGAGATTTAGTTGTGCCTGACTCATTAGATTGTATGCGTCTAATTGGAAGTTGAAGACAAGTATTTCGGTGTATATTTTTGGTGTCACAATAATATCTCCCTGACGTATTGGCACGTCAATTACCCGAAAAACATCCGATGCTTCTGAGTGAAGTAGTGGAATCTCCGCGTCTATTACTAAACGCCGGCCAAGTATGAATCCCCTCGCTTTCATTTGGCGAAATGTTTCCTTTAATCCATTTTTTGTACCATCACCAGGTAAACGAAACTTCCCTAAGATTTTATTCCGAATCTTGTGAATCTCTTCTTGTAGTTGGGATGGTTTTAATAACAACGGATTTATATGGTGATTATTAACATCAATGAGGATGCTTATAACTGCCATTTGCACATCATTGCATTCACTTAACATTGCATCAAGTTGCATTGCTGCTAACTGAAATATCATTCCTGCTTTGTATGCATTATGAGCTTGAAGTGTCGTATTGCGTATTTCATTAATTTGACCATTGATTCTTACAAATTGATCGTTTACTTCGTCTGTCGTTTTCTTTAAAACATTTACTGTAGCATTTACCAGTGATGTTTGCCTCTTGTTTAAGCCATCCAGTTCATGCTGGTTGTCCAAAAGATTTTTCATGTTTTCTTCTAAGGATTCTCTGTCATCACTGTCCATAATACCGAATAAAATGTGGTAGAGTGAACCAACAAATTCAAGTGGAGCTCTTTTTACCCTGTTGGTTATTATTAATAGTTTGTTATTTTCAGACAGTACTTCATATCTTCTCTTTAAGTTTGCTGTTATTAAACTGCACTGCTCGCTGAAGTAGAACATTTTTGAACACTTGTCTTGTAGTTTAGTTATGTAGCTTGAAATATTATTGGTTTCTTCAATATATGAATCTAAATCGTAGTAAACTACAAGTCTCCATTTTGATGCCACCACATCCATTTTTCCGATTGGGTCTAAGTAAATTCCCACATTTTCGTCTAAATTTTTAATTGTCATATCAGGTGTTGTGCTCATATTGGTTGTTGAACTCTTTGCTCGTCCAAATGCAATTAATACTAATAACATCAACATCAAAAATTTAATTCCATTAACTTGTGTGTTTTTTGATCCATTATATTCTTTTAAACGGGTGAGCTGGCATGTTTGCTGTGAAATTTTACTCTCCGATTCTTCTTCAGAAGTCTCGAGTGGACATAATTTATGTATTGGTCTTTTGTAGAGTCCGTCCTTTGTTCTTAGTGTAACGACTCGTACATTGCCGTCTGACCCTTTGTGGACTTCAACAACGCGTCCCATGGGCCACCTCGATGGTTGGGTATTTTCGTTTTTTATAATAACGATTGCACCTTCCTCCAGATTCTTCTTTTCAGACTTCCACTTGGTACGTTTTTGAAGAGACACCAAGTATTCGTCCTTCCATTTTTGCCAAAAGTCTCGTTTTAATTTTTGCACCAGTTTCCAGCGATCTAGGGACCCAATTTTTTCAAGTTCTCCTGATTCAGGGGAATCCAATAAAGGACGTCCCACCAAAAAATGTCCAGGTGATAATACATCAATGCTGTCTATGTCATTACCCATCGCACATAAGGGACGTGAGTTTAATATTGCTTCTATCTGACATAGCAATGTTGTCATCTCTTCAAATGTTAATTTAGATTCTCCCATTATTCGTTTTAAATGGTGTTTCATTGATTTGACGGCTGCTTCCCAAAGCCCTCCAAAGTGAGGACTTGCGGGTGGGATGAAATGCCATTCCACCTTGTCTTCAGCTAACCTTGAAGCGAGTGACGCGTTGTTTTTGATGGCGTTCTTGAATTCTTGGTCTAAACATCGATTCGCTCCAATGAAATTAGACCCATTGTCTGAATATATATGAGCACTTTTGCCACGTCTTGCAAAAAATCTTCTTAGAGCTGCCCTGAATGCTTCTGTTGTAAGGTCACTCACTGGTTCTAAATGAATGGCCTTAGTAGCCATGCATACAAAAACTGCTATGTAGCCCTTGTACGCTTTCTGTCCTCGACCTCTTGATGTTCGCATCAATATTGGTCCAGCATAGTCGACCCCAACATGTAGAAATGGTGGAGAAACTGTAGTTCTTTGCTTTGGTAGATCTCCCATTATTTGGTTCGCACCGCTACTGTTGTATCGAATACAAATCGGACAACTACGACAACATCTTCTTATTAGTGTTTTGATACCAATTATGTAGTATCTTCTTTTAATATATGCTTCCATCACCGAATTTCCACCATGTAGTGTAGCTGCATGTGCTTCTTTGACAATTAAACTGGCTAGTTTACATTTATCCAGTATTATTGGGTGTTTCTGGTTCAAAGGTAACCTTGCATACTTAAGCCTTCCACCCACTCTTAAGATTCCTTCATCATCTAGGTAAGGTTTCATTTGAATTATTTTGCTGCTCAAAGGAATATCCTTTTTGTTTTCAATTTTTTGTAATTCATTGCAAAATTGAATTTTTTGCTGTTGTTTGATGATTAAAATTCTCGCCTGTGACAGTTCGGATACAGTTATTGATCCTGGCGTTATTTGTTTGTATCGAAACCACCGAATAAAACGAAGCACATATGCAACACTTTTCTCAATTTTGTTGATGTTCGATAATCGTTCGATTAAATTCGATACAAAATGTTTCTTGCATTGTAATGTTGACATCGTTCTTAAATCTGTTGATGGTGCCAAGTGTTGCTGTTGCGGCCAATGATGTTTTGATTGTTTCAGCCACTGCGGACCTGTCCACCATAGTTCGTGTGCAGCAATTTTTGAAGGGCATATGCCACGTGATGCAACATCGGCTGGGTTGTCTTTCGAATTTAAATGCAGCCATTCGATTTTATCCATTAGACTCTTGATGTCAGCTACTCTGCTTCGTATAAACTTTTCTTTGCTCTTGTTGTTTTTTATCCACCACAGAGTAATAGTGGAATCACTCCACCCATAGTATTTTGTATCATTTGAGAAATACTTTTTTATCTTATTGAGTAACCTTGCAAGTAGTTGAGCTGCACATAACTCTAATTTGGGAAGAGTTTTTTTATTTTTGATGGGTGCCACCTTGGTTTTGGCTGTTAGTATTTTAATTGTCATATTTGTTTTAACATATATGACAGCTGCATATGCTTTTTCTGAAGCATCCGCAAATCCATGTATTTCTATTGGACCTGCTTCGTCATTAAATATCCATCGTGGGATTTTAATTAATTTGATTTCTTGTAAGTTTTGTTGAAAGGTCATCCATTCTGCCTTCATGATTTCATCAAGTTCATCATCCCAGTCATAGTTTGATTGCCACAATCTTTGTATGAATATTTTCGCTCTTATCGTAACTGGAGCAAGCCATCCAATAGGATCGAATATTTTTGCAATATTTGATAACACATTTCTTTTGGTTTTTGAAATGCTCAATTTAGATGAATCTATAACAAATCGGAACTCATCTTGATCTGGATCCCAGTGAAGTCCCAATGTTTTCATAGTGTCGCCTTCTTTGACATTAATTATTTTTTGCTCATCATTCGACATTATGCCAGTCAGCAAATTTTGATTGTTTGAAGACCATTTTCGTAATTGAAAACCAGCATTTGAAAGATTTTCACTTACTGCTCTTATTATGTATCTGCATTCGTCTTCGTTGTTGGCACCTGTCATTAAGTCGTCAACGTAAAATTCTTCTCTTATGATTTCTTTTATTCTTTTGTCTTTGTCTTTGCATTGGTTTGCGACTTCTTGCAATGTTCGGACAGCTAAGAATGGAGCTGCTGCTGTTCCATACGTAACTGTTGTCAGTTTATATTCTCTTATCTTGTCTTTTGGTTGTTCTCTCCAAAATATTCGATGATAATCTTGATGTTCTTCAGCTATGTTTATCTGTCTGTACATTTTCTCGATATCTGCCGTAACTACAAATTTCCATTGCCTCCATTTGATGATGATGTCAAAGATATTGTTTTGCAGTCTAGGGCCAATCATCATTGCGTCATTAAGGCTGTATCCGTTGGACGTCTTCGCTGAGGCATCGAATACAACTCTTGTTTTTGTTGTTAGGCTTGTATCTTTCACAACTGCATGGTGCGGTAGATAGTATTTACCCATATTTTCGTGTTGTTTGTCTACCTTGACCATGTGGCCCAGGTTTTCGTATTCTCGCATAAACTGTATGTAGTCGATTTTTATTTTGTTATTAATCTTTTTCTCAAACTGTAAGAATCTAGCTAAAGCTTGTTTTCTAGATTCTCCAAGCTCTATATCTGTTCTTAGTGGCAACATAACTACATATCTGCCATCCGTATCTCTTTTTGTTGTTTCTGCAAATGCTTGCATGCAGATGTCGTTTTCTGATATTTCATTATCTTTTTCTATTTCTTCTATCTCCCAGAACCTCTCCATCGATGAAGTAACCGCTGACATGATTTTGCCACATTGTCGTTTCTCGTGTAGTGAGCCGGAAACTACCCACCCGAAAATCGTATTTTGTGCCACGATGCCATTGTGCTTCCTTACTCCTTCTTCAATTAACTTTGGATATAAGTCACTTCCGATGATAATGTCAATACGATCTTTTGTATTCAGGTTTGGATCTGCCAGAATATAATTTTCCCACTCATTTTTATTAAATTCAAATGATTCGTCAGGTAGTGGTTTTATAAGGGTTGGTAATACCAAAAACTCTGCTTGCATTTTGTTGTTGCTCATAAATCTTGGTCTTATCTCTAAATACACTCTTGATTTTGATGTACCCACTGCTGCATCTGAGAGTCCAGTTAATTCTGTACTTATTCTTTTCCTTGGCAAGGAGAGGATCTGCGCTGCTTCCTCAGATATCATTGATATCTGAGAACCTTGATCAATCAATGCCCGAAATAGACATGTTTCACCATTTGACGATGTGGCTGATATCTGTGCTGTAGCTAATATTACCATTGGACTCTCTATCTTCTTTACCATCAGGGATGATAATGATTTTTCTTTTTTATTGTTGTTGTCTGAGGGGCTCAATTTTTTGTATTGATTTCCCTCGACCCTTTTCTTCGTTTGGTAGTTTTCGTTGTGTAGTAGAGTGTTATGTGATTTATTACACTTCTTACATTTTATTTGAGAGAAGCATTTGGTTTCTACACTGTGTTTAAGACATATACTGCATATTTGCTTATTGCGTACATATGCTAAACGATTGGGAATCTCGGCGTTTAAAAATTTCTCACAATAATAAATTCGATGACCACTCTGCATGCAGAAATCACAGTTCCACTCTCTTCTGTCTGATTGAGAATTTCCACTTTGTTTTTTGTATTCTTTGTTTCGAGTCATTGTTTGATGTTGAGATTCAAGGGTTTGAAATAATTGCTCAAGGAAGTCCATAACATCCTCCAGTTTTTGTATTTGGCTTGGTTTTTTGATGTGTTGCTCATATAATTGTAAGCCCTCCTTGTCAAATTTGCGAAGGAGTAGGTGAGCAAATATTTCATCGTTTTCATTGTTATGTTTGCCTATTGTCGATGTGATGATGTAAATACATTCCTTTGCTGCATCGTGAAGCTTTTTAACATTAGAAGGTGATGTAGCGTTCATCATTGGCATGTCCAGCAAGTAATTCAATTGCGTGGAGAAGTTGATTCTTTTATTTTCGTACCTTCTGACGAGAGTCTTCCATGCTTCATTATAGTTTGCCGAAGATCCTTGTATTAGGCTAGCAATAGAAGTTCGAGCATCACCGGTTATACACGATCGCAAGTGATTTAATTTCACAGAATCTGGCACATTATTCTTATTGTGAACCAAATCTATGAAGAGGTCGGAAAATATCTTCCACTCTTCAATTTTTCCATCGAATTTAGGCAGTTCAATTTTTGGACTTTGTGTTAATACATTTGCATATGGATCAGATTTTATGCTCTCATGATTTTCTTCCAACTTGAAAAGAAGTAATTTCAGATCTTCTTCCAACTCGATTATATAATTTTCTTCTCTGAATTCCTCTTCTTGTATTGGATTCATCTTAGACAGCTCAACTTGCAGTCGGTCATTCCACCGTTTCAATTTTCCAATCCATATGTTTTTTGTATGAGGATGGGAAATTGCCTCAAGTTTCGCCTCGTCTATTGTTTTTTTTAAACTTTCCATTATTGTACGTAATTTCGTTAAATCTATTTGAGTTTCATGATTTGTTATTGTTTTCATCATGATCTCATTCATTTGTTTTTGCTGCAAGTCTAGTCCAGTGGCTAGCTGCTGATTAACAGTTTTTATTTCTGCTATTTTGCTAGCTAACATTGCTTCGCTTGTGCCTTGTTCTACACTGTCCAGATCTTTGTTTTTCAGCAAATTTTGAATTTTCTGAAAGTAGTTCTCTGCTCCTTTCATCCATTGTTCCTTAAAATAGGGAACATCAATAATACCAAGCTTATGAAGTAGCTTGTCATTTTCCTTGAATGCTTGAAGATTCTTTTCAGTATAGACAAGAATTTCTTGGTTTTTGCTGCGTGTTGTTACACTTTCTCCATCTTTTAATAACTTTTCAAGGTTTTTTAATATTTCAACCTGTTTTTCAATTACTTTTAAATGCTCTGATGACATTGTTGAATTTGTTTTTTTTTTACTTTTTATGATTTTTTTTTTTTTACTTGTCAGTATTTGTAGCTCTGACAACGCTAATTTTCACTTTATATATTTTTTTTTTTTTTGGTACTTGTCAGTATTTGTAGCTCTGACAACGCTAATTTTACTTTATCAGTATTTGTAGCTCTGATAACGCTAAACTTCACTCGTTCGTTTTATAAAAAATCTCTTACCACTGGTGGGGGAAAATTTTTAATATAGCTCGAAGGACCAAATGATTGAGTAAAACTCGGTTGTAAGTCGAATGAATACTAAATTTATTTCACTACGTTCCTACTATATATATACAATTTTCTAGTCTTATCTTCTATTCTTAATGTCTATGTTCTTATCTATCTATTCTTACTTATGTAATTTATCTGTAGATAACCGTCAGTGTATGCTTAGGGTAATCTGTCTTATCTTTATTTCACATACACATTGGGTTATCTATAGATTTGTTATGTTCATAATGTTTGAACAAATATAAAATATGTTAATGTGTCATTTTCCTTCAGTCTGAAGACATTAATATTCAACATCCGACCAATAAAAATCAAAATATATGCTTTTGAAGGCAGCAATACTACAAGTTTTCGTTCGAGAGTTTTTAAGATTGAAACTAAAAAAATTCTCAAATGGACTGGAAATTGTTGTTTTAAAAAGCTTTTATTTTAGGTTTTATTGGTTGGATATTCAAGATTAAGGTCTTCAGACTCAGGGAAAATGACAGTGCACCATATTTTGCACTGAAAAAGCAAATTAAAATTTCAACACTGCGACAATCTATATAAAGTGTTAAACGCAAAAATGCATTTTATGCGTTTGTGAAGTACGTCACAATGATAAAACTTGCAATAACTGCACAATATTTGTAAGACTTAAATACATCAAAAAATAACAAATTCATTTTTGGCCGCGTAACGACCACGTTCCATACAAATTTGCCCATTCTCCTTTGATAGAAGGTGATATTTGTTGGTTTTTCTGATTTTTTTGGTTTAATATTTTTTTTAGCGCAAAGAAATCAACAAAAATGAATCTAAATGAACTTAACATGTTGGTCGATTGTGCAGAAATGGCTTTGAATTTGATGGACACAGATAGCAGTGGAGACGAAGCAATTGTACAAACAATCGTTAGCTTGTGCAAGGATGCATCAGAAGAAACAAAAAAAAAAAAAGACGAAAAAAATGTGGATTAAGCCATGGAGAAAATTAAGGACTGGGGAGCTAGGCTCATTTAATTTTCTAACCAAGGAATTGCTTCTTAATGACAGGGCGTCTTTTGTAAATTACTTAAGGATGGATGAGGCAACATTCAAAATTCTTTTGTCAATGGTGGAAAACGACATAGTTAAACAAAATACTGTCATGCGAGACGCGATTCCACCGGCTGAAAAGTTAGCGGCAACTTTGAGGTATCTAGCAACTGGCGAGAGCTACAAAAGCACTGATTACCAGACAAGATTGTCACAATCTTTTTTGACGTATTGTGTCCCAGAAGTGTGCAGAGCCATATGGAAAAACTTAAAAAGCCAGTATTTAAAAGTAAATCTTTTAATTTATTTATTGAATGCAACTAAATACTATTTTGTATTTCATTAGTTATTTTAACTATATTTAAGCTAATGTCGTTTTCTATTGACGAGATTCAGAATCAGATTTGTGAATCTGACAGCTGAAAGAGGGGGTGAAGAGGGGAAAAAGTGGAAAATCTCAGATTTCATGATCTATTTGCGGCTTGAGATTCAAAAAAATGAATCTGAGATTCAAAAATCTGAATCTAGATTTTTATCAAGATTCACGCATACAAGCGCACGCACTTTCACACACACTCTTCTGTTTGATATTTTTCTGAACATTTGTTGTTGTTTTATTTTAAAAAGGTTTCTTATACGCACAGATTTCGTACACAATTACATACATATTCTATTTGCAGTAGAAAATCTGAGATTTTTACATAAAAACCTCAAAAGCAAATAGCAAACGACATAATATAAGCCCAAACAGTTAAATCGATTTTCTGTTTTTTTTGTTTTTCTTCATATTATTAAGATGGACACTCTGAGCAGAAACAAAATAAAAACAATACTACTTATTTCATCATTCAATGCCATACAAAGAATAAAATATATATTTTTTGTTTTTGAGTAAGAACATAACATTTAACATAACAAAACATTCCAACATAATTCAATTCACATTTGAAATACATAAAACATAATAAAAACAAAAACAAAAACAAAATTAAAACAGAAACAAAATAAAAACAACACTACTTATTTCATCATTCAATGCCATACAGAGAATAAAATAGGTATATATTTTTTGTTTTAAGTAAAAACATAACTTAAATATAAATGAGAAGAAACGAAAACACTAGACACAATTACATACCAGAACATAACTCAATTCATGACTCACAATTACATACCAGAACATAACTCAATTCATGACTTTAATATAAACAAACAATTAAACAATTCAAATCAGATAAGAAAAAACACGAAAGAATAAAAAAAGTTACAAAAAGCTTTTACACATAATTTTAATCATACTACATGCACACAAAGCTTTTAAATATAAAGAATATATATGTACATTTAAGTAAAAATGATGAGCGACCTAAACCGGTTGCCTAAAAACTTTTTGCACATGGATTGCTTGCAGATATATCTTCGGGTTCATAAAACTCCATTGATTGTTCTAACAGAACCTCTGACTCTTCCAACAAATCTTGAATGTATAAACTGCTATCAGATTGAACTGATGGACATGGAGATCCTACAGTTAAATTCTCCGAGGATTCAAGATTTTTTTCATTTGCTGGAGGTGAGGTTGTTTTTCCTCCAGACGTGCTAGGGTGCTCTCTTTTGCAATCTTCTTCAGAGCATTCTCGTAAAACCTTTTGAATCTCCCACGCAGCCTTTCTCTGAAGGTCTTCGTGCCTCATTCTGTCAATTTCGAAACAGACTTGTTTTCCAAGCCAGGCGTAGGGAGATTTGGATTCAAATTTGGACTTCAAAAGGGAGTCTAACTTTTCTATTCTCTTTGTTGTTTTAATGGGGGAGTTTTTCTGGAATAAAGAAATTATTATTTTTAACCATTAATTAAATTTCTTTTCTTTCTTTAAGTTTCCGTCAACCAAAACCGATTGGATGAAAATAGCCGACGATTTTGCCATTCGCTGGCAATTCCCAAACTGCCTAGGTGCCCTCGATGGCAAACATATAGTTTTTAAGAGCCTCCGCAAAGATGGTGCATACTATCACAATTATAAAGGTAATACTAAAAACTCTAAAGTAAATACATTTATCTTTATTTTTTGTAAATACAGGTTCCAACAGCATCATCTTACTTGCTTTGGTTGATGCAAACTGCAGATTTACTTTTGTTGACATAGGATGCAACGGAAGAGCGAACGATGCAGGTGTTTTGCTACAAAGCAGTTTAAAGAATGTTATCGACGACGCAAGTAACCGTTTCCCAGATGATAAAACAGTTGGAAATGGAAGGATACTTCCGTATGTCATCGTAGGAGATGACGCTTTTCCTTTGCAAAAGCATTTAATGAAGCCTTATCCATTTGCAACCAAATGTCAAAAAAAAAGAATTTTTAATGTACGCCTTTCAAGGGCAAGACATGTGGTAGAACATGCATTTGGTTTACTTGCGAGTCGTTTTAGGATATTTCAGACGAAAATTGATCTTAGAGTAGAGAATGTAGAAGCAGTGACCAAAGCTTGTTGTGTTTTACACAACTTTTTAATAAGCCGCAACTGCTTGGATGTTCACGTTACAGAAACCAGCACAAAATCATCATCACAAAATGCAGATATGCCCGAAAATCCTCGCAAAGGAGCGGCCGAAGAAATTCGACAAAAATTTGCCGATTATTTTGTCGAAGAAGGACAAGTGCCTTGGCAATCAATTCAATAAAACAAACACATAATGTAAGAAGCTTTAATTTTTTTATTTATAAAATAAACACATAATGTAAGTAGCTTTAATTTTTTTTGTTAATAAAATAAACACATAATGAAAGAAGCTTTACTTTTTTTAGTTTTTATTTAATAAGAAAACCATTACTTAAAAATATAGTTCTAAACATCAAATTTATTTATTTATCAACCTTGATAATTGGTAAGTATTACAATTTTGCCATTACAATCTTAATTTATTTAGCAATTCGCATATAATCATTCTTAATGATTATATTATTTACATAGTGGCATCCCCATGTCAGCACTATTTTTGGCTGTCACAGGGCACGCAGAAAAAAATGTTCTGACCTTGGGGTGAGACTATCAAAATAGACTTCGAACTTGGTTTCAGCGACCCGAAAACCATATGAGTCGTTATATTTGGAAATGGTGTAAGTCACATTTTTGTCAAATATAAAAATGGAGTTACTAAAACATCTATTGGCTGCATATTTTGTTTAGAAAAGATAATTCCTTCAATTTCGGTTACTGAATGTTAGCTTAATGTTTTTTTTACGTGGACCACTTTTTAAATATAATGACTCATATAACACTGGTCAACAAGGTTTTTCTTACAGACACAAAGATATATTTTTCTAAAGGTTTCTCGTGTGTTGAGCTCGAATCCGAAGTAAAAAAAACTCTCACATCACGTTTTTGAGATAATTCTGTAAGAAAATCGGGGTTTCGAGGTTATTTCTTAGCGTTTGGTTATTTTTTTTTAATAAATTTGTAAGGGTTTCTAAAAGAATTAAATTTTATCTTTCTAAATCCGTTTAAATCTCTTAAATATCTCTTTTCTTCTTCGAGAAATCTTAGGTTGAAATCAACGTGTTTGGTATTATAGCATGTTTATTTGATTTTAATAACAAATTTCGAAAAGTTCTTTACCAATCGGTTTCAAATTTTGACAAAACGTTTCATTCCTGTAAGTTTTTATATTGTTTTTTTTTTTTTCAAAAAAAAAAGGTATATTTTTCTCAGTAAGTTTTTATATTGACGAAGGTAGTGAATCGCGGTAAGATACAGCAAAGCGTGACCGTGTCTATACTAAATAATTACTTGTGAGAAAAAGGATTATCTCAAAAACGTGATGTGAGAGTTTTTTTGACTTCAGATTCGAGACCAACGCACAAAAAACCTCTAGAAAAGTATACCTTCGTTTCTGCAACAAAAAAAAGTTTTGTTACACCAGTGTAATTAACGTAGTCGCACTCTTAGATCAGAACTTTTTTTTGTGTGGCTGTGTAATTGACAACCGTAAGAGGTGAGTCTGATTTGAAGAAAATAATATATTGGTGTTTTCTCTTCAAGATTGAAATAGAATATAGAAACGTATAGACCATATCTCTAGGTCAAGTAGTTTAGTCGTGGAAGTCAAAAAAGTGTTCAATTTGTTGCTACTAGTAGGGAAACAGGAACTATTACAAAATATTGTTGACTCACCCGACTGAACCACTTGACCTAGAGAGAGGGTTAAAAGCAAATAACAAATAATACGATTATTACCTTTCTTTTAGAATTTGAAACTTCCTCCCTATCTTGAGGGTTTTGGTTTGTGTCCTCAGTAGGAGTCTAAAATAAAATAATATTAGGATATAACAGATATGTACACAAATTCTCTTACCTCTTCTATATTAGATGTAGATTGTCTTATGGAGCAGTGCGATTTTAAAAACGACAGCTGGTCATAGCACCACAGCTTCGGTTCCTCCACGTCTTCCACACCTGCACCGCTCTTTTTGCTGCCCTCCACCCTCCGCAAATCTCTTAAAAATTGATTGCGGAGGGTGTGCAGCTTTCTTTTCACAGCTGCAAGTGTCATTTTTGGTTCACTTTTTTTTAATGAGTTTAGGATCTCTTCAAACCCATCTGCTTTTTTTATTCTGTTTATGTAGTCGGGGTGGGTTGTAACATATAAATTTTGTCGCATCTCATATTGGCTTATCAGGTCTAATGTTAAGGATTTGCTCCATGCAATATCCTTGGACATGTTTTTATCTTTTCTAAAATTCTCTAAAAAACAAAAATTAATTGAAATTAATAAATAAAAAACAAAATGTGGACTTACCTGCTAAAATTCCACACTATTTAATTGAATTGAAATTATAAAAAAAAATATCTTTAAAAATATTGCACCAAAACAAAAAAAAAAATGGGAGGGAATATTGATAAAAGAAAAAGTGGAAAAAGAAACGTCAAAAAAGAGTCTCGGATTCACGACCCACGACTCTCTGGTCGGATAATTTTTTCTTTCATCTTTTTTCTCTTTTGCACTCATTATATTTAAAAAGAGTCGCGCCTCTTGAGGCTTCATGTAATAGCTGACATTGCGATTGCGATATAAAATCAGAAGAGAAAAAGTATTCTTGTGTTTTCTTATTCTTATTTTTTTTGTCTGGAGAAGTTTATGAGATTGTGTGTAGTGTATGCATGTTTTCAAATGTGACCTTGTTGTTTTATAAGAATTGATAGGTAAATACAAAATATAATTGGTTTTGTGTAGTGTAGGTAAACAAATTATAATTGCATAAGTTGATCAAAAATGCAATGCAATAGCTTAACCGCGGCAGTCCTCGAATGCCACAAGTCTTTTTACTTTTTTACGTAGTCCTTCAAATCATTTTTTAGAAGGATACCGCCCCGTTTCTTACAAATTATGGATAAAAACGTGGAAAGAAAGACAAAGTTTAAAAAACTAAGTTGGCAATCTTGTTCCTATAGCTTCAAATGTAACGGTAAATGTGTGAAATCAACTAAAATGGACCGTTTATGAATTAAGAAAGCTATATCTAAAGAAAAAGACGTCAAAAGATGGCAGCCAAGCCCCATAGGATAACGTTTCATCAGATCTGTTGAAATTTCTTGATTATTCTTTGAATAGTCGTTTTTCTGACAAAAAAGGGGCGATAGAAGCTTTGAAATTAGTTGTTTAACTTCGTAAAATAATAAAAAATTTTTTTTCTTAAAAAAAATATCAAATAACTTACGGTTTCGCTAAAATAAATGGGGTGAGGCTATTTTGATGTTACAAAAAAAAACGTCTAGTTTTTGACATTCAAAAAATAGTTCTAAAAAATAACCGTAAACTTCAAGAAATCTTTATCCCTGACACAGTAGTGTATACTTGCTGCTCAGATAAAATTACAAGATGTTCGAATCTAAAAAGTACAAAAAACAGATGATGTTACGGACTGTATAATTTCAAAATTCGTAAAAAATATTCCATTAAATACATTGTACACGTAACATGAGAGTAAGACATTAGTTATGCTATTTTTTATTTTCGAAAATAACTTTTTGCTATTCATATTTCTTAGTTGTGATGCCTTTGACATCATAATACTGAAAAAAACATTTTTTAATATTGATTTTCATAGCTTGGGTTCGAAAGGATTAATTGCTCCCAATTTCCTGTACGTTTTCTTAAAAAAATGTTAAATAATCACTTAATTATTGTAATGATAAATTTAAAATTACGTTTTTCCACTTTTCATGTTTTGTTTTTTTTTTTGTTTTGTGTTTATTGAAAAAAAATTCTGCCCATTCGTAGCAAAACTGGCGTTGTTTTCTTTGTTTTGTTTAAAAACAACTGCCGATTCGTGGCAAAACTGGCGCGAATGTGAAATGAAACAAATTGTAGATATTGAGTGCGAATGATCTGCGAATTCAGTAATATCAAATAAGTTGAACAGAATGTCGGTCGTGCATGGCCTGTTATCGACATAGTTTAAGTTTAAGTTTATTAAATTTGAAGTGGTATACATTAAGACAAAGTCTTTTATAGTACAGTATTATTAAAAAGAAATAAATTTATAAATCATAGAAAACGAAAAAAATATTAATTAATAATAATCTTACTCAATCAATTACAATTATATAAAAAAAGAAAAAGAAAGTGAAGGGGGAAAAAAGAAGATAGGAGAAGAATCAGGAGAATGAAAGATAAATCGAAGGGTTTTTTTTTTTTCATTGAGATGCATAAAAATTCAACAGCTCATTTTTAAATTTTCCAGAGTTTGATATCCGCTTAATGTTTTGAGGCAAGGAATTCCAAATTTTGACCGCATTTATGAAAAATAGCCGAGATGAATTAAGGTAGTTGTGAAACTAGCGGAAATCCATAATCTCCGAAGACAAGTATAAATTCTCCCAACCACCGTGTTAATATGGTTGTAACAAGATAAATTACGATTTATGACAAAGCCAAGACTTTTTACAGTTTCAACCAGCTCTATCCTTGAATCTGACAGAATAATGTTAGGTACAGAAGAAAGTTCAAAAGTTCGGTTGGAAATAGGGATTGCCTGGCATTTAGTAGGGTTTAATTTAAGCCCATTGATTAAAGCCCATTTGTTAATAGATGATAAGTCTTTATTCAGATTGGCAACAAGCTCATCTAATTCAGAAAAGGGTTTCGAATAGTACAGTTGGACATCGTCAGCATAGAGGTGGATAGATGCATAGTTGCAAACTGATGGTAGGTCATTAATATACAGGCAGAAAAGAATGGGGCCAAGGATTGAGCCTTGAGGAACACCTTGAACCAGTGCCCTAACATTAGAGCAATTGTCCCCTACCACAACTCTTTGAAACCTATCCATCAGAAAACTGGCAATAAGTTGTACAGCCCTTTCACTTAAGCCAAAGTAATGTCCAACAAAGAACGGAATGATTAACTCTATCAAAGGCTTTTGAGAAGTCAAGAAGGCAAAGTAAGTTTATACATTTTTGGTCAAATTCTCGTCTAATTTCGTCCAGAATGTGTACCATAGCGGTGGAACAACTATGGCCAGCTCTGAATCCCGATTGTAGTGGACTTAAAAGGGAATTTGAAGACAGATAATTTTGTATTTGCCTTGCTAAAACCTTCTCAAAAACTTTTGATAGATAGGGAAGAATACTGATCGGACGAAATCATTGGCTGTGTTTGCAGAGGATTTTTTGGCTATGGGAATAACCCTTGCAAGTTTCCATGACAACGGGAAAGTTGAAGTCATTATACATGACTAATTACGTGAGGCAATATCATTTTTATGAATTTCAGAGGTTCTCCATCTTCACCAATAGCATTTGATCGAAGCGCCATAGTAGTATTGAAAATTTCAACCTCTGAAACTGTTTCAAACTCGGCTTGGAATTCGAAAGTAGATGGGGGCATCGTTTCAAAATCAAAAGTGTTTGTTGAGATTTCACTAGACAGAAATGAATTGTTAAGTTCATTTAAGTCAATATCACAGGTTATGTTAGAGGGAACGGGTCGTTATTCTGTATTCAAAAATTCTGTATGACCAAAATTCTGTATCTGAAGAAAAAATTCTGTATGAACATAATTCTGTATTCCATTATTCTACTTTTCTATTATTCTGTATTTCAAAATTCTGTAAATCCAAAATTCTGTTTTTCAAAATTCTGCAAATCCATTATTCTGCTTTTAAAAATTCTGTAATTCTAAATCTCTACATATTAAAACGGGAACGGGTCGTTATTCTGTATTCAAAAATTCTGTATGACCAAAATTCTGTATATATTAAAACATGTCCCTCAAGTAAGCAGAGCAAGTACCCCAAAATTATATCAAGTGCTCCCCTACTTTTGGAAAAACTTAATGTTCTGCTAACTCGATTTAAAGTAAGCAGAGCAATTACCAGAAAATGCCTTAAACTGTTTGCAAAAAATTCGGGTTTGGTTTAATATTTAGGTGCCAAACAAAAATTCCAATATTTCTGTGATCTTCGAAAATTTTTTTTTTTTTTGAAATTATCTTGAATAATTAAGTGCTTTGAGTTAAGTACCCAATTTTCGAAAAAAATTTCCGAGATTTTCCATTAAAAAAAAAAAATATTTTCATTTTCCATACAAATTCATATTCTACTAACTTGAATTTGTTTTTTTTTTTCAAAAAATTCCACTTTTTCGAAAAAATTGGACATAGATAATTAAATGTTCGACTAATTTGAATTAAGCGCTCCATTTTCCGATAAGTTTTCCGAAATGTTCATGTTCTGCTGGCTTGAATTTCATTTTTCTCAAAAATTTTATATCACAGAATTTTGGAGTACAGAATTTTGGAATACAGAATTTTGAAATCCAGAATTTTGTGTTTACAGAATTTTAGAATACAAAATTTTGTATTTACAGAATTTTAAAACACAGAATTTTAAATTTAAAGAATTTTAAAATACAGAATTTGGGAATACAGAATTTTGGAATCCGAATTTTGGCCCATACAGAATTTCGACCCCAACCCTATGTTAGATTTATCAGCCAAACTTAATTCGCGAAGATTACGCCAAAGAATTTTTGAAGGTAAAGAAGTACTTAGTTTTTAGGAGTAAAATCTTTGCTTAGAAAGACGAACAGTACGAGTTGCCAGATTCCGGGCTTGTTTGTATCTATCCCAATTGTTAGCAGAAGGATTGCGTTTCCATTTTGAATACAAGTGATTTCTTGTTTTAATAACATTAATTACCTCCACAGTTTACCATGGGCACGTATTGCGTATCAATACAGTCTTCGTGGGCACAGTTTCATTATAGAGATATCCAATAAGCATCTGCAAGCATTCTAACTTTTCATTTGGGTCAGCAAACGATCTACAAAGTTGCCACGAAGTTTGATTAGATTTGTCTTGGAGAGCAATGAGATCCACCGAAGATAAATCTTTATATTAAAAAGCTGTTGGATTGTTAGAATGGGAGAAATCTATGTTAAAGGTACAAAAAAGCAGACCATGTTCGGAAACTACATCCAAAGAAATTTGATCGTAAAGTAAAATAGAGACGGTCGGAAACAATGAAAAGATCGAGCAGACTTGGCCGTGAGTTCGGCCTAAAGCATGTTGGTACAGATGTATTTACAATCGACTAGGGCTGTAAAAGTAACGACAAAATGAGTACCCGCATGTATACGTTACTTTTGATACTAGTACCCGCATCAATAATATCGTTACTCGTTACTTTCGTATGCTTCGTATTTTTCGTATATTTCGTATGTTTCGTATGTTTCGCATGTTTCGTATGTTTCGTTACTTTCGTTACTTTCGCATGCTTCGTACGTTTCGTACTTTTCGTATATTTCATGTATTTGATACGTTTCGTATGTTTGGTATTTTAACTATCTTTCGTACGTTGGTATAAGAGTGAAAAAAAAATTTGTTTGAAAAAAAAACAAAAACATTTTGTATAATCTAAGCTACATTTTAAAGCCATAAGCATTAATTTAAGATGCGGCGTTCTCATGTTATAAGAGTTTGAAGGTAGCTATACTGATTTTTTTCGATTTTTTTTTAATCAAACGTGGAAATTTATTTTTTTTTTATATCCGTTCAGTAATCTTATCACAATTCTTTAGAGACCTTTATTTCAAAAGAACACCGCGCAGATCCCGGAATATTAACACTTCAATACAACCATGTCGAACAATTTTAAATTTTTTTTTCTATTGACAGTGATTTTCAAACCTCGTTTTCTCGGCTTTTTTTTTCAGTTGAAAATTTTGCACTGAAAATTAACAAATTTTTTCAAAAACCAAAACACTTTTGTACATTCTTAAGCTACATTTCAAGACCATTAACAAAAAGGTCATAAACACATTGGTTGCGGCATGGCGCATGGGTATATGTATTTCGGCCACACAGAGAAAATACTAAAACGGGTCTTTTGATATTTCTGTATAAATTATTATCGATAACTCAACTATACCTTGGAACTACTGTTTTTATCGAGACAAAAGTAATCTCCAGATAATTATCTGGAGTTAGCATTCCGACTACGGTAACGATATCGATACGAGATGCTAAATGCGCCAAATTGAGTGTATCACTTCGTTTCGTATCTCATATATCGGATGATTTAGTATTGAAATTGGAATGGGGTCGTTACTCGTATGTTTCGTATCTCGTAGGTTTCGTTACTTCAGTACCCAGTAACGAAACATGCGAGTAACGATACTGTTTAGAAAGTAACGTTTCGTTACTCGTTACTGAAGCAAACACCCGCATTTTAGTAACGAATACATACGATTACGAATACAGGCCATTTGAGCATATGAGATCTTTGATTTGGTGAGAGTATGAATCAACAACCAGAAGGTTACGATTAAAATCTCCGCAAACAATAACGTTGTTATATTGAGGTGAAATTTCAGATAAATAAGAAATAAACGGTTCAGGTGAGCAAACTCTTTGCGGATTGTAACCACACGCAACCAGACATTTGATGTTACAATCAAAAATTTCAAGTATCAGATATTCAACGTTCGTATTTAAAGACTTACCAACGACCTTTTACCTTTGCTTTAAGTGAAGCTTTACAGTATATAACAATACCACCACCAATGGTATTGGTAACCCTATCATTACGAAACAAATTATAGGATATAAAAAAGAAAAATTATTTTTAAAGAGATGAAAAAGTAGTATATTGATATATTTATGAAATAATTATTTAATAAAAATAAAAAATCAAATAAAAGTAATAGATTGAAAGAGTAAGTAACATATAGTGCACAAGAATAAAAAAAATTAAAAGAAATGTTTAATTATATGCAAAAATCAAAGGAATAGAAATAAATTGCACGACTGGGGTCGCACGTACTTGCTCTTATGCTTAAAGTAACTATAATGTTAAAGCTTTTTATTCAAGAAATTTAAAATTTGATATTTTGAAGAAATTTCATAGTATACAAAAATTAAATCTGTTTTTATAATTAATTAAACTCCGTTTTAAATTATCTTAAAAAGAAAAACAAATATGCCATTTTATTTCTTGTATAAAAAGGTATTTTTAGAAAAATTTTTTCGAAAATTGTAGGAGCCGTTTTTTAAAAAAATAATTTTTTATATATAAAATTTTTTTAACATTTTTCAAAAAAAAAGTTGGTATGCCATTTTGAAGAAATAATATATTTACACATAAAAACTAAATTTCAAAATTTTTCATTGATCCGTTTTCAAAAAATTGATTTTTCAAAAAAAAATTTTGAAATATTTTTTAAAAAACCAAAAATGCGTTTTTTGAAAATTTTCTAAAATTTTAATATTATCTTTACTTACACACTTTTGTATAAAAATTTTCATTTAAATCGGGTTAATGTTGTACGAGATATTCAGAAACGAAAAAAACCGTTCTATGACAGGTACCGTTAATAACGGTACAAAAAATATTGTTTTTATTTAAAAAGTTGGCTCTTATGTGTAGTACTACACACAAAAATTTTAATAAAAATCGTTAGAGCCGTTTTTGAAAAAAATTAACTTTTGTATTTCCATTATACGGCAGGTACCGTTAGTTTTGGTCATAAAAAAAAATTTCAATTTCCCCTCTAGGGAATCACCAAAAACTGCTAACTACCAAGTTTGAAGAAAATCACTTCACTCGTTTAGGCTGCAGCTCCAGATAGAGACAGACGGACAGACAGACAGACAGACAGACAGACAGACAGACAGACAGACAGACAGACAGAATTGCCGGACCCACTCTTTTGGCATTCTCCATCATCGTAATGTCATGTAAAATTGTTATCTCGAGTTCGATTTTTTTTTACGAATCCTAAACTTGCCCTATAGTACCTACCTATATCGCAAGTAAAAAGAAACGTAAAACAAATGAAAAATCATAAGAGTAGATAAAGCTTAATTTATGATGTCGCAGCTGCAGCAGTATGTAGATCGTCTAAGCATGTTATTAAGTGACTAGCGCTGGTGGGGAACTTCTTAATGTAAACATTACCACAATTTGTGTAAGCGGAGGAAAGTTGTTGTTTTCGCTTGAGTCCAATTGCACTTTGGAGAAGAAGACGAGATTTTTTAATCAAGCTTTCGTTTAAATAGCAGCTAGTGTCTCGTTGAGTAGATGATATTCCAAAGTCACTCAAGCGTAGTTCTCTGTTTTTCATCTTGCGGTAATTAGATGATGATATCATGACGACATCTCTTTCTAAACAGCTCGAGAGTTTAATGATAATAGGTGAAGGAGATTCTTTAATGGTTTTGTTGTGTGGATTACTCAAGTTGATTGACTCTTTTTTGACAGCGCGGAAAACTTGGTTTATGAGAGGTGGCTTGCAGCTAATTGTTTTGCAGAAATCTTCAAAAATAGATTTTAGATTCTCATTTGGCAATTTTGGGACACCAACCAAAACCATATCAGACGCTATCTCTTTCTTCGCCATAAAAGTAAGCTGATTCTCAAGAGCAAGTATGTGAGTGTTTTGTTCATACAACTTACTATTCAGCTGGCTCTCAATGGTATCGACCCGAGAGCTTAATGTAGAGATGGTACCTTCAATTAAAGAAAATCTTTGTTCCAGGCTTACTTTAATCTCTTCAATCTTGGTGATTAATTCAGAACGGGTTTTTTCTAGATCATCAGTTAGTTTGCGTTGAAGAAGAAGAATTTGTTTTGTCAATTGATTTTTAAAAGAATCGAGCGAATGCAATGTGATGTCATTTTTCGAACTTTTCGGTGTAGTGTCATTGGTTACATGAGCAGATGAAGATGAACTTTTATCTTGTGACCGTGTCACAGCACCAGTGGGGCTCATGATAACAGATGGTGGGAGAAACACTTACGAAGATGATTTAATTTAAGAGTTATTAGTCTTTTTTTTTTTTTTTTTTTATTAAGAGTTCCTTTTTTATTAAGAGTTGCTTGCACCAGGCTCACTAAAGAGAGAGCAGATCTTGACGATTATGCAGGGAGCAGGGCAGAGTTTTAGAGAAACGTGTGCATTTATAATTAATTTTTCACTTTTAATTATTATGACTTAGGCTGCAGAATTTTTTAGTATGAATTACCAATAATAAACGACACTATGAGTAAAAAAAACTCGCGTTTCTTAAAAAATAGACAAGGAAAATTAGGATTTTACTGGTTTTAGCCGGAGCAACAAAATAAGCGACTACTCGCGTCTACAGCACATGACTTGACATGACATTCGTTCACCTTTCTTTTGTCGAATTTAGTAATAGCAAAATATTCGCAAATGATTGAAGCTGTCACTTTTTCCCATTCGTCGAATTCAATAATAGGGGTTTAGGGGTGAATAATAACACTGGTCAACAAGGTTTTTGTTACAGACACCACGATATACTTTTCTATAGGTTTTTTGAGCGTTGAGATCGAATCCGAAGTCAGAACAATTCTATCACATCACGTTTTTGAGATAATCCCCCGTTAGAAAAACGAAAATACCGCTTTTTATCGGTTTTCGAGGTTATTGTAACGGTTTCTAAAAGAACTAAATTTTGTCTTTCTAAATCCGTTTAAATCTCTTCTCTTCTTCGAGAAATCTTAAGTTGAAATCAACGTGTATGCGGTACATATATCTCATGTTTATTTGCTTTTAATAGAAAATCTCGAAAAGTTCTTTGCCAATCGCTTTCAAATTTTGACACAAAAACCTATAGAAAAGTATACCTTGGTTTCTGTAACAAAAAAAAAGTTTAATTTTGTTGACCAGTGTAATTTGCTATAAAAAAAAAAATTCAAATGGGTTTATGTGCTTTCCTAATGCATAATTTTATTAGTTAATATACTAAAAACATTGAAGTACGAGTTAATTAAGTAACCGTTTTATCACAAACGCAACTAATATAGTTAAAAGAGAACTACTTAAGTTTATGCCAGAGTTCTGCTCAACCCATGTAATTCTTCCATCTATTCCTTGGTAGATTATCTGACGGGCTTTGATATATTCAGATAAAGTCTTACTATCAACATATGGCAGCCTTTGGTTGGATCCATTATTCTCATTAAGCTTGTGCCCGTCACCGCCGTCCAGAAGAAATTTACTTATTATAATATTATACATTTTCACATCATCTAATTTCGAATACATAGGAACTTCACATTCTGCACAAAGAGCTTCTACGCTCTGTACACGTTTCCCTACTGGATTTGTTAAATTATACACGACTCGGATACCAGACACTTGCAGGAAACCTCCATTTGAATCTTTGTCGAATATTTCAGCTGAATGCTCGAGGGCGTTACGAATTGTTTTACCGGAAACTTTGGTCATGTAAATATCATTTTTAAAAGGTAGTACCGTGAGGACATCGTTCTCGGTTATTGCTCCATCAGACCGCTTTTCAATTGAGGTGCGTATACCTTAAAAAAAAATTAAAATAATCTTGAAAGTAATTAGAAGTAAAACAACAAAATTACCACCACCCTGGACAAAACCTATCGCGGCATCAGTCCAAAACTTTCCACCTTCGTCTTGAGCTGTTCTTGCAAACACCATGCTATCAGCAATAACATTTCCAAGATTACATTCGGCTACACGACATACTGAAGCACTTCCTTCAAGTCTCACTTTTGTATATCCAATAATATCGTTTTCAAGTGCTGTTATGTTAGGGCGATATAAATTCAGCAAATCCAGGAT